>NC_041055.1:26972972-27286045 GCF_900634775.1 Gouania willdenowi | reverse complement strand
AAAAGTTTCGGACCATCATTAGACCCTAAAAAAAACTACTGCAAACTATCATGCACATACTTAAACAGGGCTAAGAAGCTTTAAGGTACAAAAAAATGACAAAAAACTAAACATCACCCAAAATAAAAGTACGGCTATAACAAAGCTTTTTTTGAAAATTTCAAAAAAATGAATAAATTGAGTTAGGACTCATCATTAGACCCTAAAAATACGCAAATCTAATGCACATACTTAAACAGGGCTAAGAAAGGATTAGGCACAAAAAAATGACCACAAAACTAAAATCACCCAAAACAAAAAGTAAGGCGGCTATAACAAGCATTTTTTTTGAAATTTCAAAAAAAAAAAATTGAGTTAGGGACCTCATTAGACCCTCAAAAACTACTTCAATCTATCCTGCACGTACTTAAACAGGGCTAAGAAAGGAGTCAGGCACAAAAAATGACAAAACAACTAAAAGCACCCAAATTAAAAAGATAGGCTATAACAAGGCATTTTGGAAAATTTCAAAAAAAAAAAAAAAAAAAAAAGTTAGGACCATCATTAGACCCTAAAAACTACTGCAAATTATAATGCACATACTTAAACCGGGCTAGAAAGAAGCAGAGAAGGCACAAAAAATGACAAAAAACTGAAAATCACCCAAAAATACAATAAGGCTATAACAAAGCATTTTTTGCTCAATTAAAAAAAAAAAAACATTGAGTAGGACCATCATTAAAACCTACAAACTACTGCAAATATAATGCACATACTTAAACAGGGTTCAGAAACGGAGTCAGGCACAAAAAATGACAAAAAACAATATCACCCAAAAAAAAGGCATTTTTTTGAAAATTTCAAAAAAAAAAAAAAAATTGAGTTAGGACCATCATTAGACCCTAAAAACTACTGCAAACTATAATGCACTACTTAAAACGGGCTTAAAAAAGCCAGTAATGCACAAAAAATGACAAAAAACTACATCACCCAAATAAAAAGTAGTCTATAACAACGCATTTTTTTTTGATAATTTAAAAAAAAAAAAACTAAATTGAGTTAGGACATCATTAGACCCTAAAACCTACTGCAATATAATGCACATACTTAAAACAGGGCTAAAGAAAGGAGTCAGGCACAAAAAAATGACAAAAAAACTAAAATCACCAAAAAAAAAAGAAAGGCTATAACAAGGCATTTTTTTTGAAAATTTCAAAAAAAAAAAAATTGAGTTAGGACCATCATTAGACCCTAAAAACTACTCAAATTAATGCACGGTACTTAAACAGGGCTAGAAAGAGGTCAGGCCAAAAATGACAAAAAACTAAAATCACCCAAATTAAAAAAGAAGGCTAATAACAAGGCATTTTTTTGAAATTTCAAAAAAAAAAAAAAAATGAGTTAGGACCATCATTAGACCCTAAAAACCTCTGCAAATATAATGCACATACTTAAACAGGCTAAGAAAGCAGTAAGGCACAAAAAATGACAAAAACTAAAATCACCCAAAAAAAAGTAAGGCTAATAACAAGGCATTTTTTTTGAAAATTTCAAAAAAAAAAAAAAAAAAAGTTAGGACCATCATTAGACCCTAAAACTACTGCAAATATAATGCACATACTTAAACGGGCTAAGAACGCAGTAAGGCACAAAATGACAAAAAACTAAAATCACCCAAAAATAAAAAGTAAGGCTATAAAAAGCATTTTTTTGATAATTTAAAAAAAAAAAAAAAAGAGTTAGGACCATCATTAAACCCTAAAACTACTGCAAATATAATGCACATACTTAAACAGGGCTCAGAAAGGAGTCAGGCACAACAAAAAATGACAAAAAACTAATAACCCAAAAAAAAGGCATTTTTTTGAAAATTTCAAAAAAAAAAAAAATTGAGTTAGGACCATCATTAGACCCTAAAACTACTGCAAATATAATGCACATACTTAAACGGGCTAAAAAAGCAGTAAGGCACAAAAAATGACAAAAAACTAAAATCACCCAAATAAAAAGTAAGGCTATAACAAGGCATTTTTTTTGAAAATTAAAAAAAAAAAAAAAAAAAAAAAATTGAGTTAGGACCATCATTAGACCCTAAAAACTACTTGAAATATAATGCACATACTTAAACAGAGCTAAGAAAGCAGTAAGGTACAAAATGACAAAAAACTAAAATCACCCAAAATAAAAAGTATGCTATACAAGGCATTTTTTTGAAAATTTCAAAAAAAAAAAAAAAAAAAAAGTTAGGACCATCATTAGACCCTAAAAACTACTGCAAATAAATCACATACTTAAACATGGCTAAGAAAGCTTTAAGGTACAAAAAATGACAAAAAACTAACATCACCCAAAATAAAAAGTAAGGCTATAACAAAGCATTTTTTTGATAATTAAAAAAAAAAAAAAAAAATGAGTTAGGACCATCATTAAACCCTAAAAACTACTGCAAATATAATGCACATACTTAAACAGGGCTCAGAAAGGAGTCAGGCACAAAAAATGACAAAAAACTAATATCACCCAAAAAAAAAGGCATTTTTTTTGAAAATTTCAAAAAAAAAAAAAAAAATTGAGTTAGGACCAACATTAGACCCTAAAAACTACTGCAAAAATAATGCACATACTTAAACAGGGCTAAAAAAGCAGTAATGCACAAAAAATGACAAAAACTAAATCACCAAAAATAAAAAGTAAGGCTATAACAAGGCATTTTTTTTTTAAATTTCAAAAAAAAAAAAAATTGAGTTAGGACCATCATTAGACCCTAAAAACTACTGCAAATATAATGCACATACTTAAACAGGCTAAGAAAGCTTAAGGTACAAAAAATGACAAAAACTAACATCACCCATCACAAAATAAAAAGTAGGCTATAACAAGGCATTTTTTTTGAAAATTTCAAAAAAAAAAATAAATTGAGTTAGGACCATCATTAGACCCTAAAAACTACTGCAAATATAATGCACTACTAAACAGGGCTCAGAAAGGAGTCAGGCACAAAAAATGACAAAAAAACTAATATCACACCAAAAAAAAGGCATTTTTTTTTGAAAATTTCAAAAAAAAAAAAAAATTGTTAGGACCATCATTAGACCCTAAAAACTACTGCAAATATAATGCACATACTTAAACAGGGCTAAAAAAGCATAATGCCACAAAAAATGACAAAAAAAACTAAATCACCCAAAATAAAAAGTAAGGCTATACAGGCATTTTTTTTTTAAATTTCAAAAAAAAAAAAAATGAGTTCGGACCATCATTAGACCCTAAAACTACTGCAAATTAATGCACATACTTAAACAGGGCTAAGAAAGCTTTAAGGTACAAAAAATGACAAAAAACTAACATCACCCAAAATAAAAAGTAAGGCTATAACAAGGCATTTTTTTTTGAAAATTTCAAAAAAAAAAAAAATTGAGTTAGGACCATCATTAGACCCTAAAAACTACTGCAAATATAATGCACATACTTAAACAGGGCTAAGAAAGGAGTCAGGCACAAAAAATGACAAAAAACTAAAATCACCCAAAATAAAAAGTAAGGCTATAACAAGGCATTTTTTTTGAAAATTTCAAAAAAAAAAAAAAAAAAAAATTGAGTTAGGACCATCATTAGACCCTAAAAACTACTTCAAATATAATGCACATACTTAAACAGGGCTAAGAAAGCTTTAAGGCACAAAAAATGACAAAAAACTAAAATCACCCAAAATAAAAAGTAAGGCTATAACAAGGCATTTTTTTTGAAAATTTCAAAAAAAAAAAAAAATTGAGTTAGGACCATCATTAGACCCTAAAAACTACTGCAAATATAATGCACATACTTAAACAGGGCTAAGAAAGCTTTAAGGCACAAAAAATGACAAAAAACTAAAATCACCCAAAAAAAAAGTAAGGCTATAACAAGGCATTTTTTTTGAAAATTTCAAAAAAAAAAAAAAAAAATTGAGTTAGGACCATCATTAGACCCTAAAAACTACTGCCAATAATAATGCACATACTTAAACAGGGCTAAGAAAGGCGTTAAGGCACAAAAATGACAAAAAACTAAAATCACCCAAAAAAAAAGTAAGGCTATAACAAGGCATTTTTTTTTAAAATTTCAAAAAAAAAAAATTGAGTTAGGACCATCATTAGACCCTAAAAACTACTTCAAATATAATGCACATACTTAAAACAGGGCTAAGAAAGGAGCAGTAAGGCAAAAAAATGACAAAAAACTAAAATCACCCAAAATAAAAGTAAGGCTATAACAAAGGCATTTTTTTTGAAAATTTCAAAAAAAAAAAAATTGAGTTAGGACCATCATTAGACCCTAAAAACTACTGCACATATAATGCACATACTTAAACAGGGCTAAGAAAGCTTTAAGGCACAAAAAAATGACAAAAAACTAAAATCACCCAAAATAAAAAGTAAGGCTATAACAAGGCATTTTTTTTTGAAAATTTCCAAAAAAAAAAAAATTAAGTTAGGACCATCATTAGACCCTAAAAACTACTGCAAATATAATGCACATACTTAAACAGGGCTAAGAAAGCTTTAGGGGAAAAAAATGACAAAAAACTAAAATCACCCAAAAAAAAAGTAAGGCTATAACAAGCCATTTTTTTTGAAAATTTCAAAAAAAAAAAAAAAAAAAAAAAGTTAGGACCATCATTAGACCCTAAAAACTACTGCAATATAATGCACATACTTAAACAGGGCTAAAAAAGCAGTAAGGCACAAAAAATGACAAAAAACTAAAATCAAACAAAATAAAAAGTAAGGCTATAACAAGGCATTTTTTATGAAATTTCCAAAAAAAAAAAAAAATTAAGTTAGGACCATCATTAGACCCTAAAAACTACTGCAAATATAATGCACATACTTAAACAGGGCTAAGAAAGGAGTCAGGCACAAAAATGACAAAAAACTAAAATCACCCAAATAAAAAGTAAGGCTATAACAAGGCATTTTTTTTGGAAAATTTCCAAAAAAAAAAAAAAAATTAGATAGGACCATCATTAGAACCCTAAAAACTACTTCAAATATAATGCACATACTTAAACAGGGCTAAGAAAGCAGTAAGGCACAAAAAATGACAAAAAACTAAAATCACCCAAATAAAAAGTAAGGCATTTTTTTTGAAAATTTAAAAAAAAAAAAAAATTGAGTTAGACCATCATTAGACCCTAAAAACTACTTCAATATAATGCACATACTTAAACAGGGCTAAGAAAGCAGTAAGGCACAAAAAATGACAAAAAACTAAAATCACCCAAATAAAAAGTAAGGCTATAAAAAGGCATTTTTTTTTAAAAAATTTAAAAAAAAAAAAATTTGAGTTAGGACCATCATTAGACCCTAAAAACTACTGCAAATATAATGCACATACTTAAAACAGGAAAAAATTGCAGTAAGCACTAAAAATGACAAAAATCAAAACTCACCCAACTTCGGAATAAGGCTATAGTAAGGCATAAAATCCAAAAATTCAAAAAAATTGAGATAAGACCATTAATAGACCCTGAAAACTACTGCAATATAATGCACATACTTAAAACGGGCAAAGATTGCAGTAGGCATAAAAAATGACAAAATTAGAACATTTACTCAACGTCAGAAGTAAGGCAAAAAACCAAAAATTCAAAAATAAAAAAATAAGACCATCAATAGACCATAAAAAATACTGCAAATATAATGCACATACTTAAACGGGCAAAGATTGCAGTAAGGCATAAAAAATGGCAAAATTTGAAAATTCACCCAACTTCAGAGGTAAGGCTTATAGTAAGGCATAAAATTTGGTGAAAAAATTTCAATCGCCTCAAAACGGAAGTAAGGCTATAGTAAGGCGCAAAACTAGACGAAAAAAATAAAACCACAAAAGGAAGTAAGGCTATAGTAAGGCATAAAAACGAGCAAAAAAATTCAAACACCTCAAAACGGAGTTAAAGCTATATTGAGGCATAAAATTTGACAAAAAAATTTTAAACGCCACAAAAAGAAGGTTCGGCTATAGTAAGGCATAAAATTTGGCGAAAAAACTTCAAACATCTCAAAACGGAGGTAAGAATATAGTAAGGCATAAAATTTGACAAAAAAATTTAAAATGCCTCAAAGTGGAGGTAAGGCTATAGTAAGGCATGAAAATTGATGAAAACATTTCAATTGCCTCAAAAGGATGTAAGGCTATAGTAAGGCATGAAAACAGGCAAAAAAATTCAAACAAAGTAAAGGCTATAGTAAGGCATAAAATTTGGTGAAAAAATTTTAAACTCTCCAAAAAGGAAGTAAGGCTATAGTAAGGCATAAAATTTGATGAAAATTTTTAAATGCCTCAAAAAGGAGGAAAGGATATAGTTAGGCAAAAAAAACGGGCGAAAAAATTTCAAACGCCTTGAAACGGAGGTAAGGCTATAGTCAGGCATAAAAATGGGCGAAAAAATTTCAAACACTTTAAAATGGAGGTAAGGATATATAGTAAGGCATAAAAATGGGCGAAATTGTTTCAAACGCCTCAAAACAGAGGTAAGGCTATAGTAAGGCATAAAAAATGACGAAAAAAACGTCAACCACCTGAAAACAGAGGTAAGGCATAAAAACGGGCGAAATATTTTTGAAACACCTCAAAACAGAGGTAAGGCTATAAGGAATAAAAAATGATGGAAAAACTACAAACACCTCGAAACGGAGGTAAGGCTATAGTGAGGTATAAAGAAATTGAAAGAATTTTAAACCCCGTGAAACAGAGGTGAGGCTCGAGTAAGGCATAAAAATGACAAAAAATTTTAGAACACCTGAAAATGGAGGTAAGGCACAAAAAAAAATTGAAAAACACCTTGAAATGGAGGTAAGGTTATAGTAAGGCATAAAAAACGACGAACAAATGTCAAGCACCTCGAAACCTAGGTAAGGCATAAAAAAAGTTTAAAAATTGTCAAGCACCTCGAAACGGAGGTAAGGCTATCTGTCAGAAAACTACGGAAGAAGCTTGCTTTGTTAGCAAATGCTAGTTCAGTTTTGTTTATGCATAATTTACTTCACCAAACCTGCTTTGAATTAAAATACCTTGTTTTCTGCTCATACTAGAATTAATTATGAATCGTAAAATGCTTTCATCTACTATCAATTGTGTAATTTTATATAATATTGATAAATGATTAGATTTTTCTTAACTTGTAAGTAATCTGTATAGGTATTTTATTGTGATAAACATATAATCTTTAAATTGTGAACTAATATACAGTACATCTTTTTCTTTTTTTTTTTTTAAATAGTGCTCTAAGCAAAGGCGTTTAGATTAGCGATTCTAAAATGTGCTTCAAATTCAAAAACAATAATCATGATTAGTCGACTAATCGAAAAAATTATTGATAGATTAGTCAACTACAAAAATAATAATTAGTTGCAGCTCTACAAATGTCAACAAACAGTTTTAATGATGGAGATAAAACCAACCCTCAAGCGTCAATTTTGACCGTTTTTTCTTTCTTTTCAGAGCAAATTATGTCCATTCATTGATCTATGAAAAATCCAGGATTTTATCTGATAAAGAATGACTGAGGGCAGCTGCTTTAATCTGAACTGATAAAACACTTCATAGTTCAGTTGCATCATAAAGTAGACACCTCCCTGTTAGTGCTCCAAACAGGGAGTGAGCTTTCATTTCATTTCCTTTGCATCAAGAATAATGACTTTAAACCTTTCTTGCTTCCTGCTTGTGTGTGTGCTTCGTTTCTGATGCAAACGCAGTCATTTGAATGTGTTTTCTTACATTTTTACTCGCACACACAGGAGGGAGGAGAGCTTTAAGCATAAACCAGGACTTTGCCCTCGCTTCTATTTATAACCTCCTGCTGAATGAATCAGCAGCTCTGGAAGTTTATCAGTGACCGCAGATTAATTACTTGAGCAAACACATCTGAAATTAAATTTTGCTTGATTTTCAGGGAAGTTATGAAAAACACCCTAGAACTTAATCGTTGTGAATTTTCGTTTTGTCACTTTATAGATATTTGTGTAATTAGGGGACATTGAACCACCGTTCTGAATTCTACAATTGAAAACATCCAGCTTTAGAAAGACAAATAATGATGCTAATGTCTTTTTTTATGTCCATTGTTTTCCAATTTGCCTAATTGCGCCACATTACTTCCTGATTATGGGTGCAACTTCCTGTGTGGTAAATAAACTAAGAGATTACGTAAAAGACCAATAAAGACATACAGAGTGTGCTACACTCTCAATATGAATGTAAAGTAAATCCTTTAAAACTAAGACTACTACTCTTCTTCCAGCTTTTCAGGAAGACCAGGACATAGGCTTTAGATGTTAAAATAAATATTTGACTGGTTTTTGTTGTATTTATTTATTTTTTACTAAATATTTTTTACTTTGAAAAAAAAAAAAAAAAAAAAACTACATACAGTAACTGCGAACATAATTTTAGTATACAGATCAGCTGTTTTCTCACTTTCTTACAGGAAGTGTTGCCCTCAATAATACCTCCAAGAGTCTTTCCCTAAAACTGGCTCAACTGATTTAAATGTCATGCCTAATTTGATTAAAGGGAGTCTAAACTTCATCCAGCAAAAGCTACATGTATCTAACATGTATGCTTGAACTGTTTTTATGAGCTGAACCAAAATTCCCCGACTCCAGCATTGATATGCCTGGTTTGATTTGTACATAAAGAATGTTGACGTGTTTCTACAAGCATGCATAGATGTGAAGTCAGAGAAACGAAGCTGGTTCAGGTACTTACAGCCAGGAAGAGCATGCAGTACATGGAGAAGGACGAGTGGCCGGAGTAAAAGGACAACCTGCAACAAAGACCAAAAAACAACAGAAACAAAGCTGAATACTCGCGCCGACTCAGCTTTACAAAGTGTCATCACAATAAACAAGAGAAACGCACACATTCATCAATGGAGGAGAAGTAAAGCACAGGCTTTCATAGACCAGAGCAGTGGTTCTCAACCTTTTCAGCCCGCGACCCCCAAAAGCAGGGCCATCTATAAGGGGGAATAATGGCAATAGTTTTCCATAAAAGCACATCCATAAAGTCAGCAAAATGATGGTCCATTGTTCTTTGAATCTGTGATAACCACATGTATTTATTAGGGATGTAAAGATTAATTGATCTAAATCGATTAATCAACTGATCAATGATTCAGTCAAATTGATCCAAAGTATAAACATCGATATTCATCGCCATTTGGCCTTCCGCTTTCCTTAAAACTCCAAACGTTAGTTGGTGAGGAAAAAAGAGTTTTCAAGAATGTTTTTCATGTAATGCCATAAAACAGTCAGGCAATAAAATTCTGAAAATTTATCAATTGTGTTTTTGTATTCTTTAATAGAAAAAGATTACTTACTCGGCGATGAAAAAGATTATTGTCTGATATCAATCGCAGGCCTCAGAATCGAATCAAATCAAAATCGTAATGTGGCAGGCTTTGTGACATCGGCAAATATCAAATCGTTGTTCTGATAATAAACATTGTATCGTATCGGAATGAAACAGGTGATTTACGCCCCTATTATTTATTTATCTGAATAATATCCACTGTAATCCAGGACGTTTATTAGTATTTGCTCCATAGTATATAGTTATCTTAAAGATGTAAATCCTTAACCAGAATAAAATGGGTTGAAAGTAACCAAAGTGGTGGAAAAGGTGGTGAAATAGGATTTTAATAACCACAGAAATTGGATAAAAGTTGCAAATTAGAGTGGCCAACAGCGGACAGAAAAATGGTAAAAAGGTTCAAAGTGTCAATTTTGGCCTAAAATGGCAGAAAAAAAGTAGGAATTAGTTTAAAACTGGCTAGAAATGGGCATAGCAAATTGTGAACGTTATTAAATTGGCAAAAATAATGAAATACGGTGAAAATAGGTTAAAAGTGACAATAAATCGGTCAAGTGGTGAAAAGGTTTATAAGTGCCAAAAATGTCTGTGGAAAAAAATGTGCAGAAAATGCATTGAAATTTGATGGAGAAGTGGAAGAAACGGGAGTAATGAAGCAAAAATGCATTAAAAGTAGCAAAAATATGCAAGAATAAGGGATGAAAATAGGTTAAAATATGGTACGTTTGTGTTGTTGCAGAAAAACGGTAAAAATACGCAAATATGGGGCTCAATTATTTTATTATGTTTCCAGGTTTCTGTTGTGAGTTAACCTGAATTCAGACATTTACATTCAAGTCTGGGAAGCTTTTTTTTTTTAAAAAATCAAATATAGTTTTTGATGTGAAAATGCTCGGACAGGCCAAAAAAAGAAAAAAAAGAGGACCCTCCTTTACTTAATGCCTTAAATTCTGATTGCCTTCACTTTTAATTCACAGGTTAATGACAAAACTGAACACATGTTTTACAGCTCCATCACACATCTGAATTCTATTTAAATGCATTCTAACCACTTAATTTTGTGCTTTCTCTTGTATTTACTGCAGTTATTTTCCACCACCAAATGCATCCCAGCAACCAAACCGCCTGGCCAGAAACAATCAAATACACGCAAATGGTTCCACAACAAAACAAAGATTATTATCTTAGAATCCAGAGAATTTAGTGACTTTGATTGAAAGCAGAACCCTCCAAATAATGTAATGCTGCATTGGATCTGGTTGGCTATGGTTCCGGCAGCTGAGCTGACAGCAGCAAAAGAGCAGAGCGGAGCTCACAGAGGAATTTATTTACTAACATGAACTTTTTCTTCTGAGAAATGATACGATACCTCAACATCAAACTCTATCATTTACCATCTGACTCTGGCTCTGAGGTAATCATCTACTGCTTTTTTATTTGCTGGCTCAACTGGAAAGCTAAGTAGCAAGCTAGCTAGCTACAAGTAGCAAGCTACTAGCAGAAGAATGGCTCTTTCCACAACAGAATACAGCAGTCTTCTCCAAAAGATTACTGAACTGGAGACTACAGTGCGAGGAATACAAGTAAACATTGAGGTTAATGGACACTGTGGATATGATAATGATACGACTGTGGCCGCTGTTTCAAAACAGCGGAGTGGATAAAGCTAACTCGCTACCAGCCCGTGCTAACAAAGCTATCAGGCCTAGGGAGGATCCTGTTCCCGTTGATAAGCCAACAGGTGCGAGTCCTCCCTGGAATACTCTGGGAGCTAAGCCTAAGAAAAAGTCATATCCACTTCAAAGGCTAACGGGCCGAGCAAAGCGCCCTGATATCAATAATGAGACGGACTGGCCTGCACTGGCTTCGCAGACTGCAGCCTCAACATCAACTCCCTTGTCTGCCCAGGCACAAAAGTGGACATCTGCTAAAGGCAGGATTATCACCAAGTCACAAACCCAGTTTCATGTAGAACTGGGTAATCGATTCGCCCCACTGCTGAATGACCTAGGATCTGGCTCTAATGAGGTCAACACACAACCTTCTGGAACTGCGAAGACTGAAAGTGCTTCAGGAAAACAAAAGCGACATGGTAGGCCAAAGCAACAACCTCACACACTGATAGTGGGAGACGTTTCTGTTAAAGATGCTCAGAAGATGTTTAGCAGCAACGTGAAAGTGATCTGCTTACCTAATGACACAGTATCAGACCTGGCTGACAAAATCTTGCATATCGTTGCAGATTACCCACATTTGAAAAATGTTGTGATTCATTTTGGGTTAAATGATTTAGCCAAGGAGGAGTCTGAGGTGTTAAAGCTGGATTTCACCCATCTGCTAAAAACTGTGAGCTGTATACAGCCTAAAGTGTTCATCAGTGGCCCGATACCTCCAGTCCGCAAAGGAGATCTGAAATTCTCAAGGATTTACTCTTTGAATAAATTTCTGTCTTCGGCTTGTGCTGCCCTTTCACTAAATTTTATAGAAAATTTTCCTATTTTTTGGGAACGTCGTCATCTTTTTAGAGCAGATGGACTGTGTCTAAACAAGGCTGGAGTAAAACTCTTCACATCCAACTTGTTTTACTTCACCAGTCACACTGCTATCAGTTCTGATAAAGACAGAGGACAACATGTACCATCGGAGAACAAAACAACAAGGAAAGAACATGGAGTCAATGAGCTTCCAGCAAGAAATAAAAATCGCCAAAATGAAGAGGTCAACCCAACCCCCGCATCTCAGGACCCACCTGCTTCACCCCAAAATTCACCTACTTCCACCTCATCCAGCTTCTCTCCTACCCCTGCCTTCTTGGATTTAACTGCCCAGATGAACGAGCTGGTTCTGGCTGGCACAAGACTAACACCCCACCCTTTACCCCACCATGGTCAATCTGCACCACCCATCCCTCCTCGACGATACCAGGCTCAGGATCACTCTTCTCCTCAGGCCAGCTGTGTTCATCTTAGAGCGACACAGGTCTGATGTGTGCTGGGTCTAGACTGCAATAGCTCTATTTTTAGGAACAACCAGAAAAAGTCAGGGCCCTATGGAGTTAATGCAGCTTCTTTAATTCCTGTGGTGACAGGTAACACAGGTAAAATTGTGAAATTAAAGAAAAGCAAAAAGCTTTATAGAGATAAAAATTTGACTCCTATAACATGTCATCCAAAAAGTCCACCAGTGTCTCCAGTAAAGTCTTTAAAATTAGCTCTTCTTAATGTTAGATCTCTTGTTAACAAGTCACTAATAATTAATGATTTTATTTTGACACATCACTTGGACTTTTATTTCTTAATGAAACATGGTTGAATGATGGTATCAGTAATACTATTCTCAATGAAAGTTCACCACAAGACTTTATTTATTTAAATAAGTGTCGTACTTGCAGGAAAGGTGGTGGAGTTGCTGCCATTTTTAAATCAATATTTCAGTGCAAAGAAATAACATTTGGTGATTTTATCTCCTTTGAATATATGTCATTCTTACTGAAGGGTGATTCAAGAGTTCTGTTTTTAGTCATTTATAGACCCCCAAAATATTCTGGAGAATTCATGGATGAGTTTGCTGAACTGCTGTCAGTTGTATGCACTGAATACAACTTTTTAATAATAACAGGTGACTTAAATATTCATGTAGACAATAACATGGACAATACTGCCAAAGAACTGTATGCTTTAATGGATACTTTTGGTCTTACACAACATGTGACTGGTCCGACACACACTCAAGGTCACACTTTGGATCTGGTTATCTCTAAAGGTGTTGATATCTCTGCTGTTGATGTAAGAGACTTAGCTCTATCTGATCATTTCTGTGTCTTTTTTGACCTAGAGACTGTAACATCTGTTCCCCCTAGTTATGTGTGTTTAAAGAAAAGGTACATAAATGAGAACACAAGTGCACAGTTTATGGAAGCCATAGCAATGACACCAACATTGAGTGCTGAGACAGTTGATGATCTTCTGGATGAGTATAATAGAAACGTCTGTAATGTCATAGATGTGGTGGCTCCAATCAAAACTAAGAGAAAACCAAACACACAGAAAACACCTTGGAGGAGGACTGAGATAATGCAGAATTTGAAATCTGACTGTAGAAGAGCTGAGCGTAAATGGAGATCAACAAAACTCCAAATTCATCTAGAACTATACAAAATAAGTCTGCGAAAATTCAATGATGGCTTGTTCAAAGCAAGGCAGCAATACTTTTCTGAAATTATTGCCAAAAATGTCAACAACTCTCGCACATTGTTTTCTGTAATTGAAAAGCTCACAACCCCCCCAGATCAGATAGCCCCTGAATTACTGTCAGCTGGAAAATGCAATGAATTTGCTGTATATTTCAATGAAAAAATACAATCAATAAGGTCAAACATCAGAACAAACCAGCAAAATCACAAAAAGCTTGAACAGCTTCAACCACTGAGGGATGAGTCAATTACAATGTTAGAGTTTATTACAGTGAACCCAAAAACCATAGAGGAAACTGTTCAGCAGCTGAATCCATCAACGTGTTGCCTTGACACAATACCCTCAAACTTCTTTAAAACTGTTGTAAAGTCAATTGTCACTGATCTGTGTCAGATAATTAACTGCTCATTCCAATCAGGCACCGTACCAAAATCCCTGAAAGTAGCTGCTGTGAAACCGCTGTTAAAAAAGAGAACACTGGATGCCTCTATACTGGCTAACTATAGACCAATCAGCAACCTTCCATTCATGGCCAAGATCATTGAGAAGGTGGTCTTCAACCAACTGAGTCAATTCTTAACATTCAACAAAATATTTGATAAATTTCAGTCAGGTTTTCGTTCTCATCACAGCACTGAAACTGCTCTTATCAAAGTGATCAATGACATAAGGTTGAACACTGATTCAGGAAAAGTATCTGTTCTCATTCTGTTGGATCTAAGTGCTGCATTTGACACTGTAGATCATACAATTTTGTTGCACAGATTGCAAACATGGGTCGGACTAAATGGAAAAGTAATGCAATGGTTTAAGTCATACTTGGAGGAGCGAAGCTATTTTGTAAGCATTGGAAACTTTGAATCTGACAGATTACCAATGTCCTGTGGGGTTCCTCAGGGATCTGTTCTTGGACCCCTTCTGTTTAACCTTTACATGCTTCCTTTAGGACAAATTTTACAGAACTGTAAGGTTGATTATCAGAGCTATGCAGATGACACACAACTATATCTATCACTGAACCCAGATGACCATGGTCCCATTGAGGTGTTGTGTGACTGTTTAGAAAAAGTAAACTGCTGGATGAGTGAAAACTTCCTTCAACTAAACCATGACAAGACGGAGGTGATTGTCTTTGGTAACAAGGAAAAGAGGACTGCTGTCAGCAATTATCTTGAGTCTCGATCTTTAAAAGCTAAAGACCAAGTCAAAAACCTTGGTGTTCTGATTGACTCAGATCTTACATTCAGCAGTCAGATCAAATCTATCACAAAAACAGCCTTCTACCACCTAAAGAACATCTCCAGAGTGAAAGGTTTAATGGCTCAGAAAGATCAGGAGAAACTGGTCCATGCTTTTATCTCCAGCAGACTGGACTATTGTAATGGTCTTCTGACAGGAATCCCCCAAAAGAGCATCAAACAGCTACAGCTGGTTCAGAACGCTGCAGCTCGGGTCTTAACCAGAACAAAGAGGTCAGAGCACATTACTCCAGTTTTAAAGTCTTTACACTGGCTCCCAGTCAGCCTCAGAATAGACTTTAAAGTTCTGCTGCTGGTGTATAAATCTGTGAATGGGTTTGGTCCAGAATACATCAGTGACATGTTGGTCAGGTATGAACCCAGCAGGTCTCTCAGATCTATGGACACAGGTCAGATAGTGGAGCCCAGAGCTCACAGTAAACATGGTGATGCTGCTTTTAGTTGTTATGCTGCAAAGAAGTGGAACAAACTGCCAGCGGAGCTGAAGTCAGCATCCAATGTGAACATTTTTAAATCAAAGTTAAAGGCACTTTTTTTCTCTACTGCATATGATTGAGAGAGAGATTTTTTGTCATG
This sequence comes from Gouania willdenowi, assembly GCF_900634775.1. Taxonomy (NCBI): domain Eukaryota; kingdom Metazoa; phylum Chordata; class Actinopteri; order Blenniiformes; family Gobiesocidae; genus Gouania; species Gouania willdenowi. Next base: position 27,270,684 of record NC_041055.1, on the reverse strand, counting down.
TTGTTGATGTAATGATGATTTTACTGATGATTTTAATTGATTTTACTGATGATTTTAATTGTTCTTATTGATTTTAAACAATTGAATGTTTTATCATGTAAAGCACATTGAGTTGCCTTGAGTATGAAATGCGCTATATAAATAAATTTGCCTTGCCTTGCCTTGCCTTGCCTAACTCTACGACTTCCAATTTTAAATAACTTGTTTTTGTCATTCGACACTTTTGGATCGTTAACTCATCCTGGGGTGAAATTAAAGCTTGAATCTAATATAGAGGTCTTAAATAAGAAAACAACAATCCTGCTCATCAATTATTATTAGCCCATCTTTGTACCACCAGCTGTGATTGTTAGCCGACACCACCGTAACAAAACCCAACCTGGCAGGTAAAATAACAATGCATTCCCTGAGGTTTCCTATTACAGCAGCAGCTGAATAATTATGTGTGTGTGTGTGTGTGTGTGTGTGTGTGTGTGTGTGTGTGTGTGTGTGTGTGTGTGTGTGAGACAGATCTAAAGAGGAAAAAAAGTGCAAATCACACTTCGTCATTTTAAAACAAGATGCATTCCTCGACCGGTTCGTCCTGCCCTTACGTCACCTTTTTGATTTGCTGGTGTTCAATAGACCAACCAAAACACACACAAAGCAGCTGCAGATAAAAAGACAGTGATATAAAGCTCATAAAACCAGCCCTGAGTCAACAGAGGCTGATGTTTGCTGCCTGGATATGACGGTTTACGAAGACAAAGGCTGAGGAATGATGGCGCTCGACACCCAGGGGGGACGCAGGAAGCAGGTCGGGTGGGCTGCGAAGGATCAAAGGCTCCGACTCATATGACGTCTATTTAGGTGAAACACAATGAGTTTTAAAAAAAGAATTAAAAACTCCGCCCAGCCCATTAAAAAAGCCTCCCTGGCACAATCAGGATAAAGGAAACCTGCTCCTCCCGCCAAACTTCCTGTTACTGAGGAAAGATTAGAAGCTCTGCATTCCTTTGTCATAACAACCTTTAAATCTAGTCTCTATAAATCCATCTCATCAACACATCAGCAGATCTGACTGGATTTAATCAATGGACTTTATAAAGTATTGTTTAAAAATGTGCAGAAACAAACAAAACAAGACTTCGAAATGTCATACTAACGTACTACTCATACTAAGTTTGACGTCAAAATGCACATGTAGCGCGTTCACATTAAATAGTATAAAAAGATAAAGTATGCAAGAAATACCCGGATGTATGCTATGGACATTTTTTAGTATGCATGGTGGGCACACTACTCATACTGAACTGTCCCATGATGCATTGGGAGCGTAATGTAAAATTGTCCAGTGACTGGCTTCAAGCTAAAAGTCAAACGTCCCGTTTTCAAAATAAAAGCATCTCTTCTTGTCTTCCATTAGTTTTTTTTAACACTTTTGTAAATAGGGCTCTTGTTTTGAAGTAGAACAATAGTGGGGAGATATTTAGCCTCAGTGTGCTGCAGGTTTTTGTCATCGTAGGTTCCAAATGCATCTTGGGAAACTTGGAAGTATATTTCAGTGGGAACGCTCATCATCCTGATCATACTTATAGTATATAGTAGACAGTATATACTTATTGATTTTGTAATGTGTAGTACGGAGTGTGACATTTTGAACACAACCAGTCACTAATCCTATACTTTAAAAATTTGTATGATTTATAATTGACATTAGTATAGATCATATGTGTCAAAATCAAGGCCCGGGGACCAAATCTGGCACTTAAGATCATCCAAATTAGCCCGATGGGTAAAGTAAAAATGACCAAATAATTCATTTGTATTTAACTCAGCCCCTCCAAAGTCATACATTTAATAAAAATCGAACACTATTAGTATTTTCCCATTCCTATATAACAAGATTGCAAACACAAATTATCAAAACTAAAATCCTATAATTTCTCACAAACAATTCAACAAAATTGCCCTAAAATTGAAAATTTGAAAAAGTCAAAATCCAACAAGGACTTATATCTGTCACTTAGTGCTTGGATTATTGTCTGTGCCTTACATACTATACGTGACTTATACGTAGAAGTTCAAACTAGCGCACAATCTGAGGCCCACTTGAGATCTTCAGTATATTTATACCGATCAAATCGAGTTTTAAAAATCTAGCAAGTTCATTTTGTCTTCTTTTCAAATAATGAAAATGGAAAGAACTCATGAGGACACATCAAAGCGATCAGCAGACACCCCTGAGGAAGACTGGTAATAGACAGTTGAAACATGTCAGGAGATCAAAGTAAATTTTCTGTAAAAAATTGTCTGAATAAATGAAACCTTAACATATTATTCAAAAAGAAGACAGAGAACTTGCAGGAATTATTACACGAAAGTCAAGAACACATCAAAGCGATCAGCAGACGACTCTGAGGAAGACTTGCTGTTGACAGTCCTAACATGTCAGGAGATCAAAGTAAATTTCCTGTAAAAAGTTGTCTGAATAAATTAAACCTAAACATACATTATGAATTTGTTGAAATGAAAAGTCTTTTTACTATTTAGAACAATTTATTTATTTTTTTTTTAAATAAAGTTGTTCAATTGTAGCATAAATTGCAGTGTAATGAACTGTTTGTTTGTCGAGCAGAAACTACGTTACAAAACAAAACATTTATATTCTTATGTACCAAACAGGCACAACTTTTCACAACAAACCATAGAAATGAATTCAAAGCATTATCTATGAATATTATATAAAACTCATCACCCGCTGAGGTAAAGGAAAACAACTGTTGCATAATAGGTGAGCATTTGACCTTTGATCGTCATCAACCTAAACGGAGCTTTGCAAAGTTCAAGTGACGTTTGGTGATTGTAGGAAAGAATGGAGGGCTGAGGAGTGGGGTGTGCCACAAAGTTCACATTTAGAACATTTGTTGATGTAAAGGAAAATAGCTAAACATGTTAAAAACAAATAAACAGTTTCATGAGGAAGGCCCATACCTGCCCTCGTTGACCATCTTGGCGTCTCCACTGCAGGTGAATGTTTCCACGTACGACCCCACCGTGCAGTTAATCAGCGACCAATTGGGCTTGCACACGTCCAAGAAGTGCGGCCTGAGCCGACCGATGGAATACTTGGCGATGTCCGTCAGCGATTGGCTCATGGCGGCCCCAAACAGGAAGGTGCCCACGGCTTTGTAAACGCAACCGACGTAACTGCCGAAACACGACTTGGATTTGAGGTGTTTCAGATAAACTAGAAGGCACTCGCCAAAGATCATCTGTAAGAGCGAGGCAACAGGGGACACAGTTAGAGATCAAACACAGAGGTTAGAATAAAACAGAAACAGAAGCTAGGAGCAGCAGCTTAAAGGACAAACATTAGAGCCAAAACACACCTTTTTTCATAACAGTGAAATAAAATAATAACACCATAATCATGGTGGAATAGTTCCTAAAAAAAACAGAAGTCCAGCACAGGAGGACATCCACTTAATATAACAACTAAGGTTAAAACTCACTTGGAATAAATGGGAGACCCATGGGTCATGACACATACTTCGGTCTGAAAAAATTCTGAATTTTTTTTTACCGATTGTTCCGTGATTATTCAATTGGCACACTGTACATTTTTACTTTCTGAGATATGGCCGATCTAGTGCTATACATCCTGTCTGGTGGACATGCCAGGCCCTCAAAATTGGAATAAAGTTTGTCTGGGTTTCAGGTTTGAACATGTTTGAGCCTTCAGTAACAACTTTGCATATGTCTCAGCTCCCTGGAATTTGATCAGATTTGAGCTATGAACATAGACTGTTGTCATCACTAATGATTAGTCACAGATATGCACTGGTTCTTGAGCGACAGTCTCACAATATCTGAATTTTTTTTTTGTTGCTATTTTCATTGACCCATAACTGCACATGAGAATGTCAGAAAAAAAATCAGATTTGTTTTAATTTATGGTATAAAGATTACTCTTTCTTGGGATACAAACCTTTTTTCTTTATGCAACTTCTTCATTTTTATTTTGGATCCCAACTTTGTGGCTATTTCACCAATTGCAAATATTGAAAATCCATTACATGATCATTTACTGTTTATTAGATTTTCACTAATAGTTCCTGAGATATTGGAAGCTGAAAATGGAAGAAAAATACGCACGAAAATCGACACATACCCACCTCCCTCACTAAATTGGCCATATCTCAAAATGTATTCATCCGATCAAACTAAAAATGTAGTGTGCCTATTGAATAATCACGCAACGATTGGTAAAAATTTCAGAATTTTTTGAGACAAAAGTGCATGGGATGTCCTGAAAATGTGTAGAAATGACTTGGAATGACCCCTATATGTATTTGAGCTTGTACTAACAGGAGTGCAGCAACTGCTGCTCTGCTTAGTGGAAGTTATGACTCAAACCGACTTCCTTAATTGTGAGTATTATGGTTATGTATGTCAAGATTGAAGCCAATTGCAGATACACAACAGGCTTACAGATTTAAACTCTTCCTTCTGATTGAATTAAACCATGGAAGATGGAAACCTGGTGGGCAATGTGCCTCAGAGAGGAAATGCGTGCGTTACAGAGCTGCTCCACAATGACTTCCTGCTGTTTTACATGTTATGTATAAAACATTAAAGGTTGGATTTGGTCCTTTTTTTTAAAAAATAAAAAAAGATTGAGAAATAAAAGATGTTTCCTTTAACTCCCCACGAGGATACACACGTGGCAGCTTTTAAATCTTTTTAGCAAACAGCTGCAGCTGCTTAGAAGTCTGGACCTTTCAGAGTAAAAGTATACCTGAAGTTGTCCTTTGGATACACGCATGAAAGTTACAAGATTTAATTTCTTTCACAAGTGATCTTCTATTATTTACACATTTGCGAGAAATTTTATGGTTAGATTTTTGTTTTTTTTAAATTCAGGTTGAAAATTAATGAAGAGCAGTGTTTCAACTTTATAATATCTTATTCATTAAAAGAAAATCGAAATATATTACAATATGTTATGTCAATATGTTACAATTTGAATTTCCTTAATTAACAAAACTTTCTCCAAAGAATTGTGCATACATTTATTTACCGTATTAACACATTCCCCCTGTAGTGCCTTCATTTAATAATTTTGCGAAATAAAATAGCAAAACCACTAAGTTTTTCAGTCTTAACCTTCTAACAATTTCAACATTTGAATATAGTAATAAAGTAGTATTATAGTAATAAAACTATATAAATGTAAAAATATTTATATTATGTTATTTTCTATATTATATTAATATGTATTATATAATGTCATGTAAATAATCTAATTCAAAACACTTTTCTATAGTTTGCCATGTTTGTTTGTATTAGGGCTTAATAATTTTATCTCTGTTTTACAACATTCCTTTAATTAATCATTTGAATGATTTGATTGATTTCCTGCATCAGCTTCAGTCCCTAAAAATCTCCTTTACTTTACATTTTGACACGCCAAAAATAAAACAAAACACCCATTATTATTCTTGTTATTACTGCAAGAATTTCAAATTAAAAGCATTGTGGGTGGGTTAGGCAAACACAACAACAAACGCTAAAGAAGCAAAAAAGTGTGTGAGCAGACAATAAAAACAGATGCACTTACAGTGAGCACTGTGACGGGAATCATGACACCTCCTAACAACTGATAGGAAATGGTGTCGTCTTTAAGCGGGTACTTGATCGTATCATCGTTACAGAAAAAGCCTCGGCGGAAAGGCCGGTGCTGTGCAGTGAGTATTACAAAGGGGAGTCCGGCTAGCAGGGAAGCAACAACAAAGAAAAAGAAAACAGTTACAAAAGGGTGCCCCACACCTCTACCCATGATGCAACAGGACAGCCCTCGCAATCTGTTGCATCCCCTGAAGACGGCTGCATCCTCAGCAGCTTTCAGGAGCGTGGTTAATAATGGTTAATGGTTAATAACGTGTTGGCAGGGAAACAGAGCAAATGGTAAATGCTTGTAAAGAAAGGCTGTTAATGTAGGAAGGTTCAACCTGAAGGAAAGAAAATAAATGAGCTTCTGAACAGGTTATTAATCCTTTAGTCTGGTTTATTTCTCTTTTAGGCATCTGAGGACAAAAATGATTTATTATTATTTAAGGCAGGTCATGGACGTCAAACCCAACAGCCCAGATTGGCTCCTTATTGGTCGAAGCATAAAGGATGCACTAATTAAACCGTGACAGCTGCCTCATACCTTCTAAGCAAGCATCTCGCACCCCACCTCCACTCCAGCTCCTCCAGGTCAGTATGTATCTAACAAACTGGGTGTCATTTCGTTGTCATTAACATCTGCTCTGCTAACCGCTCTCCTTGCTTTAGCCTTTTAGCTAGGGCTCGTGGAAGGTCAGGGAGGTCCCAGAACAGACCCATATCGCCAAATATAAGATCGCATGCACATCAATGTAAAGCGTTTGAAGGCTCTATATAAAATCCAATGCATTATTATTGACTGAAATATCTTCAAATTTTCCTAACCAGGTTACAGCTTTGCATCATCATCATCATCATTCATTTTTAATAGCAAACAGATGAGTGCACCCACATTCACACAAGCACTGCTATTTCCTGCCTCAGTTACTCTCCACCACTTTCCAGAAAAGCATTCCAGCTTTATTTATTTATTTTTTTTAAGAGCTGTTGATGTATTCTTTGAATTCTTGTTGTACTGAATAAGAGCAGCTGGCAACTTTACCCAGTGGGTCATTCCACGTCAATTCAACAACCCTCTGTAGTGCCATTATTTGTGCACTTAGCAGAAAGTCTATGGGCTTACGCTATTAAAACAAGCTTTTTACATCTAAAGTGTTTGTCAATGAATTTTCCTGAATGTGATGACTAACAATCGTGAAAAAAAGAGAAAAAAAACATTAGGAAATAAACTGAAAGAGGATGTTGCAAAAGGGGTCATTCCATGTCATTTTACAAATGGCCCACACACTTCGGTCTCAAAAAATGCTGAAATTTTTACCAATTGTTCGGTGATTAATCAATGGGCACATTTTAAATTTTTTGTTTGATCAGATGAATACTTCTTGAGATATGGCCAATTTAGTGAGGAGGGTAAGTGTCGGTTTTCGTGCATCCTTATTTTTCTTCCATTTTCAGCTTCCAATATCTCAAGAACTACATCACATAGAAAACTGAAATTTGGTATAATAATAATACAGCTCCACCTACTCTCTCAGAATAAACAAAAAGATGTGCTATACATCATATCTTGTGGACATGCCAGCTCCGCAAAATTGATAAAGGTTTGTTGGGATTTAGGGCTGGAACATATTTGGGCCTTCAGTAAACAACTTTACATAAGCCTCAGCTTCCTGTAATTTGATCAGCTTTGCGCTATGCACATAGACTGTTCACATCAATGATTAGTCTCATATACGCATTGGTTCTTGGGTAACAGTCTCTAGAATTCCATAGCTGCATGTGGAAATGTAAGAAAATGTCTGCATTTTTATTTTGGACCCCAACTTTGGGTTATTTCACCACTCTAAGATATTGAAAATCCTTTACACAAGGCCATTGTAGCTTACCTCTGTGTCTCATAATCATTTATTGTTTATTAGTTTTTCCACTAGTAACAATAAAAATGTAAAAACATGAAAAAAGAGAAAATTACATGGAATTACCTCAGTAGAGTTAATCAAATTTAAGCCAAAACAGGTGATACTGACATCACGGGACATACAGGGTCACATGAAGTCGTGTCAGTTTAGATATTGGCCAACACTCCTTTAGTTTTTAGGATACTAACTAAAAAAATACTAAGATTCAGGAGGAAAATGTGCAAAACAGTGAGAATACAGGACTGAAACCAATGAAACCCAGATTTGTTTACTTGGACAACACAAAGAAAAATGTTAATGCACCAACTTCATTTCTAAATGCACAAAATGGGCAGCATTCTTGTGCCTGAATGCAATACGTGCTAATGTTTCAGCGCAAATGAAGAAAAGGACATTTAGTTACACTATCCCATTTCATCAAAGCATGAAGTTTACTTGAAAAAAAAAACAATAGTTATATTCCTCCTGCAGGCAGCTGTGTTAAACCTTTAAGCAGCATAACTGGACTGGTTATTGTTTTGTGTGAACTGGATTTAATCCGTTTAAGTGTAATTTCTCAAAACAAAGCAAAACACTAGCAGCTATAGTCACTAAGTACAGAGTCTTTGTGTTGAGACATCAGTGAGGATGAGATGTAATGGCTCAGAGTGTTTGTCCTTTAACATGCTGCTCTCTGTTCCCTCCATCACACACCCACACCCACCCACACACCCTCACAGCAAATACAGAATTCTCCAGTGTTGCAGGGTAGACGTTGGTGAGCCTGGACACCATCACAATTATAACTGCGTAACTGATAAGTAATTACAATAATTGTAATTGTAATTGAAAACATTGGTTGCTGTTGTAATTATAATTGAAGTGTAACTGAGTTCAAATAATTGACTTTGTAATTGTAATTGGCATGAAAATTATATAAAAACCACAATTTAATTAAAACGCAAAACCGGGGAACCAGGCTAAGAGTTCTATGGCTTGCTTACATATACATATATACACACACACACACACACACATATATATATATATATATATATATATAGTTAACAATTGTTAAAATATGTTTCATATCAAGTTTTTTCACTACATTTCAGTTCAGTTCTCCGTTATAAGAGATGCTAACAGAAACCTAACACAAGAAGAAGGTTAAGCTTTATGGGGTTATTTATTAAAGGCTCAGTAATTGGGATTAATTGAATTTGAAATTTAGTAACTGAGAATGTAATTGTAATTGACGTTCAACGGAAAAATTATTTTGATTGAAATTGGGAAAAAATGCTGGTCACAGTAATCATGTAGCTAAACATGGATAATTAAAGAAGTAATTGTAATTGTAATTGTAATTAATTGAATTTAAACTTTAGTAATTAAGAATGTAACTGTAATTGACGTTCAGTGGAAAGAAAAAAAAAATTTAAATGTAATTGGAAAAAATGCTTGTCACCGTAATCATAATTTAGTTGTAACTAAACATGAATAATTGAAGACATAATTGTAATTGCAAAATTTAATTGACCAGAACCCTGCTGTAAATCACTGATGTAGGTAAAAGCACCACTCGGCAGTATTTGCTGTGAGGCAGGTTACTAGTGTGTGAGTTGCTGCCTTGCATCACTCTTACTTACACAACTAATGGGCAGGGTGAAGCCCACAGTATAGAGCACGGTGGAGGTGACTGTGCTGGGATGGAAAGGGTACCTGATGCTGTCATCACTACAGAAAAAGCCTCTCTGGTAAGGACGGATCTTACCCAGGTTAAAGGCTGCCAGAGGCAGACCGCCTGTGGGAGGGAGAGGTTATCACCAGTTAACACAAGGGTCAGAAGGAGCGTGTGATACAGAGCTAATATTATTGGGCTATTTTTACAGCTAAGGTCATCAGCTCGCATGTTAACCTCATTTGAACACAGACTGTGAGGCACTAATACAGCTAAGGACTTCCACATTTTACCTGAAAATCTAAATGTTAAATGTACATGTCAAATCTAAATGTAAATGTAAATGTCATTATCATTATAAATAATAAATGTTAAATGTAAATGTACATCTAAATGTTAAACGTAAAATAACAAGCGACGGCATTTTGCAGAGATAAAAAATTTGTAAATGAAGGATGATCAGATATTTTACACCCGAGTTTATGTGTGCACATATCAACAAGCCCTTAAAACAGAGATGGGCAACTTTTATCACAGTGGGGCCACAGAAATGTGATCCAAGGGCCACATTATCAACAATTATGTCAACATTCAGATTAATGACCAATCTGGACAAAACAGGAAATAACAAAGGCATGGAACTATGAAATTAATTTTATTTATTTTTTCCACATTAAGTGTTTTCTTAATTCAGTTTTTTTTTAAATAAATATTTATCATTTTTTTCAGAAAATATTAGTTTTCAACTCCTGTGAGGAAACAAAATAAATATTAATTTTAAAAGAAAGAAAGAAAACGATAATGAATGTGTAAGCTACAAATAAAAAGTTAAACTATGTGTGTTGTTTTATCTGTGTTTTTTTAATCAGTTTGTGCATTTTTTTTCTTGTCCTTTTCTGTGTTTTTAGAGTCATTTTTTTTTTTTTTTACATTTTTCACTCATTTTGTTTGAGTTTGTTGAGGTTTCGGCATTTTTGTTTTTGTTTTGTATATTTTTCTGTTGTTTTGTATATTATTCTTTTATTGTGTGTGTGTGTTCTTTCTTTGTGTGTGTTCTGGAATCAGTTCGTGCATTTTTCTTGTCCTTTTCTGTGTTTTTGAGTAATTTTTTTTTACATTTCTCACTCATTTTATTTGAGTTTGTTGTGGTTTTTGGAGTCAGTTTGTGCATTTGTTTTGTATATTTTTCTGTCATTTTGTGTATTTTAGTAGTCGTCTTGACTGTTTTTAAAATTATTTTCTGTGTATTTTTGCTGTGGTTTTGTACATTTTTGGAGTGACTTTTTGCATTTACCTTGAAGGCCTCATAAAATGAGACGAGCTGCATGTGGCCCTTGGGGCCGCCAGTTGCTCATGTCTGCTTAACCACTTTTGGCCAAAATGCTGTTCCTGTCGCACACTAAAACCATTACCCTATTAAGTAGATACAGATTCAAGTGAAACCTGTCTATAGAGAGCTTTTTTTGAACAACCAAACCACACAGAGACCACACATGCACAATGAATTATTTACTACACCTGCTTTGTAGAAAGCCTGGCCTGCTGTGTGAAATCCCACTTTGTAGCTGCTTTTTATTGCTTTCCTTGTGTCGTTAAAAGGACTAGCCAAAAAACAGAATGGCTGGAATGGTATTAAAACAGAATTGCTCGATGAAAAGGAACCTCTGATGATGAGGTCATCAGATATATAGGATTGGGGAGTAATATATACGGTATGTTGGTAAAAGTTGCTGTATTGAATTAGATTAAATGTCAGTTGACTTTTTTTTTAAAGCATTCCTGAAATACGATTTATAGCAGTGGTTCCCAACCTGTTTTACTGTTTTAAGTCGTGACCCCATTTTTATATTATATTAGATTAGATTAGATAGAACTTTATTGATCTGTTGGGAAGGCTCCTCAGGGAAATAACATTTCCATCAGCATTAAAAAAAAAAGAAAAGAAAAGCAGCACACAAGGTTGAAATAATATATTAATACAGAATATAGAGAATATACAGAAACAAATTAACAAGGTTGGTGCTACAGACTACAATTACTGCTCCTCCATATCACACATTTCTGGAGACACCAGAGATGTTTTTGTTTTTCTCTAGAATTAATTTTTATCATGTTTGTTTTATACATTTGTTGTTTGTGCACAAACTATAGAATACAGTACTTCTGTTTGAGATTGTATGTGGTAAAGAATAATAACTAAACAATAATAATTCAAAAATGTATAATTTATTCAGTATTTTTTTTTATCAATGACTAGGCGACCCCACATGGGGTCATCACCCCAAGATTGAAAAACACTGCTTTATAAAATGAAAGGTAGCTTGTTTAAAAAAAAAAAAAAAAAAAAAAATATGACTATTAAACAAAACACAGAACAGTTGACTTTTTTCAGCTATTTTTGAATTCCTGGTGGAATGCTTAACCATGTTAACAACAGCATGATGTCCTATTAACCAATCACACAATACATTACTGAACTCAAGCTTAAACAATAAGAGTTTTTTAAGTTATTGCCTGATAATCTTTAACTGTGTCTGGATTAAGGCTGAACAATTAATTGCATTTGCGATATTCTTACGATATAAAACGCGATTTTCTAATCGCAAAGGCTTTTTTTTTTTTTTGAAGTAATAATTTATTTTAAGTTTGTTGGAAGTTTGATTTAAAGTTTATATATTATATTTAGTTAAAGTTTAAATTATTCTGAAATTGTTTATTATGAAACGAATTGATTTATTGCTTGAGTTGATTGAAAAATACATGACAAGAGGCCCTTAAAAAAATAATTGCAATCGCAATATTGAGGGAAAAAAAAAAAAATCGCAATTAGATTATTTTGCAAAATTGTTCAGCCCTAGTCTGGATTTAACAGACAGGTTATGAGCAGATAACTGTTGGTATTGAATAGCTACATAGGAATGAAGAATCCATGAACACACTGTAGCATGCCCAACAGATTAAATCCCATAAAGATAGCGCCTTATACTAATTGCTTTCAGTGGTCCATAGTCTGCGTGCAAGGTCGCTGTCGTTCCTCAGAGCGGCTCATTTATGCCTTTGGATGTCAGAGAAGAAAAAAAAAAAACTCATTTATTAGATGAATCTGGCTTCCAGCCCCTGTCTGTGTCTGTAGCCCCCCCACTACTCTGTAGGTGGTTTGTGGGCGGTGTTTCTGCAGCTGTTGGCACCTTCAGCCGTGCCATCCTCAAATGACAGGCAGCAGCAGCAGGTCCGCACAAACACAGGCCGATGGCTGCACGCATGATGGTTATGATACTCTGATTATTTCTGATCACTGCAACAGAACTCAAAGGCCTCTGCTGCATAATATGAGGCAGTGAAAGCCAAAAACCATGTGCATGCAGCATCAATAACTGCCTAAACTGGTCATTTTTTATTATAATATATAGTCTTTGTGTACTGTGTGTAAAACTGTGTTAAATTATATGTATTTAAAAGCAATAAAATGAAGACAAACATGAGCTGAATGCTTTAAATAATCAGCCTAACTGTGATCTGCATTATACGACCTTATAAAATGAATAAAACCTTAATAAGAGATGATTCTTCCTTGATTACCATAATTACCACATGGAGAACTTGGTTGATTTACAACATTCAATTAAGAAATTGCGTACTTTTTACGTCATAATCTTCTAGAGTTTAAAACTTGTGACTTATCTTTAGAGTTTAGCTGACTGCATTCTAATTTTTTCACGGTATATTTTTGCACATTTCACTGTTTCTGGATCATATGTTGTTTTCCATCTGCATGGTTGGCAGTGGAATGTTATTGTTGATAATGAAATGAATGAATTCTTTCTCCAGGAAATGTCACAGATTCCTGATTTTACGTGAATAATCAGAAAACTTCCCCCAATTAACATTTAAAATCAAAAAAATATATTTTGTCAAAGAAAAAAAGCTTTGAGAAGGTCAATATTTCCTCTCTAAAGGGAAGAGTATTTAATTATAAAATGACTGATGAATGATATACTTGTTCATCCATATCTACTATGGTACAATTCTGCCAAAACAAACCTTTTTATTTTCAAAATATCCTGACAGTGTTTTTATTTTTTTTACAAATTCACCATAAACTATCAGGACTATTGCTCAATAAAATACTACATGTTTTTGTAACAGGATTATTTCATGCTACAGAGATAATTTTATCACATTTCTGACAAAAGAAGACAATAACTAGCTACATTTTACAAAGTAGACTTTATTTACTTACAATTGAAGTTGTAGTTTAACTAAATTCCACTTTAAATTCCACTCAATGTTTTGGATTTGTAGATTAAGCCTTGGGAACTAACGTTTGAGACAAAGCATATGAAATTATGGAGGGGGTATTTATGATATAAAGAGGGCATACAAATGATTTGACAAATAAAATGCCATGGGGGTTCACAGGACAAAAAAAGATTGGGAACCACTGTCCTAAGATATAAATATCAGCATTAGTTCAGCACAATTCAGAAGATGATTTAAAACCTCCAGATTTAAAAAAAAAAAAAAAAAAAAAAACAACAACAAAACACACAAATGTGATGAATTCAAATGGAGACAAAAGGCTTGTAAACATCTATAAACTGGTTTTATCCATAATAAACAAACCCCATCCAACAGCCCAAAATTATCACTCCAAGCATTGGACTTTAGAATTTTAGCCGATTGCATTCTTTTTTTTTTTTTTTTTACATATTTTGCACATTTCATGATTTCTGGATTATGTTTTTGTTTTCCATCTGAATGTTTTGCAGTGGAAGATTGTTGTAAACAACTTCTTTCTCCAGGAAATGTCACAGATTCCTTATTTTAAGTGAATAATCAGATGTAGTTAACCAGAAAACTTCCCCACAGCAACACTGCCCCCCCCCCCCCCGTTTTCTTCCAGGGCGAAATAAACAATTTCTCCCATAATGTTTAGTCAAAAGAGATAATTTCGTGGAGGTAAATATTTACTCTCTAAAGCAGGGTTGTCAAACTCATTTAAGTTCAGGGCCAAATACGGAGCAGTTTGATCTCAAGTGTGGGCCACTGATTTTATGCAGGAAAAATGAGTAATTTCGACAATATTGGGCCCTAGTTTGCACTTCTACGTATACATAAAATACTAAATATGTAAGAAACCGACAATATCCAAGCAATACGTCACAGATATGAGTCCCAACAGGGTCCTCAATTCAAAAATTCCTAGATTTTGTGACAAATTTCTATTTAATTAAGGGAAATGTTATGTAGTAATTTAAGGAAAATTGAAGGATTTTGTAAGAATTTGTGGTTTTTTCAACAGTTTAATATTAAAAATGACTGCAATCATGCGATATAAGCATTTACACAGTGATTCTTGTCATTTCTACTGTCTCCTGTGGACCGAATTGGATGCTCCAAAGGGCCAGATTTGGCCCCCGGGTCTTGAGTTTGACACATGCGCTCTGAAGGGAAGTATATTTAATTATAAAAATGACTATGATTGATGATGTTGACTGTGGGAGGCCAGCAATGGTTTTATGAGTCTAAGTGTAAACATATTCAGCCCTCACTATCTACTAAGGCAGTGGTTCTCATCCTTGTTTGGCTCAAGTCCCCCCTTTGTCTGGCTACAACATTTAGCTCAGAATAATGTTAAAAAAACAACAATAAAACATAATGATGAAATGAATGAGTGATAACACACATTTTAAAGAATATAACTTTGTAAATAAGTGGGAAAAAACAGTATTTAGTCCCTCCTGAATAGATTTTTTACAATTTCCTGTCATCAAGACTGATCCTTGTATTTTTTAGTTTATGTTCTAATAAAGATCATTTTAATGATCATTATTGTGATTATCATTACATGTTTTGAAATCCGCATATCTTTCATATCTCTATCTATTTAAATTAAACTCAAAACAGCTTTATTGGCATGATAAACAAGCTTATATTGGCAGAGCAGGTGTGACGTAGAACGATGTACACACAAAAATAATAAAAACTAAAAATAGCAACATTTGTGTTGTGTAAAAGATTCAAATAAAATAAAAATAGGGTTTCACTATATATATGTGTGTGTAGAACAAAGTATTCACTAAACTTATAAGTAGGGTGGCACAATTATGGCCAAAATGATAATTGTGGTTTTTTTTTTTCAATCAATAATTTAATCCTAAATATTTATCATGTGTGGGGAAAAAAAAAAATCTGTTTTTATTACAATACTTTTAAACAAACAATAGGTGGTGTAGAGTTTACAGTGCAAAATGAAGCTTTAAATAACAATTACACCAAAAACATAATTTGAAAAAAATAAATAACCCAAGAATTTAAAATGTAAAAACTGAATAAATACATTATTACAGAGTGCAGGCCCATATTTTAAATGTTAATATTGCCAATGATCAGGTTAACTTAATCGTAGCAACCAAAATCGTGATCACGATGAAAATGCGATTAAATGTGCAGATTTATAAGTAGTGCCATCGCGTACCCGGGTACGCGTACCGCCATTTGAGAAACACTGCACTAAGGTTCAGAGCTGCCATAATAATGCATTTATTTTTAAACATCCTAACATATAAATATCTGCATTAGTTTAGCACATTTCAGAAGATGATTTAAAATCTCTAGATTAAAAAAAACAACATACAAATATTATTAATTTAAATTGTGAGAAAAGGCGTGTTCGGAGACCTGAAAATTGTCTTTTATTCGTAATAACGACTTACCCAGAATGAGACAAACCCCGTCCAGCACCACAAAGAGAATCCCTTTGGTTTCAAACATGTTTCCTTGTTGTGTGAGGGCCGCAGTGGACGGTGCTCCCGGTCCGGCTGATTTCAGGGACTGAGGGTCGGTCTCTCTCTCTCCTCTCTCTGGGCGGTGACGCACAACGTGATTACGTCACACGGTCAGCGGCTTGCGATGAAATTACGTCGGGAAGTCATGTTTACAGACTTTATATCAACTCCACTAAATAAAGCCACAAACCTGCTATGTCACAGGTCTAGGTTAGGTAATATTGGATAAGTGATAGTTTATAAAAAAGAAGCACCGAGCATCAAAAAAGACGCGCGTCACCGTCGCACGGTCTGTTGTTGTCTGTAGGAGGTAGTAATCCACAGCACACCCAAATTATCCACAACAGCCTCATGAAGTGATAGATATGTATTCACTAATGTACAAACAGCCCTTATTCCTCAGCCGTGGTCATATTTAACAAGACCTCCGCCCGCTGAGAAGCCCTGAATCGGGGGAAAAAAACGTAACGCGAAGAAGAAGAAGAAGAAGAAGAAGAAGAAGAATGAGGCAGTAGCTATCCGCCCAATGCTGCGTTCAAATGCTCCTCAGAAATAGTGGGATATTTGTGCTGCATTATGCGGTGTCGAATGTATGAACTCGGTCACGGTTTCATGGCCGACAGTTGGAGATTTTGTACGTAAAAGATTAAACTTTGACCCTGAATCATGTACCTTTTGTCCATTCTAAACATTTATTTTTTTGTTGTGAAAAGACAAATGTGCTTTGGACTGATATTCACAGTTTGCTGTCTCTAAAAATCAACAATGTACCACCATTTTCTTCCAAAGACATTGTTTATTTCATGAACAATCTGGGTTGAAGTATTTCTGATGTTATACATCTTGTTATTGTAATGTGTAAATATCTTATTCATACTTGTAAATGGATAAACTCTACTCTTTTGTGTGATGTGTGTATTCAGGATTCTCAACTGATGGGTCGGGACCCAAAAGTGGGTCACGGACCTGTACTGGGTGGGTCGCGGACAGATGGTCAAAATAAATAAATAAATAATCAATGTCCCTCATGCTGGACTTTTGATACGCATGCTGTGAAATGCATGTTGCGCAGGAAAATATATAGATTTAAGTTTTTTTTTTTTTTTTTTTAAGAGTATATATGTATGTTTTCAACAGCTATTTTTGAAAACCTATATTTGGTTGGTTGAATTCTAAAAAAAAAAAAAAATAAAAAAAAAATGGGTCACGATTTAATGACGTGGCAAAACGTGGGTTCCAGGGTGAGACCAGTTGAGAACCCCTGATCTAGATCACTGATTACTTCAAGTATCTTAAATTGATCAGACAAAATACCAAAAAAAAAAAAACACCAAAATTTATAAAGAAATCAAAATGTCCTTGTTTTTTTAGGTTGTCACAGCCTTTTTTCTCTCTTATTTAGAATTTTATTGTAAATTATGTTCACTTCTTTAGCAAATGCCAGACTGTGTACATTATTGTGCCTATGTACCCTGATTTAAAATGTATATGTATTATTACATTATAGAATAATTAAGAATATATATTTTTTGAACATTTAGCTCACTTTCCTTTGAGACAGAGATTCATGTAAAACAGCATGTTATATCATTGTTAAAAATGTTTACAGATAATAAAAAATCTAAATGTACATGTTAATTGTAAACCTAATTTTTAAATCTAAATCTAAATGTATAACATGCTGTTTTACATGAATTTCTGTGATTCTTGATTTAGAGATGGTCAGAGCGCTTTTTCACTCGCATTCCATTTATTTGATAACAGTGACACCAAGTGGCAAACAACAGTTAAAACAACAATTTAAAAGCATTAAAGCGCTCAAAAACGTCACTCAAGTTTGTTTTATAAAAGCAAACTTACATAGCAGGAAAATATCCAACAAATACCCCAACCCTTTACACATTAAATATGTGTTTTTAATGTCCTTTACCTCATTTATCACGTCTACCTGACAGATATTGCGTATTATTGGGTATTTAACAGGACAGGAGGTTCATATTTTGGATCATGAAGGGAAACCTGAGGATACAAAAAAACAAACAAAAAAAAAAACCAAAAAAAAAACAAGGGAGAACCTACCAAAAATAAAAAAAATAATACCATTCCAGAAATAATTAGTTTCATGTTTATATGCTTGGGCAAATTTATTTATCATTTTGAACCAAACATGAGGCCTTGTAAAAATAACAAAATACACGAAAACATCATGTAAATGCATACAGATCCACATATGTTTTTTTTTTTTCCAAATTTTCAACTGTACATTAAGAATTTAAACATTTTAGATAAGGCTTCAAAAGCAACTATAACTATAAGTGAGAGTGTGCTGGTTTATGCTTTAAAATGCACCAGCTTCACTCTTCCTCCTGATCTAATGTAACAAAATATCTATGACCACAACAATGCAAAGCAAACTGTAAAGTATTGGTTACCAAAAATCATAACGACGTGCTATACTTGTGACTAGTCACAAATGCAACGCCCGACCACACTTTAAAATATTGCACTATATGGATTTCTCCACTCATTTGTTTGTCTTCACATTATAACTTGAGGCCCGTGATTTAAAATGTTGATTTCATCAAATAAAAATAACGTTTTTCTGACTTCTCAAGTCATCGTCAACAACTATTTCTAAGTTGCAATTGAGTTATGTGGGAAGAAAAAAACACAAAAATATACGTACGGTAGTTTGATCTTAAGTAGGTCACAGATTATAGGTGGAAACACGAGCAATTTCAATATTAATGTCCTTAAGTTTGCACTTTGACGTATAAATGAAACATAAAGTATGTAAGGTGGCCACAATATCCAGGCAATAAGTGACCGATATCAGCCTCTGCAGGATTTTCTGACCAATTTTAATTTAATTTGGGGAAATTATGTGAAATTGAGGAAAATTCAGTTCTTTGAACAATTTGAGATTTGAAAAGACTGTAGTCATGTGATAAAAGTGTGGAAAAATCATTTGCCATCCTCCAAATATTGTGGAGTTACATTGAATTTGAGTATTTAGTAGGACTGAGATATCTACAACTGAGTTATTTGGTAATTTGCACAATAATTCATGTTTTTTTTTTTTTGTCTTTTTGTACTTTCTCCTGCAGGCCGAATTGGATGGTCTAAAGCATGTGTCAAACTCATGGCCCGGGTGCCAAATCTGGCCCTTTGGAGCATCCAATTCGGCCTGCAGGAGAAAGTGGAAATGACAGAGAAAACACGAATCATCGTATAAAATGAAACAATTTTTGCAGGGGCTTAGTTTTCATTTTTTATGTTAAACTGTTGAAAAAACTCAAAATTCTTACAAAATCTTTACATTTTTCTCAAATTATTACTTAACATTTCCCTTAATGAAATAGAAAATGGTAAAATATATATATATATATATATATATAGGAAATTGAAAGTAAAGACCCTGTTGGGACTGATATTTGTCACTTATTACTTGGATATTGTTGGTTTCTTACATAGTTTTGTATTTTATGTGTACGTAGTATACACAAGTATACATAAAGTGTAATCTAGTACACAATAATTACTCGTTTTCCCACCTCAAACCTGTGACCGACTTGAGATCAATGCTCCTTATTTGGCCCTTGAACTAAAATGAGTTTGACACATCTGGTCTAAAGGGCCGGATTTGGCCCCTGGACCTTAAATTTGACACGATATGTATGTAATGTTTCTTTCACTGCAACATTCCCTTCATAATGAATAATCCACAAATAATACTGTCAAGGTAAAAACAGAAAGCCAATGTGTTGGCAGAAAATGGCAATAAA
Source organism: Gouania willdenowi (assembly GCF_900634775.1). Lineage (NCBI taxonomy): Eukaryota > Metazoa > Chordata > Actinopteri > Blenniiformes > Gobiesocidae > Gouania > Gouania willdenowi. The sequence goes on along the minus strand of NC_041055.1, from coordinate 27,250,883 downwards.
ATAAGAAATACCATATATAATCAATTATATAATAACATGATTCTTGTTCTTTTACTTGTAAAAGTGTTCCATAAATGCCCTCTAGGTGGCTCTGTTTCCATTCACGTCAAACCTGTGTGGGATGAAATCAGTTCTTAGTCCAGAGGAATGAATGAAGGGTTATTCATGGAAGGCACATGGCTCATGAGTGCTGAGAGCGGAAGAAGAAGATGATAAAGCAGCTCTCAGAGTCCTTTGATCAAGTTCTTTCAAGAAAAACCAACAATTCGTCATATTTTAATGAGTAAATTGGGGAAAGATTTTGTGAACTATAGTCATTTGGCATCTAGTCGAGATCTGATCAGAATATGCTGCCAGGGGAAGCAGACTTTATCTCAGTTTTTCTTAAAAAGCTTGAAAAATGACAATATAGGTCTAAATATCAAGTCTTTCCTTTTGTTAAATCACTTTTTCAGTTAATGTCACGGTATTTTAGGAATTTTAGCAATCATATCGTCCAACATGACACCCTGACACTTTTTTTCAGGAAATTTGATCTCCTGACATGTTTCGACTGTTAACTGCCAGTCTCTCTCAGGGGTGTCTGCTGATTGCTTTGATGTGTCCTTGACTTCAACGTAATAATTCTAGCACTTCTTTTTGTCTTCTTTTTAAATAAAATGTTAAGGTTTAATTTATTCAGACAACTGGTTTTCAGGAAATTTAATTTGATCTCCTGACATGTTTCGACTGTCAACTGCCAGACTACCTCAGAGGCATCTGCTGATCGCTGTGATGTGTTGTTTGACTTCTGTGTCCAGCAAGTTATGTTTGAATAAGATGTTGAAGTTTCATTTATTCAGAACTGGTTTTATGGAAATTTACTATGAAGAAGACTGGCAGTTGACAGTCAAAAAATGTCAGGAGATCAGAGGTGTCTGCTGATCGCTTTGATGTGTCCTTGACTTCTGTGTAATAATTCCAGCAAGTTATTTTTGAATAATATGTTAAAGTTTAATTTATTCAGGCAACTGGTTTTCAGGAAATTTCCTTTGATCTCAGGACATTTTTTGACTGTCAACTGCCAGTCTTCTTCAGAGGCGTCTGCTGATCGCTTTGATGTGTCTTTGACTTCCGCGTAATAATTCCTGAAAGTTAATTTTTGTCTTCATTTTGAATAATATGTTAAGGTTTCATTTATTCAGACAACTGGTTTCCAGGAAATGTAATTTGATCTAAGTACAATGAAATTTTGATCTAAGTCAAGGACACATCAAAGAGATCAGCAGACGTCTCTGAGGAAGACTGGCAGCTGAAACGTGTCAGGAGATCAAAGTAAACTTCCTGAAAAACTGTTGTCTGAATAAACCATAGTTTATTATTAGAATATAATGCTTCGATACAATGATATTTTTATACCAGTCCATTTTCACTCTTTTTCCGGTGCTTTTCTACGTTTTCTTGGTGTTTTGCTGCAGTTTTTGCTTGCGTAGATGAGCTTCAATCTCCTGCCTAAAGAAAAGCATCCCCAGCTGTCCATGCGAGGCTTCATTCATAGCCTTGGACTGCATGCACATGCGGTACTGGTCCGGTGGGAGCTCGTCAACACACTGCTTCTCGTGCCAGAGGTGGAAGAGTCCTCGTGATGGCGCACGGACCACCAGGAGGTTACTGTGGAGGTACTTTCTGTAGAGATGGACGTCCTCACCTCCCCACCCTTTGATATCGATGTCAAAGCCACCTAAAGTACCAGGAAGAATGGAAAAAACCTTTATTACACGTCAGATATGGTCAACAACTGTATTATCACAGTGGGGGCCATTTTTAGAATTTGTGTTAGCATTTAATATAACATAATGACCAACTGTCAATGACAACCAACCACTATGGTTTTGCTTTTGTTGTTTTGTATATTTTAAACATCATTTTAGTACATTTTCGTAATATTGTGTATTTGATTTGTTTTTGGAGTCATTTTGTGTATTGTTTTTGCTGTTTTGTCCATGTTTGGAGTCATTTTATATATTTTGGTGTTTTGGAAGGTTTATTTCAATCATTTTGTGTGTTTTGGGGGGTTTATTCCAGAAATTATTTGAGTTTTTAGAGTCGTTTTGTGTATTTTTGATGCTGTTTTGTCTGTGTTTGGAGTTATTTTGTATATTTTGGTGTTTTGGGGGATTTATTTCAGTCATTTTGTGTTTTTGGAATCATTTTGAATATTTTGGTGTTTTGAGGGGTTTCTTTCAGTCATTTTGTGTGTTTTGGAGGGTTTATTTCAGTGTTTTTGGTGGTTTATTTCAGAAATTCTTTATGTTTTTAGAGTAATTTTGTGTATTTTTGTTGCTATTTTGTCTGTTTGGAGTATATTTTGGTGTTTTTGTGGGTTTATTTGAGTCATTTTGTGTATTTTTGCAGTTACTTTGTGCGGTTTTTGTAGCTGTTTTGTATTTCTGTTGCAGTTTTTCAAATTTGAACATTTTGTGTGTTTTTGATTAATTTTGTACCATTAATTTGGGGGCCGTACAAAGTTTGACTGAGGGCTACGTGTGGCCCCCAGGCCACCACTTGCCCATATCTGTATAACATAATGAAAATGAGATCCTCAGTCCTTCCAATTTGATTTCACTTTCTCAGAAAACGAAGCAGGTTTTCTTTTCTACTGATTTACAACAAACACGAGCATCCTTCAGTCTATTTTCTTTCACTTCGTGTGGGCAGTGAGGAGATTTTGAGCAGATGGCTCAAAAAACGACAGTTTTTGATCAAACATGTTTTTGACACGGCATCCTTTAGACTTTCCAGCAGCTATTCATCTTCTCACTTCTCTGCATCAGGTTTGTTTTGATCATGTCTGCCTTTTTCTATTTTTAAGACCCAGGCTCGAGGGGTAAACAGAGACAGAACACAGGTGAGCTGTGTTGTGTTTGCAAGTGCACTAATCTCCATAATCGTCTCACAGCATAAACCTCTACATCTATAGGATGCTTTTATAGGATTCCTTACAGGATATTTTCTTTGAAAGGCATACAATCACTGAAAATAGGAAAATGCATCTGTTTGAACACATTTATCAAAAATCTGTGGTCAGATTAGGCAGTTTTCAGCCCCTCGAGGGAATATACACTCTATTTCTCAAGCTAAAAGTCATTCAAAGTGGATAAAAAAGTGTTTTGTTTATTCAATTTGGGATTGATTGATCCTCATAAGTTTAAGGACAGGAAATCCTCAGCTGGTAACACAGTTTCATGCATTAACAGTGCTTTTATTAGCGTTGCCTATGACCAGTCCTTTACTCTCAGTAAAAAAAGGCTTGATCATTAACAGAAGGGCTGCAAAGCTAGAGGAAGTAAAACATGTTGAGGGCGGGGCCTTGAGACGTTCTCTCGGAAAAACTCTGAATAGCAGTTTTAATATATGTCGCTCTTTATTTTAATTTAAAAGGTTTATTTCAGAAATTATTTGTTTTTAGAGTCATTTTGTGTATTTTTGATGCAGTTTTTTTGTCTGTGTTTGGAGTTGTTTTGTATATTTGGGTGTTTTGGGGGATTTATTTCAGTCATTTAGTGTGTTTTTGGAGTCATTTTTTATATTTTGGTGTTTTGGAGGATTTATTTCAGTCATTTTGTGTGTTTTGGGGGGGTTATTTCAGAAATTCTTTTTGTTTTTAAAGTAATTTTGTGTATTTTTTATGCTGCTTTGTCTGTGTTTGTGGAGTCATTTTGTATATTTTGGTGTTTTTGTGGGTTTATTTGAGTCATTTATTTCAGTATTTTTTGAGTTATTTTGCATGTTTCTGTTGCTGTTTTTTCAAATTTTGTTGTCATTCTATGTATTTTAGGAGTCATTTTGTGTATTTTGGTTGTTTTGCATTTTGTTATTTTTTCAGTCATTTTGTGTGTTTTTGGAATCATTTTGTCCAGTTACTTTGGGAGCCACACAAAATCGCACCGAGGGCAGCATGTGGCCCCCAAGCCGCCAGTTTCCCATGTCTGTATAACATAATGAGATCCTCAGTCTTTCCAATTTGATTTTACTTTCTCAAAACGAAGCAGGTTTTCTTGCCTACTGCAATAATACAAGAAACAATATTAAAATAAACAAAAGATTTGATGCAGATGGCTTCCCTCCAGAAAAAAAAACTGCAAAAAACAATAATTAGATATATTACTGCAATTTTGTGTTTGAAAGGGAGTGGGTGGAAGTACCCACCCCTTTTCTACATTACAGGAAACATATATTATAATTTTCAGCATCCTGTTTTCTAACCATTGCTGCTGTTAATAGATTATTTTTGTCTATTCTTTAATACACACAAAAAAAACAAAAAACATATTATACACTTTCAAAAATTGTCATACAACATAAATGTATTTTCTTTATATTTTCCTTTAAATATACTTTGCAAATGAAAACTGGTTCTCAATGGCCAATCTGGTAAAATAAAGGTAAAATAATAATAAATAAAGTCACTGAGGAAGGAATTCCCAATCATAAAAACTACACTATTTCTATAAATCAAACTTAATGGCAACTTTAAATGTACACACGCACTGTTATTGTGTGTGTGTGACTGTGTGTGTGTGTGTGTGTTTTAGGAGCTAAACAATAAAGCAATAAAAGATCCCATTACCTCACGATGGTTTCGCTTTGAAGGAAAACTGAGCTGCTGTAAATCTATCCACCGAGACTCATTTCCTCACATATTATGCAGATGGAGAGAGGACGTGATGTAGTATTCTACCACATGATTAAATATCGTCATATAACGCAGAAACATTTTCCTTTCGATCATTAAAGCCGTGGTGTTGTTAGCGTGGCCAGGCTACATCAGAGAAACAGTGTTGTTTAGCACAGTGTTTTATGCTATTTTGAGCCAAGGTACATGTTTTTATTGAAAAAAAAAAAAAAAATCCCAAGGCACGCCACCAACCGAAAATGTAAAAAAAATTAAAACTTTGTCACCTATATTAACAATATACAGTAATTTTCATCAAAGGGTCATGAATAGGAATCAAATAAACACAAAAAAGTGTTTTTTTAATAGGAATCAAATTAACAACAAAATCTATGATTTTTACACATTTCTTTTTTCAAATAAAAGAGTGACATTAACAATATGCAATAATTTTTATCAAAGTGTATTGAACAAATAAAATATATATATATATATATATATATATATATTATCTTTCATATTTTGCATACTTGATGCACATCGTGGGATGAATAAAACTAATTTAAAAAAAATAAAACATTAAATATGATTAGAACTAAAGTTGAACTCTGTGCTGTTAAATAATGATTTGCATTTTTATTATATTATGTAATTTTATTTTATATTTATATAACATATAATACATAAATATATGATGATTATTATTAATAATAATATTAATAATAACAATAAATACATTTATAACACATTTTTATCACTCTGAGTGTGTGACAATCTCTCATGGCACACAGTGGTTGAAAAACCTTGGTTTGAGAAGCATTGGCGTGAAATGCTGCACTGCTGAAATGTTGTGAAAAAGATGCAAATGCAAATGTTGGCAACTCACCGATGTTGATGAAGTCCGTCCTGTACTGGCAGGTCATGCCAAAACCAAAGTCCCTCCAGAAACCTGTGTCTTTCTTGATTATCTGTCAGGAAAAGGATCTGAGTGTTCAAAGAGCTCAGGAAAGGAAATGCAGGATTTTAATCAGACGTGGAGGAAGAGGGAGATATTTAAAAAAATGAATAAAATAAAAAAGTATCATCCTCAGTCACTACACAAAACAAACTGCAGAATCATTCCATTGCTCACTATTAGTGAAGAGGAAAGGAAGGAAACACGTGTGATTAGTTTTGTTACCAGCTGTTGTTCCACAGGTGGGATGTGATCTGGTCCTCCATAGATCAGACTGGGATTGTACTGGCTGAACAACACTGGGTAGAACACCTTTTTACCTGGGGTTAGGGAGAACTCATGTTAACGTCTTAGACCAGCGGTTCCCAAACATTTCACAGTCCTGTGTTCAGATCTTTAACCTGAGGCCATGCACCCCCTACACTTAAAAAACATAATGTCATATACGATGCAGCCCTACAGTGATATTTGTCTCTGGAAGTTTACCTATCCTGTTGAGGAATAATATATCATTATAAAAAATAATAATATTCTGTAAGCACACAACAAAACATCGTATTCAGAATTATGACTCGATTTATGTAATTAATCAGCCTATTGTCATTTTCAGTGAGAAACAATCTTTTTTGGCAATGCATGGAGGCTCCTGACCACTGCTCTATTTACAGTATATTCTAGTTTCCAATGTTGTCACCATGTCTTTAATTTTTGTTCACATACCCAATTTGCATGCTATTGTGGGTACCCGTACCGCACTTTGGGAACCTAGGTTTTTAGGCAATATTGAAAAAGTTTCCCTGAATGATCTCTTATTACTACAAATAATGTTTGGACATTATGATGATCTCTTATTACTACAAATAATGTTTGGACATCCTGCATTCACACATGAAAACATGTTTTAATGGCTTTCGCTTTGTAAAGCATTAATGAATTAAATTAAATTTGTGAATTATTCTTTAAAGCTTAAGCGACCAAAGATATTTTTATTTGATCCATAGTATTTACTCCCTCCACACTATTTAAGTAATACTATATATATATATATATATCTTCTGTCCATCTTATCTATAAAGCAAGGAACCTCTGTGTGTGTCCATTCCACAAATATCTCTGTGAATCAGGCTCAGGTTGACCTGAGACTTTCAACATGGCTGCTGCTTGGTTAAAGAGTGTGCAACATCGGATTTGTTTGGACTGCAATGATACCGTTCATAAATTATTTCATAAAAATTGTTTTAAATGCAGCTTTTCAGAACAGCTCAACTTTGATAGGTAGTCATTGTAACTCAGGATAAGTTAAACCAGCTCAATGTTGACAGGTAGTCATGGTAAATCAAGATAATCGAAAGCTGCATATAATCTACAGGAGTGACTGCACAAAGGGCTTTTAAAAACGACTAAAGTGGGCCTAATATCCTTAAAAAAAACACCCCGTAAATATTGACCTGCAGGTGTCCTCAGTGAGCAACGTTTGTAACTATGGAAAGTAATAATAATAATAATAATAAATTGCGCGCGTGTGTGTAATTCAGAATTAAATTTGCATTAGTAAATGAGAGTTTACAAGGTTAGTTTAAAGAGGATTTAACTATTATTTTAAATTAAAGCGGAATTAAAGATCCCATGTAAACCATCCATGAAAAAGCAAGTTAATGTCCCACTTTTATATAGCAAGACATACTTGCTATTTATTTTGACAGCAAATTTTGATTTAGTTTTAGTCGTAGTCGTTAGTTTTAGTCCAAATTTAGTCTTTAGGACTATTTCAGTTATAGTCTATTTTCAGTCAACTATATGACATCAAGATTTAGCCGACTAAATCTGTTACTGATATAGTCGACTAAAATAGGCTTGTCCCGCCTTCAACGTAGCAATAGTTAAAAAGAAACTAAGGTTTTATTAGACAGCGAAAATAACAATTTAATTTGATTTCGTTTTTCTTCACATTTATTTTTGTTTAACTAGTCATAGACTAGTTATTATCACTTTAAAAAATTATAGTCGTCAAAAACTATGACCAAAATCTTTTAGTCAACAAAATGAACGCTGGAGTGCTCACAGCAATCCTCATCAATCCACTGCGTATTCTGAAATTCAGTAATTATTACATCTTGAAACTTGAATTAAGATACTGACTAAACCTTTATTATTCATGAGGTAAATGAACAAACAATAATTGAGTGTGTACACTGTGTAAACCTTTGCGTGACCCTCTCACCTGGTTGTGTGTTGAGCCGGCAGGTGTTAAGGAAGTCAGCGGTAAAGAAAATGTCCACGTCGCAGAAGAAAAGCAGCACGTTTCCTCCTTTCCAAGCTCGGGCCCCGACATCAAGACCCCGTCCCCGAGAAAACTCCTCGTCCAGCTGCAGCAGCGTATAGTTCTTGAAATTAACCTCCCTTAAAAAAAGAAAGAAAAAAAACAAGATATAATCAGAGTGTGTTTCTGTTTTGTGCGTGTTTGGAGTCATTATGCATGCTTTTGTTGTGGTTTTGTGTACTGTTGTGATGTTTGGTGTCTTTTGGAGTCATTTTGTGTATCTTTTGAGTCATTTTGCATGATTTTTGTTGCATTTTTTTTGCGCCATTTTATGTGTTTTTGGAGTCATTTTATGTTGTTGTTGTTGTTTGTATTGTCTTTTGGTGTCATTTTATTCAGTTACTTTGGGGGACGCAAAAATTAGACCAAGGGCTGCATGTGGCCCCTGAGCCGCCATTTGCTCATATCTGTATAACATAATGAGATCCTCATTCATTCAAATGTATAGAGATCAAGAATTTTACAAGAAGGTGGATCAAAAAAAGATTAGAAAAAAAAGAAATTCCTTTATTTATATATATATATATATATATATATATATATATACATATATTATTGCGTTTCCTCATTTATTCATTTACTTATTTGTAACCATGTCATTTTTTGTCCCCCATACCATGCAATTGCAGGCGATAAACAAAAAAGTGACAATTTGCAAAGAGAATGAAAGATTTTCAAGACCAGCAACTGTAGCATTTATTTAGCACGTTATGCTGACTACACATGATTGCTTTTTTTTGGTGATCAATGTTTATCTTAGTAATTACTTTGGGATTCCTCATTAACTCTGGCCAACTTGAAATCGTAGTTTTAATTCAGCTGAATCCCTTTTTGAAACACATTTCATCACTTTAGTGGCACTTAGGCTTGTGGTGATTTACCAATTATCCTTGGTAATTAGTTTTGGAGTGTGCAGCGCTGCAGTGAAATACATAATAGAAAGAACAGAAATCAGCTTTAGGCTCTTCCCTGCATTTTAAAAGAGTCCTGTGCCAAAATCTAATCTAATGACTTGTTTGTGCCTTCGGTGTTTCCCACAGGTTCTCATCAACACTAACGCCTTCTTCCTGTGTCACTGCTCACAAGAGTTTATACAACTGTGGGTTTGAGGAAAACAGGCACAGTTGGATCCAGATGTGCACAGCTGTGGCTTTTAGGTTGACCATAACAAGTTGCACAGTTAGCGAGTTATACTTTACTCAGGCATGCAGACGCACACAGCAATTTCAACATTATTATACCCTAGTTTGCACTTCTACGTATACGTAAAATACAAAAATATGTAAGAAACCGACAATATCCAAGGAATAAGCGACTGATATCAGATCTTCAATTCATATTTCCTAGATTTTGTGACCAATTTGTATTTAATTAAGGAAAAAATGACGTAATAACTTGGGGAAAATTCAAAGATTTTGTTAAAAAGTTTTTAGCAACAGTTAAACATAAAAAAATTATTGAAATCATGCGATATAAGCACAGGGTAAACTGTGAGCCGCTGCAAATATTGTTGAGTTTCATTAACACAATGATTCATGTTTCCTCTGTCATTTTTACTTTCTTCTGTGGGCCAAATTGGATGCTCCAAAGGGCCAGATTTGGCCCCTGGGCCTTGAGTTTGACATATGTGCTTTAGAACATCAAATTCAGCCCGCTCAAGAAAGTAAAAATGGTAGAAAAACATGAAACATTTTGTAAATTACCAACTAATTCAGCAGTAGATATCTCAGCCCCTCCAAATACCAAAATTCAATTAAAATCCACATTATTTGCAGAGCTCAGTTTTCCAGTTCTTATATCAAATGACAGCACTAATTTTTAATCTAAAAGTGTTGAAAAAACTCCTATTTTTTCCAAAATATGGCAAATTTTACTCAAATTATTCCACAATATTTTCCCAAATTCCCAAAATCTGACTGATATACTTACATAATTTACCATTTATATATTATTCATATGTGGAAGTTCAAACCAGGGCACATTAATGTTGAATTTTCTCTTTTTTCTCACTTAAAATCTGTGGCCCACTTGGGATAAAACTGGTCTGTATTTGGCCCCTGTACTGAAATGAGTTTGACACGTGTGCTTTAGAGCAGTGATTCTCAACTGGTGGGTCACGGACCTGTACTGGGTGGGTCGTAGACAGCTGGTCAAAAATAAATAAATACTCAATGTCTCTCATGCTGGACTTGACTTTTATTTTGAAAGAAACTTTTCTTTTGATAGGCATGCTGTGTTTTTTGTGTGTGTTTTCTACAGATATTTTTGAAAACCTAAATTTGATTGGTTGAATTCTAAAAACAAAATAAGTGGGTCGCGATTTAATGACCGTGGCAAAACGTGGGTCCCAGGGTGAGACCAGTTGAAAATCCCTGCTTTAGAGCATCAAATTCGGCCCACTCAAGAAAGTAAAAATGACAGGAAAAACATAAGATATTTTACCAACTAATTCAGCTGTAGATATCTCAGCCTATCCAAATTTAAAAATTCAATTAAAATCCACATTATTTCACTTTTCCAATTCCTATATCACATGATGGCAGTCCTTTCTCATTTTGAACTGATGAAAGAACTCCTACATTTTCCAACATCTGGCAAATTTTAGTCAAACTGTTACACAAAATGTCCCCAAACTCCCAAAATCTGGAAGCTTTAAGCAAAGATCCTGCAGGGACTGATATACTTACATACTTTATCATTTATAAAGTATATATCATTCATATGCGGAAGTGCAAACCAGAGCACATTACATTGATGTTGAATTTGCTCCCTTTCCCACCTAAAATCTGTGGCCCACTTAAGCTCAAACTGGTCCGTATTTGGTCCCTGAACTAAAATAAGTTCAACACCCCTGCACTATTGCATCAGCTTTCACAGACGACACTAAGGAATGCATGCTTCACAGTCTGAAGCTGGAGTCATGATTTGTTTGATGCTGGGGAACACAACATGTGAGGCAGAGAGACAGTTACACACACACCAGTTAGTCAGAGGAAACCTGCACGGTCACCAGAGGAAACGCTTTGCCTCGGGGCACGAGCTCCAGTCATTCCCACAAATCCATCTGTGTGTCGTGTTTGCATCTTTTTATGCGTTACCGTGAGGACGCTTTCATCTCTCATTCTTTTCTTTGAATAATATAATAAAACACAATGAATCCCTTTGGATCAAAAAAACCTTCCCAAATCCCTGGAAAACACGACACCATTTACGAGGACCTTTTTTTCTTGTTTTGTTCAAAGTGAAAAATCTTTGTCACGGGAAGAGGAGGAGGTGGTGAGGGGGCGCATGAGCACATCTGCTTGTTAGTCAGTCCGTCAGTTACGACTCCAAACACAATCAATGGGTTTCTCTGAACCACATGTGTCAAACTCAAGGCCCGGGGGCCAAATCCGGCCCTGCAGAACATACAATTTGGCCCTAACGTGAAATTAAAATGACAGAAAAATAATGAATTATTACCCAACTCTTCATTTATCAAAAATCCTACAATTTTTCTTAAATTGTTGAACATGATTTCCCCAAATTAAACGAAAGTGGAGTAAAAAAAAAGATCCTGCAGGGACTTATTTGTAACTTATTGCTTGAATGTTGTCATTGCCTTCCATACTTTTAATATAAGTCAGATGAAGAACTTAAACTAGGGCATATTAATGTTGAAATTGCTCATTTTCCCGTATAAAACTGGTCTGTATTTGGCCCCCTGCTCTAAACAGTGTATGCAGAGATGAGATCCACCCACAAATGCTGTATAGAACAATGACACACAATGGTAATACAACCACAAATACACTCACAGTGTGATTCACTCTCAAAGTCACTGAAACACAAACATATAACTTTTTTAATAAAAGCTGAAAGGGATAAAACATTTTACAAAGACACCTTGATGTAGAAACTTTCTTAGTAACAAAGGAAAATGGAAACAATCACATTTTCTACAATAAATATGAAATTAAAATGATTGGAAACAAAACAAAAGTATAAAAATCCTTTTACTTAAAAGATATTCAACACATACTGCTTCTAAAGTGTGTCTGTTAACTCTATTTCTGCATTATTCTCTCCATCTACAGCCCAATCGCCAAATAAAGGTCTTATGCCAAAAAAAAGAATAATCATGGAAGTAGGCGTAGGTGCTTTCTCAGCTTAGGTCAAATGATTTTCCAGGTTGACTTCATAAAAAGATGCTTCACAGTCCGTGAAAGTCCACTGAGGTGTGGGAAACTTTTCATTGCGTGGCAGCAAGTTAAAACAACAGTTAGCTAAATGTTTGCTAGCTGATATGATAGTGAACACAATAATGGCTTGTTATGATAATTTTTAATTCATTTATAATGCACAGACTTTCAAAAGGCTGAAAGTTCTTGCACTGTGATGAATTTGAGGCCCAGAGATAAGCTAGCTGGTGTTATGCTACGGCTACATGCTACATCAAAAATGAAGAGACGACAATCAAAAAAGGCTTGTTATGATAATTTTTAATTCATTTATAATGCACAGACCCTAACCCTAACCCAAAAAGGCTGAAAGTTCTTGAACTGTGATGAAGTTGAGGCTCAGAGATAAGCTAGCTGGCGTTATGCTAAGCTACATGCTACATCAAAATGTTCTCTGTTCTTTGTCAGCGAACTAAGAATTAGAGGCATGAATATTAACACTTTTAAAAAACCGGACCACTGTTTCCAGGTCTTTATAAAAAGATGTTTTAGTCCTTGAAAGTCCACTGATGTGTGGTAAACTTTTCATAGCAGTGCAGTCATCTAAAATAACAATTAGCTAAACGTTTACTAGTTGATACAATATGTAGCTATAAAGTCAGGTTGTAAACACTTATAAAAATTAATAGGTGTCATTCAAAAAAGGCTTGTTGTGATGATTTATAATTCATTTATAATGCAAATACTTCCAAAAAGCTGAAAGTTCTTGCACTGTGATTAATTTGAGGCTCAGGAACAAGCTAGCTGGTGTTATGCTACTGCTACATGCTACATCGAAAATGAAGAGACGACAATCAAAAAAGGCTTGTTATGATAATTTTTAATTCATTTATAACGCACAGACCCTAACCCTAACCCAAAAAGGCTGAAAGTTATTGAAATGTGATGAAGTCGAGGCTCAGAGATAAGCTAGCTGGCATTATGCTAAGCTACATGCTACATCAATATGTTTTCTGTTCTTTGTCAGTAAACAAAGAGTTAGAGGCATTAACACTAACACATTTTGAAGACCACACCACTGGTTCCAGGTTGTCTTCATAAAAAAGATACTTTAGTCCTTGAAAGTCAACTGATGTGTTCATAGCAGCGCAGTAAGTTAAAACTACAATTTGCTAGCTTGTTTGTAGCCCATAAAGTCAGGTTGTAAACACAAATTTGAAAAAAGGAAGAGATGACATTCAAAAAAGGCGTGCTATGATCATTTTTAATTTATATTTATAACGCACAGACTTACAAAAAGGCTGAAAGTTATCGCACTGTAATGATTTTGAGGCTCAGAGATAAGCTAGCTGGCCTTATGCTAAGCTACATGCTACATCAAAATGTAGAGGCATTCAAACTAACACATTTTAAAGACCAAACCATTGATGCTTCTAAGAATAATTTGTACTTTAGAGTCAATATTCCTCATATACAAATCCGATACAATTGGAAAGCATTAATCTAAAAATGTAAATGTGCTACAACCATGTTAAAGAAGTTCATTTTACTTTTCAAAAATAAAAACAACAAAAGTGAAAGAGTTTTCTGAGAAAGATCCGCAAGCTCTGCTACACACCACATTGTTGTGTTTTTTTAAATACTTATATAAGTGTTTTTAAAGTGTAAAGACCCTTTTTTCCTTTTAATTGGCCATGTGTAGTGTTTTGCCCTTTTCTACTGCTCAGAGTGATCAGATGAGGCCCTTTGATGACAGAAATAGTGGAATCGTTTTCTATGGACGTGATGGCTGTTACATTGCACGAGCTAAGTAGAGGAACTGTATGGGAGAGAGAAGGCTGTGCAGAAAGCTATCCTGTGGTGTTCAGCAGCAGGTCTGATCCTGTTAGTTCAGCTCATCCACGGGAGAAAAAGAGAGATTCACTGCAAACACGTATCACCACACTGGCTGAATATAGTCTTGACTTTAAGCTCCCCCTATGTGGTATTTCCAGCACCTCTGAAATAATGTGCCTCATTTATAGCCATGCTTTGTGTACAATAATGTCCAAAAAATGACAGAAATTGTAAGGTTTGTAGCTTTATTCTCACATATTGTGTTGGTGCTGTTTCTGTTGCTTTATTTGGAGAATATTTAGGTTCAAATCCAGGTCGGAGATGGTAATTGTCACCTATTTTGAATCTTCAAATACATCCACTTTTCACTTTTTATGAAATTCAATAAAACACTGAGTGCTAGTTTGATTGTGAAATAATGGTTTATTCTTCTGACGATAGTGAGTGAGAAATCTACGGTAGAGGATACAATATTACAATATTGTAATTTGAGTTAATTTTCAAATATTTTGACTTATCTTGTCTTTTTTACTTTAATCTCTACATTATATTTCAACTTAGTTCTCGAAATTTCAACTTCAATCTCGACATTTCGACTTCTTTATTGATTTGCCCAAAATTAAAATTGGCCCTTATCCTTTTCCGTAGAAATCCAAATTTTCAAATCCATTTCCTAAAAAATCTTTTGTACTTGGTACTATATAAATAAAATTGGAATTGACTTAAAAACCAAATGTTACCCAGACCTAAGACAGTTTTAACATGCTTAAAACAGAAAGTTACCTCAAATTAATATCCACATTCAGTTCGAAAAAAAATACTTACTTTCCATCTTTAGATAATCTATATTTGGTGCTTCTCATCTTATCTTTTTATTTAATTCTAACCTCCTTTTACAGTTATGCCAAAGCATCCAAATCCACTATAATTATTCATAGGTATTGACTTGTTTGTCCTTTGAACACAGCACTCATTCACCTCCCTCTTTAATACAGATTCACACTCCCTCAGCCGTTTCTCCCCCTCGTCCCACTCCTCTCCATCTCATGCTGTTTTGGGTCATTATATCAGAGATGTACAACACGGCCCCTGGTGGTTTAGGCACGGTAGCTGCATTTTAAAAAGGGACTTCATAATGCATCTCTGGTGTTTGAGACGCCAAGTGTCTAAAATAGTTTACCAATGTTGATCACATCCATCCATTTATAGTTCTGTAATATATGACACCTTGCTTGGGTTTTAACCAGAACAAATTAGGAATACAAAATCATTTAATCACATAATTCTGACTTTAAACTGAGATTTGTGACTTTAATCTTAAAATTATGATTTTTTTCCCCCCCTCAAAATTATAACTTTAAGCTGATAATTTTGACTTTAAACTGAGAATTGGGGCTTTAATCTCAGAATTCTGACTTTAAACTCAGAATTCTGACTTTAAACTCCAATTTGTGACTTTAATCTCAAAATTCAGACTTTAACCTCTGAATTCAGACTTTAACCTCTGAATTCAGACTTTAACCTCTGAATTCAGACTTTAACCTCTGAACTCAGACTTTAGCCTCTGAATTCAGACTTTAACCTCTGAATTCAGACTTTAACCTCTGAATTCAGACTTTAACCTCTGAATTCAGACTTTAACCTCTGAATTCAGACTTTAACCTCTGAATTCAGACTTTAACCTCTGAATTCAGACTTTAACCTCTGAATTCAGACTTTAATCTCTGAATTCAGACTTATTTTTTTCCTCAGAATTAGCTTTCTTCCCCCTCAGAAATATGACTTTAATCTCAAAATTGACTTCTTTCTCAGAATTATGACTTTAATCAAAGAATTCTGACTTTTTTCTCTTAACATTAATAATAATAAAAAATATTGGACCTTGTTTAGTTTTTTTTTTTTCAGTGGCCCTAATCTTAATCATAGGTTAGGGTTCCGTTGGGAGCAAATAAAATATAATATAAATAAATAATCTAAAACATTTATAAATAAATTGGCTATCATCAATATATTATACATTTGTGTATTATTTGCAAGTAGTTTGTTTCAGAAATATGTCTGTGAAAAGATCTTGTAAATATGATAAATAACGAAGAAATGAAAAGAGAACTTTACTTTGCCTCATTGGGCCTCACTTTAGCTCTTAATGTTTGTTTTTATTTTTATTTTTTGTGTCATTCCTGTCGTGTTTTCTAGATGTGACTTTGTATTCCTTCCACTTGTGCAACTCAAAAATCCACAATGGCTTGTTTTTCCTCAACAAAGAAGGACAAAAGGTGGCTGCATGATACTGGAGACAGTCCAACTAATTCAAGGTAACACAAAGACCTAAGAGGCTCGGTAATTGATAAGCGTTTCTATAGCAACAGCCTGAGCGAGCGTGCAACTCGGATCACGTTCTGTCTGACTCCAGATCAACCAGCAGTGATAGTCTCCAGAGGTTGTGTGTGAGAGAGCAGCGAGAGTCAGGAGAGATCACAGGTCTGTTGTCATTTCTTTGTGTTGGCTGCTAACTACTAGCATAGCATGACAGCTTCATTATTAATCAGTCTGATGACAAGATGTGGCAGCACGCCACGCTGAGGCAGGCGTGCACAGGCCATCTGGCATACTATCGACCCGAAGTGGGCCGGTCTCGTCCGTTGGAGGTAAACATGTTAACGGGGAGCCAAAATGGTCCAAAAGTGACTAAAATGGGCCAAAAGCAGTCAAGAGTGGCCCAAAAATGGGAAAATACAGAGGAACCAGGTGGTATGTAATGGCAAAGGGTAGATTAAATGGGCAAAATGTGGCAAACAATAGTGAAAAAGGGCAACAATGTGGAACAAAAAAAGGCAAATACTATGGGGAAAAGAAAACAAGGGCAAAAGTTAGCTTATTTGGATGAAAAGTGGGCCAAAAAAATTAAGGAAAAGTGAAAAATTGGTTAAAAGTGTCAAAAAGAACTTGCAAAAACTGACAAAAAATAGGGAAAAAGGGATATTTATTGGCAAAGGGTAGCTAAAGTATGAAAAAAGTGTCAGAACTTGAAAAGAGGCAAAAATGGGACAAAGAAAGTTACAAAATGGCCAAAGCAAATAGGTAAGAAGGGATTAAAAATTTCCCCCTTTTTAAGGTGTTCTAGGAGAAATAATAATTAAAATGAAGACATAAAGAGCCACATGTTGAGCAAACTTAATAATGGCGTCTAAAGGGTGTCATTGATAATGTAGTGGGCTGGTCTGGACGGAAAATGCCAGGGCAGAATATTTGTCCCAGTTAGTGTGTCATTAGAGACAAAAACTAATAATAAAGAAAATGATGCTGCTTTTAAGAGAGGACGAGCAAGTGCATCCACTTTGAGTTTATTACAAAAATCGCCTTTTACAATGTGTCTCCACTTATCTGATTATGATCTTGGCAGCAGTTAAACCCACCTGGACGTGTTCTCCAGAGTGCTGTGGACCTCACTCATCTGCTCTTTCCCAAAATACACCACCGTCAGATGAACTCGACCGTCCTGACGCACACACACTTCCCTGTAGAGCCACAACAACACACAAAGGGAAGCGAAGGTAAGAATCAAAGCAGTGTTACTAAGCTGAGTGAGGATAGGAAGAGCAAAGAGGGCTAATTATTTCACTGTTTCTAGCTGAAATAAGCATCACCCAAAATATGTTACTGTGCAAGTTACTACGACTTAAACACATGTACAGCTAATTTCAGATTTACTATGTTTCAAATAAAGATTGTAAACCTGATTACGTTGCCCGAGAGCAGTGGTTCTCAACCTTTTCAACCCACGACCCCCAAAAATAAAGGTTCCAGAGACCGGGGACCCCCACTGTACCCGAAGGTGGTTGAACACAAACATAAAAATGTGCAGAAAAGGCATTGAAATTTAATGGACTTGGAAAAGTCAGCAAAATGATGGTCCATTGTTCTATGAATCCGTGATAACCACGTTTATTTATCTATCTGAATAATATCCACTGTTATCCAGGAAGTGTGTTATTATTTGGACCATAGTATATAGTCATCTTAAAGATTTACATTCTTGTTTTGATCAGAAATTAAATTGGTTAAATGTGAGGAAAATGGTGGAAAATGTCATGAGATGGTGTTTTAAAAACCACAGAAATTGGTTAAAAAGCTGCACATTAGAGTGGCCAAAAACGGACAGAAAAAGTGGTGAAAAAGAGTTCAAAGAGGCAATATTGGAACAATTAGTTTAAAGTGGAAAATAATGGGCATGGCAAATAGTGAATGTGATTAAATTGGCCAAAATAAGCATGAAATATGATGGAAAGAGGTTAAAAGTGACAATAGTGGGTCAACATAAGCAGCAATAGGTAGGAAAAGTGGTGGAAAAAGTTTGTAAGTGCCGATATTGTCATGAAAGTGGAAAAAAATTGCAGAAAAGGCATTGAAATTTGAAGGAGAAGTGGCAGAAATGGGAGTAATGTAGCAAAAATGCATTAAAAGGAGCAAATATGGCAAGTTTGATGTGGTTGCAGAAAAAGTATAAAAATAAGCCAAAATTAGCTTAAATTGTTCAAAAAAATATTCTTCAGTTTTTTGAAGGCATCTGATGACCCCCTCCCAGTGTCTCGCGACCCCACGGTTGAGAACACCTGCCCTAGTGCACACACATAAATGCACATGTGCACGAAAACTCATTTGTCAGAAATTAAATCCTCAATAATCTCCTAAACATGTGCTTGAAAAACATGGTTAAAAAATAAAAATGTGTATTTAAAAAAATAAAATAAACATTCATAAAGGTTACTTAAGAGAAATCAGACCTTAAATTCCTTACTGGCATCCACTCAATGCTCCACACACTGCCAACACAACTTTTCCTAATTCTATTCTAGAAGAAGTTGTTAAAGTGTTTACTCAGCGTTACTCGCCGAGTCTTTCAAGTCTTTTCCTTGCCACGGTGTTCATGTAGTGCAGCTGGTGTGCCCAGGGGAGGGTTTTTTAATGGCCTTGACGCTGCTTCTAAGGAGGATTTACTATATAAAAAGAGCTGTGATAAGCAGCCACGGTGGCACAATAAATCACTAACATTTAGGAGGGCATCGTGGTGATGGATTGCACCGCTGAACAACCCATTTTACTGATAGTTAATGAATATTTTAACTGCGTGTGGCAGATGTAATGAACTTTCTCTAAAATTCGGCTGTAATCTTGTTTTCTTTACATCTGCTCCTGCTGATGAGTCTATTTGTAGTGTTACATAAAGTGAAACGTGCTGCAGTGACGGGTAGTGAATCACGATCCCTGTAGTTATGAAGTGGTTGATTTAACCCTCCTATTTTCCTTGGGGTCAATTTGACTCCATTCAATGTTTATCGTTCAAAAAAATAATAGTTGACTTTATTGTTTTTTGCTTCGTTTTTCATGACTTTTCCTAATTTGATGGGTACAAATGATTAACTCATTCAGTGCCAGCCATTTTCCGATTTTCTACCCCCCTCAGTGCCAGCCGTTTTTGAGCATTCTGACTGATTTTAAAGACCCACAGATAATTTTCGACTATGACTATCTGAAATCTGACACCAGATTCTGAAAGATTGACGCATCTACTTTCATAAAAAAAAAAAAGATTTTGTTTCTGGTTTGTTTCGTTCTTTTGTAATCAGCCGTTGAATAGAGCACGTTTCACACAAATCTTCAGTTTCAGAGCAAAAAGCTGAGAAAAAAGCCTTTTTCTAAAAAAAAACCCTGTCAGTGACTTTAAAGCTATTTTTTTTGCTTTAGTGACAACTCAAACATCTGAACATTGGTTCCTTTTATAAAAAAAAAAAACAAAAAAAACACTGACACTGGGCTTTTGATGAGAAAATTATTATTTTGCTATCTGGGTCAGAGTTGAATGGATTTCTTACTGTATTTCGGCGCTCCTCCAAGTTTCTCTCCCGTCATTCTGCACACACGCAACTTCCTCTTTCTCCCGGACAAGCAGACTGTCACTGCGTTCCCCGTTTTTTTTATGGTTTTATCTCACCATCGCCACGCTATCCATGAGTTCCACACATGTTCTGGTGGAGTGTGCGCTGCTATGCGCTGCTGGGAACGTCAACTCTCGTACGTAGCGCCATTATCTGTCTCATAAACGCATTTCCTCCTCTCCCTCTGAGCTCTGCTGAGCAAAGGTGCGCTGCTACCGCCGTGTCACCTATTATTTTGCTATCTGGCTCACAGGCTGGGGGTATTTTGTACATCCCCCCTCACCCCCTCCCACTACGTAGGGATGACCTGTTTGGCCCGGTTAGTTGATGGTTTTATCTCACCATCTCAACATAATCAATAATCCACTCAGGTCCACACAGGTTCTGTGTTAGTATGTTGAGCTGTGAGCTGCTGGATACGTCACAATATCACTCTGTAGCGCCATAATCTCACTCGTTCCTGCTTCTCCTCCCCAGCTAATGGTAGCATCAGTGGCTACTCTCTCATCTAAAGGTGTACTGCTGCCATCTTCAGGGCACAGTTGGTCACTACAACACCTCACAGCTTAGATATTGATGAGGGACCTCCGTCAGGGTGTTTTCTAGTGATCCCTGTGAAAAAACGCAAATGACGAGTTATCTCGTCAATGGCACTGAGTGAGTTAAGATGATATTTTTTCCCCACCAATGAGTTGATAGTTTAGGGTTCATACTCTTGTGCTCATTAATGTTGTTGGTAAATTTGAGATTTGGATGAAAACTGTTTGAGATAAATTTATTCTAATTTAAAAGTTTGGCCTGATGGTGGCACTAGAGCAGTAGTTCCCAAACTTTTCACAGTCCCGTACCCTTTCAGACATTAACCCTGAAGCCATGTACCCCTTACTCCTGCAGATTTAAAAAACATAATAAGGTAATGTCATATACAATGTAGCCCTACAGTGAATTTTACCTATCCTGTTGAGGAATAATGCATAATAATAATAATAATAATAATAATAACTAGAACATTTGCATTTCCTGAAGAAAATACAAGTGAGGATGCAGATGCTAGCCCGCATCACACTGCATTAGCTTATCATTGGCATTAGCCTAGCAATAGCATTAACCTAGCACCATCGTTAACATTAGCATATCAATAGCATTAATATCAACCTAGTATTTGCTTTAACCTAGCTTTATCATTAGCCTGGCAATAGCATTAGTCTAACATTACCCTAGCATTAGCTTAACAATAGCAATAAGCTAGCATTAGCCTTCACCTAACATTAGCTTTAACCCAGCATTAGCATTAACGTAACCATAACATTAGCCTCGCATTAGCATTAACCTAACAATAACATTAGCCTATAGCATTAGCTTAACAATAGCAATAAGCTAGCATTAACCTTTATATTTCATGACTTTTTCTAATTTGATGGATACAATTGATTAAGCATAAAATCATCATGATGATATTTTTTTCATTGTGCTGAACGCATATTGCACGCATTGGTGTTCCTCTGGGGTCAATTTGACCCCAAGCTGTTTTAGCTGTGTAAAACTTGTCAACCAATAAGGTTCATACTCTTGCGGTCATTATTGTTGTGAGCAAATTGGAGAAGATTTGGATGAAAACTATGAAATGAATTCAATTCTAAAAGTTTGGCCTGATGGTGGCGCTAGAGAACATGTCAAGGTTTCATTATCAAAAGGTTATTTATGTATTCAACAAATAAACAAAGTGCCAGAGACAAAAACTTGGTCTGAAAATCATTTTCTGCAGGCAAATACCCCTTGGGGTCAGATTGACCCCAAGGGTAAAACGTATTATTAATATTTGAGGATAATAGGAGCAGAGATCAGACGGCAAAATTCTATCAGGTTTTCTTAACATTCTGTGTGCAAAACAAATTCATTGATAACACCAATCATGCACTTTCTGAGAGTTAATTACATGTTTTCCTGCTAAAAAACAGAAAACACAGCTGCACTGATGTCTGTTTCCTCTTCCTTGATCTCATCCTCCTGCGTGTCTGCCTCATCGCCAATTAAAATGTGAAGCTGGCACAGAAACTACATTTTGACCAAAACACAAAAATCCATTCTCATGAATTAGTTATGTGTCATAAAAAGAAACTTTTTCAATAATTTATTTGTGCTACTTTTTTGTCCTTTTTTTTTGGCCAACTTACAAAAAACGGTTCGTCTCACCTGAAGTTGTGCATGAACTGTTTGAACTTGTCAATGCGTCTGGACAGAGGGAGGATGATGTTGATGGCGACGTTACTCGTGTCCACCCGCTCGTTTTTCACCTTCATCAGTGGACCGAAAGGTCGGAAAAGAACCAGGCGTCTGAATTCGTGACTCGACTCTCCTCTGAAGGTCAGATCGTACAGCGTGCCCTTGTCCTTCTCTGTGCGAGTGATTCCTGATGGCCACAAACCAAAAGACTTTCACCACAAAAAAAGTATTTTTCGGTGCATGAGTAAACATTTAGAATCATATCCTCATCTTATTTTAGTTCTTAATTTATAGAACTAAATCACAATAAAAATAAAAATATGTTTACTACAACTTTACTGTATGTATGGTGAAGTGGAGGGAATGGAAGGACGATAGTGGAGTTTATAGCCAAGTAGGTAATATTTTCAGACAACTTTATTTTGAAATGTACTTACAAAACGCTGTAATTATTAACATTTATTTATTTTTTGTCTGTTTACGTCAAAAGCACTGAAAGGATTTCGACAAAATTATTAACCAGACATAGACCTTTCTGCCAACCTTTCTGAAACTGCAAGATCATATAATTTAAAAGGTACTGAATAATCTGAAGAGCTACCTGTAAAAAAATAAATAAAAAATTAAAGCTTAAATATTATTTTTTTTACGGTTTCATAAGATAATAATAAATACAAATAAAAAATTACAAATAATAATACATAATATTAATATTACATAATATAAAATAAAGGTGTATTTTATTCTATTCTATAGTAAACAGTAACTTAAAAAGGTAAAAAATGTTTGTTTCAACATGCAACACTTTATTTCCCTTACATTCCATAGGAAATCATCATGTTCCTCTTACTAGCCACTAACTAACAACTTTTAAATAATTGTAAAACATGTAACATTCGTACAATTTAGCAATTATGTAATATTTTACAAAAATCCCCTTTGCAGGTTTTTTTTTTTTTTTAAACACACCTTCTCATAAACTATACACCAAATCTGCAACACATAAAAACATTTGTCGCAACATTTTAGCGAAAATAAACAATTTAAGATGATTCAATAATACAAAAACTCTCTCAAATAGAGCAGAATCCAATTATATTAAAGCTGCACTACCTGATTCTTTTTTTTTTTTAGTGCAATCATTATGAGACAGCAATGCATGTTTTGTTATTGCAATAAAATAAATTGATTGATTTTATTGCTTAATTGTGACCATCACCAGCCCTCCCTAAGGAAGGGTAAGAAATCTTTTATTAGAGGGACTACCTGATTCTTGAACCATGACAGAGGGGCGTGGTTGAATTCTAGCCATAAATCCCGCCCCCCGTTCTGGTAATCCCTCCCTGTCTCCTCTTCTCACGGATGTGCACAAAATTGCGCACGTGAACGTGCACTACAGGTGAAACACGTTGCCACGCAAAAGGATGCACACAAAATATAGGAAAATTGAACATTAGATTAACTGTCTAGAAGGAAAACAGCCACTGGCATGTTCAAAGTTAGTCTGAGACTGAAAACACGCGACAGCCAATGAGGAGGCTCCTTTGTGGGCTTTGCTCACCCCTCTTTTCTCTAAATCCTGTGATTGGAGCTGGAGGGGGTGACCGCCAAGAAAATACTTCATTATAAGGCACAGACAGCACGCAGACGTACGATTTTTTCAGAAATGATTACTTTTACAGTATACTATATTATGCTAATAAGAATTTTTTTTTAATTAAAGAAAATAAATCGAGTACCCCAGCTTTAAGGCACTGACATCTGTATTTATCTTTGTGAGTTTGAATCGTGGCAAGTAAATCAGATTTTAGATGGAGCTTATTGTTCTCCTGTCAGAACATGGTGGTGACCCCTGCCTTACACGCCATGGAAGAATCCATTTAATTTTGTAGGTGATTTGGATCAAGACATGGATTCTGGATCAGTTTCAAAAAAGGAAAGTGCTTTTGCTTAGAATTTATTATCTTTTTAGTGCAAACACTTTTTATTTTGTCTTTCTATGAGCAAATGATGCTGTTTGTTATCTCCACCAGAATCCATATCAAACACAAGGAAGCACACGCTCTACCAGGGCCCCTAAGCTGTAAGCCTGGAGGAAATGTTGGATCTGGATATATATACACATAGCTGCAGAGAAGATGTAGACATCCCCAAGATGTTACCATTTGTTCACAATGAATAACATCAATCATGATTGTATGATGTCCAACTATCTGACACAGACATTTTCTTTATGAAAAAGGATTAAACTCATCATTCCAGATGACACATCGTCTGTGCACTAGCTTCTATTTGGCCTGGAGCCACATCTGTACACACATCTAGGCTGTTCTGGTCATTTCGTCTTGGCTCTAACCCTCCCATTAGCTAATTACCAAGAGGTTGACTCACAATTACTCAGCCATTACTAAGTCTGGAACTTGCAAACTGACCCAGTAAGTTTAAGAAACCAGGGCGGGGGGGGGGGGGGGGGGGGGGGGGGGGGGGGGGGGGGGTATGCAGTTAGGTATGATGGAAAAACACATTTTTGGGAAGTAGGAAAATGAAAAGTCATCAGTGGGAGAGTGAGAGGAGGCGTATGATCTCCGGAGTGGTTTAGAACGGAAACAAAGGAGACATGAAGAACAGATGGAAGTGTGAGGAGGACAGATGTAAAAAAGAAGAAGAGGACAGAGGGTTCTCTGATAGCTAATCAGATCGTAGCTTCTTACTTTTAGATTGGAGCGCTTCCTGTGATGGGAGGCCTTCATTCCCCAAGGACGTGATAAGCTTTCAATCAGTAAATACCTAGAACGGTTTAGACTAAACGCCTTCACATCCTGTCTCTGTCCTACTGTCTATCTAGCCGTCTCGAGCCTAAACTCCAGTGTGTTTGTGTACAGTTTCAATTCAATGGCTCATAAATGCAGCCAAAAGACAAAATTAAAATCACCCCAGAGACTTTTTTGTCCATCCCAGCTTCGTCTGGCTGCAGATAAAAATGCTGCTTATACGAGATTTGTTGTAAATCAATGTTTAAGTCCACTTGAGATAATGAGGCTCAACGTATCAGAGGGAGTCTAGGTTTCATTATAAGCAGGCTTCACTTTCACTGTCTGCTCACGATAACAACACAGAGACCTTGAACTACAGATGCTAGAGGAGAGCCATTATCTTATTTTAAAAAACATCACACGCTAATATTGTTTTTCATTGTGATATACAACTGAGATGTTCTGTCAATCCCTGGTGCTAAACGATCAAATGTGGAATGAAATTGGTGTAATTTAACTTTTATTGGATGTATCTTTTGTCCCTCAAAGTCAGGACAAAAGAAACACCATAAAATATACTGCGGTTTAAAAAATAAAAAACAATAATTCAACAATGTCCTGGATAATAAATTATTAATAATAAAAAAAATCTTACTGCATAATTATTTGATACTTTCTCATAATTATAACAATAATTTTGTTTATTATTATTGTTTCACTTTTCTTAGTTTTTCACAAAAGGCAGAAAAGTAACACCATGAAATACACTACGGTTTTAAAAAAACAAAAACAAAACAAAAATAGGAAAAATCTAATAATAATAAGAAATGTTTACATCATAATAATAAGATATTAAGTCATAATTATGTTATATTGATCATTTTACTGTTTAAATATGTTTTTAAATATTAATTCATAATTTTAATTTAAGCTTCTTTTAAAAACACAAATGAAAACGCAAACAGATTTTTTTCCAAACTGAAAGACTGCTTTTTCAGTTCCCAAGGTTGTGTTACATGAATAAACATTATTAATATGACACGTGCAACAACAAACACAACCTTTCTAATTAAGAAAAGTTCACCACTTGAGCAAACTTTCATACCAGCTCTACCTACTGTACAAAATGTGCACACATCTATCAAATGAACACCTACTCTGACTACAGTGACCTTCAAACACACACGTGCACGAGCACACACACGCTATGTTGCATGAGATGCTTCACCGTGAACGAGATGCAGCTCTGCTCATTTCCTGAGCTTTTGATCAGAGCTGAACAAAACAGAACTTGGAGGATATCCTGACATTAGCAGCGCACAAACACAGGTGGACGTTTCTGACCCTCCAGGGAACATTTATCGTACAATCAATTGTACCTTGAAGACAGCTGAATACTTTTCACACATGCTCTGAGAGCTTTATTCACTGTTTTAATTCATTTTTGAGGTAGGCAGTGAGGGAGGGGGGAGGGGTTATAAAGCAGTGTACAGTAAAAACTGAAATGACCAAACAATTAAATGCATCACATCATAGCCGACCAACCAGATTAAACGTAATGCACGGTGCCAAAACAGCCTTAATTTAGTTTTAAAGTTAATAATACAAAGAAATACAAGGGTCAGTTTTGGTCCCACATCAAGAGCGAGATGACCATAAATGATAAAAAGTATAGAAATAAATCTATTCGGGAGGCACTAAATATTGTTTAATTCCACTTATTTACAAAATGAGATTCTTTCAAATGTGTGTTATCACTCATTCATTCTACCATTATGCTCTATAAGTTTTTTCACAGAATCCTGAGCAAAAGTAGTTGGACATAAAGGAGTACTTGGAGTCAAAGTAAGACAAAGGATGTACTTGAGCCAAAAAAAGTTTGAGAACCACTGCTTTACACCTCTGCCCGTCGATAGGTCTGTTGAAATCTAGTGGTATTAAAGTATGTTGCTCCACCCACCTCTATAGCTCCGCCCCCTCTGTTGTGTGGACACATGTTCTCACCTTCAACAAAGTCAGACGGCGTGTAGATTTTGCTGGTCCGGGGTTTTCGCGCTGCACTTTTTCCGTCCTGCAGAGATGACGGTGCATTGAGGATGTGCAGAGCATTCTCTAGCACGTCCACCAGCTCGTCTCGTTTGTCCTTCCTCACAGGTTTCTCCTCGGGGTGTCGAGTCAAACCCATCTCTAGCTGATACACCCGCTGCAGGGTGAAGCTTTCGAATGGCACCACGGCGTACTCGCTGGGCAGTCTGGAGCCAGCGGTCACTTCAGCCTTGGACAGCTGGCTCCTCAGGAACTCCTGGAGGTCTGCCTGATGGCTTTTGAGCCCCTGCGGCTCCTCTACGCCTTGTCTTTCTGATCCGACTCTGGTTTCCTGTGCCTCCGCCGGGGCATCAGCAATTTTCTTCAGGCTGTCCTGCACTCCCTTCAGCTGCAGGCTGCGCTCCTGCAACGCCTCCTTCAGCTGAGCGATCTGCTTTTTCAGAGACGAGATGTGGAGTCTGTGCTGCTCCTCGCGTTCCTGAAGTAGAACTTGGTACGAGTGGGCTCCTGGTATGGCCCCAGGCCCTGGTCCACCCGTCCCACCAGCCACCGATCCAACATCCGGCCTTGTTCCCGCCAGGCCTGGGTGGTTGGGTTCAGCGCGGGGTAAAGCATGACTCAGCGGAGGCTCATCGGAGTGTGGAGGACTGCACGTCATCACATAGAGAAGAGAGACGGAACACGAGAAGAGCACCAACATCCCACCAACGCGAGACACCCAGCCCATGAGTCCACGCCGCAACATGTCCGTATTTAGCACCAAACTTAAACCGTCACACACAGAACCTTCATGTAACCTCACACACTCCAGCCTCAACGATAAGAGTCCTTTTACGAGTAAGTTCCATCACCCAGCGCAGGAGGCGGCTGCTTATCAGCGTGAGGTCATTTCATCTGAATTAGGTCATTGCCTCTGCAACACTCTGACTTATTTTGCCATTTGGAATAATAGATGATTAAGAGTCAGAAGCTTGAGAAAAAACTCCTTCCAATCAGCTCCATCATCTGCCCAGAGTTAAATCGTCCACTGCTCATATTTGGCACATCGATCAGCAAGCACTTGGACTCTCTCCATCAATCCATATTTCCTGCGCTCTGTCTGCTTGCCTGTGCGCCGCAATGATTGAATATCCATATGCATGAGCTGGGGAATGATGGAATAAAGCATGAAGAGAAGAAACAACTGTGTGGTCAGCAGAGGTTCTCCCACGATGTATCTACTGTAGAACCAAAGAAAAGCCTGGAGAACAACAAAGAAAGACCAGTCATTACAAACAACATCACTAATCAACACACATTGATCCACAACTACTAATCCACCATCAATCAGTAGACAACATAAAACAGAAAATGGACGAGTCCAAACATTTTTGTATTTGTATTATTTTTTGTACATTCTTATTAAACTTTAAAGTAGAGGAATGTTCAACATCCCCCAGCTGTCTAACACCATATTTCAAAACTCAATAAGACACCAAACGTCCATAAAGCATGTTAAACTGGACCAATCTGGAAGGAATATGGCATAATCATGTTGAAACTGACTTTTTCCCCTTTCAACTAAAACTGCCCAGATTTACCTGATTTTAACAAATGTTTCATGGGATTAAAGTAAACTGTGTGACAACCTATAGACCTGTTATAGATTAATTTAATCTGAAAATCAATATTATTTGGGATTCAGGTATTAAGAAACCTTTTTTTTCATTCTGGCAAATAAATAAATAAATGAGTGAATTAATAAATAAATAAATATAAAGATAAATAGATGATTAAATAAATAATGTGAATAATAATGTGCATGACTTTTAATTACTTGATAAATACGAGGTCAAAGTTCACAGAAAAGTCTCCGAAAACGTTGTTGAAAAAAGGCAAGGGCATTTCAATGTTCTTTACATGATTAAAAAGTTTAACAGTTTTAAAATCAGTAGTAAAAACATTAAATTAACAATAATATGATTACAAATCTCCCTCTCAGTCACATGCAGTAGAGAAAAAGAGTTCCTTTAACTTGACAAGACTAAACACCAGACCTGAAATATCTCTGTTGGCTCCAAATGTGTTCGTATCTCACATTAGATGAAGTGAAATCAGACCAAACTAATCCCTGTGGTTTGATGATTATTTTGCCTAATGTCTATAAAAAATGTTCTTCTGTGCTGATTTCATTAACTAGTCTTGTCTCACTGTGTGTGGAGTAGTAGAGCTGTAAGTTTATTTAAACATAACTAGTAGAGACAAGTATCGCTAGGCGGCTCCTTTGTTATTTTCCCTGAGTGTTATATAAGCTGATAGACTTTTTCTCTTTTCATCACAGATGTTTCTCTGTGTGTTCTTCTTTCTTATGAAATAACAATTATTTGATCTTGATGCTTATAAAACACATAAAGTAGGATGAATTAAAAAAAAAACTAGAGTAAAAAGATCAAACTGATGAGACAGGGAGACCTGATTATGTGATAAAGCATTCATTGAATGTGACATCTGTTAGATTGGCTAGAAATAAATCAGATAAAAAACTACAGCAGGGGTTCTCAGCCTTGGGGGGGTGAGCCTACGGGAGGGCGGGCCCACGTCATCTTTTTGGGCTCTGCTCGGTCGGGGCTTGTGGGCAGAGCCCTGGACACCAGGCACTCGCTCTCTAGCCCTAGCCCCAGCCCCAGGCCTGGCTCCAGGGTGGGGCCCCGGTTGTGCCAATCCGGTGACGCAAACTTCCTTTGTTGTTTCTACATCACATGTGGTTTCCGAAATTTTAATGCCTTCATTTCTGCACATTTTGTACCACTTTCAAGACATTTTCAGCACTTATAAACCCTTTCCACCACTTTTCCCACCTAATGTCGCACATGTTGATCCATTATTGTCACTTTGAACCTCTTTTTACCATATTTCATGCTTATTTTTGACAATTTAACCACATTCATGATTTTTCATGCCCAGTATTTGCCAGGTTAAATTAATTGTTCCATTATAGACCCTTGAACCCTTTTTACCACTTTTTTCTGTTTGTTTTTAACCAATTTCTGTTTTAAAATCTCATTTAACCACAATTTTTGCTCAATTTTAACCCATTTCATTTCTGATTAAATCAAGGATTTACATCTTTTAGACGAATATGGCACAAAAAATAATATTACACTTCGTGGATAACAGTGATATTATTCAGATTATTAAATAAAAGTGGTTGTCACAGATTCAAATAACAATGGACCATCACTTTGGTGATTTTATGGATTTGTAAACCAACTTTCAGAAACATCTTTCAAGTTGTCTATCAGAAAATTCATTCTCCTTAAGTAAAAAAAAAAATTCTTTTAATTTGTTAATACAAATTTTGTTAGTTGGTTTGGTATTTTTTGAGAGAGTGGTGTGAGTGTTTGAGTTACTGTATGTATCTGTATCTCTGTGTATCAACCTCAGTCACTTTCTGCCTGCAAACACAGTCAAGGCTTTGACAGTTGGGGCCTGAAGTAGAGGCTAATGAAAGGATCAGTATGTGGCACGAGTGAATACTGGACTGTGCTCCAACAGATGGCTGAATCAGTGGAGACGGGGCGTTGGGCCAGCAGGACCTCCACTAGTGAGCAGGAAAAATGATTAAGGAACGAACGGCTTGGCTAGGAAATGGGTCGACTTGACTATGATGCTGCGTGGAGAAAGCAATAATGATAATTACAAAAAAGAAATGTGTTAGGCGTGATTACCAAGATATGGCAGGCAGAGAAATAGTGCAGCTTCATTGTTTTGGAAAATCATTTAAAAAAAATAATAGCTTTCCAGTTTTTGTGACTTCTGTTGCACACAATGATGCAAAAGCTTAAAATCATATCACATACCCATGCACATAAAATGCTTAGAATTTGTTTAATTACCAAAAACATTAATTTTTTTAAATTAATTTAGCTACAGCCCATAGGATGCACTAAACAAAAGTTTTTTTAAAGGATAATTTACTTTTTTTGCTGATAAATCTATTTTGATAAATTACAACAACCGTGAATCAACAATACAAGATAAAGACATAAATGACATAACACTTTTAGGTGGATAACTCTAGCAAGTTCTTTCTGTCTTCTTTTTGAATAACATGCTATGGTTTCATTGATTTAGACAACTGTTTTTCAGGAAATTTACTTTAATCTCCTGACATGTTTTGACTCTCAACTGCCAGTCTTCTTCAAAGGCGTCTGCTGATCGCTTTGATATTTCCTTAACTTCGGCGTAATAATTCCAGTTATTTTTGTCTTCTTTTTGAATAATACGCTATGGTTTCATTCATTCAGAATATGCGGAAGTCAAGGAAACATCAAAGCAATCAGCAGACACCTCTGAAGACGCCTGGCAGTTGAAAAATCAAAACATGTCATAAGATCAAAGTACATTTCCTGAAAAACAGTTGTCTGAATAAATTAAACCATAACACATATTCAAAAAGAAGAGAAAAAAACTTGCAGGAATTAATACGCGGAAGTCAAGGAAACATCAAAGCGATCAGCAGACGCCTTTGAAGAAGACTGGCAGTTGAGAGTCAAAACATGTCGGGAGATTAAAGTAAATTTCCTGAAAAACAGTTGTCTAAAAAAATGAAACCTTAACACATTATTCAAAAAGAAGACAACATTAACTACCTGGAAATAATTACTACGCAAAAGTCAAGAAAACATCAAAGCGATCAGCAGACGTCTCTGAAGAAGACTGGCAGTTGATAGTCAAAACATGTCAGGAGCTCAAAGTAAAATTCCTGATAAACCGTTGTCTGAATAACATATTAAACATATTAACTTAAGTTGATTTGTTTGAAATTTTGTGTCACCATACCTCAACTATATACAGTATCTACCTAAATATAGAGTTAAAACACACACAGGTAAATGTTCATGCTGCTACATGTAATGTATGAAGCCCACAGTCCAACCGCTGCATTTTATCAGGAATGAATGAGTTGATTCAGCTTCCCTTTAGGAATGGGAATGGCAGCCACACAGTAGCTGAATAATCATGTTTGGTTTTATTAGTGCTGGGATGTCTGAACAGATGTATCTAATATCCTGTTATGTGTTTGGGCTTGTATATGGGCCCCCTGCACTGTTTTCTCTTTTTTTTTTTTAAATATGATTTGTAAAAGCAACACTGACAAGCAGAAGACAAACATGGAAAAAAACACATGCCTGAATGGGAAACAAAAAGAAATGGGAGAATGTTCATCACCTCCCAACAGTATTCATGGAAAACAAGGCAAAGTCTGTTTTTTAAATAAATAAAATACTTCCGTGTAAAATGGGAGAATAACAGTTCCTTCACTTATGGCAAAAGAGGAAATAAACCATCTATACTGCCATAGAGTGACTGCATTTTGTTCATTAAACATGAAAAAGAAGTGAAGGAAATAGAGGATTTTAACACGTATCGGAAACCTTGGCTGGACACTAGACCATTCATTCCTATTGTCCACTCCAATGACAAATAAACATGCATTTTATTTTATTTTTTAATGTTGATAAATTAACATTAAAAGTGGGCCATCTATGACTTTTAGTTGAAGTAAGTTCAGCATCATTAATAAAGGTTTTCTGCAACTTTGATGTTTGACTTTAAAATTATTTTATTAACTTTACCAAATGCTTGAACAAACAATGGTTAAAACTTTACCACTAGGTAGAACACCTTCACTGACCAAATATAACAGCTAAACAGCTGTTCCCTGAGTGCTTGAAAACACATTGTACATTATTTAATTAGTAAAAGTAAAACACTCTGGGATATTTCATTTTAGTTTGATCCATTTTATAGGTCAATTTTGATTTTAAAATGAATGATGTGTGTAGGTTATTTACTATATTCATGCAATAAGAGACAGATTTTAAAGGGTCAATGACTTATAATAATTTCACTGCATGATATTTCATAAAATGGGCGTCATCGGGCACGATTTGCATGAATATTACAATGGAAATGAAAACAGAAATACTTTGAAATCTTATACAGGACTATAATAGAACTAAAAAAGGGCAGAAATACATTTGAATAGATTTAGAGTAATTTTAAAGATTTTTTTCAAAACAGCATTCATGGACAGACAGTTGCACTACATGATATTTTGACACTAACAGAATAAATTACAGAAGTAATTTAGTAACATTAAATAAAAGTGAGTGCATATATACTAAGTTACTACACATTTGGTGTCTTTTAATCCAATTAAACCTTTTTTTTTTAACTAAAAAATGCAGGTTTTAGCATATTTAGGTGTCACGTCATTGACTTATTAGCACTTCCAAGATCTTGAATTTAAAAATTCCTTCATTTTGCAATCGATTTTCTCTAAATTTTGAATGTAATTTGCAATTCAAAAATGACTGCAATCATCCACGTATTGGCAAGTTTGATCTAATTTGTGAATTTGGATGAACTGGGATATAGGGAGCGGAATTATTAGGTGATTTACCTTAGAATTCATGTTTTGTCCTCCTACATTGTTTTTTTTAGTAACCACTCTAATGGTTTCAGGGTGATTTTCCTACTTTGATGCTATGAACAGATAAAAAGTCACTTTACACCGGTTCACTTGTTCTTTTCTCTATTTTCTATTTTTCAACCTCCAAACAGGATCGCTGTTGTTTTCCTTGAAGACATTTCATCCATCATCCGAGCGTGTACATGCTCTCAATGCATTTGTTTGTTTACCAAATCAGAATAAAAAAGGGCTGAGGACGCGTTTCCCTCACTGGCTTACACGACAAATGTGTTGCCTCTAATCACATATTTGACTGTTTTGGTTGTACAGAGTACGGTACAGGAGAAGGTCAAGCAAAAACAGGAGAAAATAGATAAATGAGGTTGTCATGGAGTGAAAAAAAAAAAAGGGAATGGCTTTGTATTCGGTGGCCAGAGATGTTTTCATCAGTACCCGTGCCTCAGCATCCAAAATCACTTCCTCCTCTCCTGCTGCAACTTTCTGCCCACAGGGGTTGAACTGTTCGAGTGTGCTTCATGTGCACGCTGTGAGTGGCGAGGTTTGGGTTATAATTGCAGTGAAAGTATTCACCGTACCCTCTTAGCGCCTGATGAGTGTGCTGTGACAATAAGCGCCAAGAACGAGCGATGGAGCTTTGACTAAAAGTGTTAGAGAAGCGGTCAGAAAGCAGAAAAGCTCATTTATTTACCGCTCATCCTTTGGCCTAGTTTTAGGTCGACGCTGTCACTGGAGCAGCAGAAATCACACTCAGGTGACAGGTTATCTTCGTCTGTTTCCTCCTCTCTGTACGGAAGCCCACGCAGGCCGACCTTTAAATGTCTGAGGCACTCGAGAAGCGACCTTGTGACCCTCTCAGCGAGACAAATGCTGCATGTCTGTCTAGCTGTCAGACTTAAAGAGCACACTGTGGATGCTCTGCTGGTATGTAATGTATGCAGGGACGCTCTCAGACAGAGTGGAATATACTGTATGCACTGAGATCCCACTTTGGTCTTTTTAGAAGATGCAGGTAGGAGCAAAAAAAGTGTAGGAGTCATGAGAGGAACCAGAGACTGGGATTTGATCAGATTATATATGTTAAAGCTTCACAGGTGAGTTCAATTCTCCTGTTTGCTGGTCTTTCACGTTTGGGTCATTCCATGTCATTTCAACAAATTTTCAGGATATCTCATGCATTTTTTTTAAAATCACACACAACCCTGAATTTTTTTTACAAATTGTTCCTTAATAATTCAATTGGCACACTGTACATTTTTAGTTTGAAAAGTGAAAAACAATAAATGATTATAAGACACAGAGGCAAGCGACAATGGCCTCATGTAAAGGATTTTCAGTATTGGCGAGTGGTAAAATAGCCCTAAAATTGGGGTCCAAAATAAAGAGTTCATATAAAGAAAAACTGATTTATATCCCAAGAAAGAGTCATATTTATACAATACATTAAAACAGATCAGATTTTTTTTCTTACATTCCCGCATGCAGTTATGGGCCAATGAAAATAGTAAAAAAAAAAAGTATTTTTCCGGATTTCAAGAGACTGTCGTCCAAAAACCAATGCATACATGTGACTAATCATTAGTGATGTGAACAGTCTATGTTTATAGCTCGAAGCTGATTAAATTACAGGGAGCTGAGACATATTCAAAGTTATTTACTAAAGGCCCAAACATGTTCCAAACAAACTTTTGAGGGGCTGTCCACCAGATAGAATGTATAACATATATTTTCATATTTCTGAGAGAGTAGGAGGAGCTATATTACTATACCAAATTTCAGTTTCCTATGTGGTGGAGTACATGAGATATTAGAAGCTGAAAATGGAAAAAAAAATAAGGACGCACGAAAAACAACACATTCCCCCCTCCCTAAATTGTCCATATCTCAAAAAGTGTTCATTAGATCAAACTACAAATCTACAGTGTGCCTATTGAATAATCAAAATTCAGATTTTTTTGAGACCGAAGTGCATGGGCCATTTGTGAAATAACATTTGGAACATTGTTTTTCAGTTTATTCCTCAATTTTTTTTTTCATTATTGTTAGTGATCATATTTAGGAAAGTCTACGAGGAATAATCTCAAAATACACAGAAAAAATTTATTATTTACGAACACAAGAGATGTGAATTTAAGTCTGTTTTTTTTAGATTAAAGATTAAATCGGGGCTTTCGCCTTTATTGGTCATATTCTGTATTATTGTTACAGATATAAAATTTGTCCTCTGCATTTAACCCATCCCTGAGGAGCAGTAAGCAGCCATTTTTGCGGTGCCTGGGGAGCAGTTTAGTGTATAGCGTGAAACTCACAGACCTTCGGCTAAGTTTTCGTATTCGTTTAGTAGTATAAAGTGTTAGTTCCCCTAGACCTAGTGCACCGTAAAAATAAAGGTACAGAATGAACCAATTCATCTAGAATTTCAGTAGGTTTTTTTAAGATTCGATTTAAAATCAATTTCTGAATTTATAAACCATTTATGTTTCTTCTTCCCAGTGTGATTCACTTTGTGTTGGAGCTGATGGTGAAGACAAAAAGAAACCTTTCGATCTTTCATAGGACATCTACTGTACTGTCATCTCCTGTGAATAACATCTGATCATTAGCGTCACATGATTATATTTTTAACCATGTCGCCACATGCTGTGTCTTTACTGTACATTCATGTATGACCTTCACTGATTTCAATATTTTCCTAAAGATTTGCAGCGTTAGCAATTGAATTACGTACATTTTCAAAAATAATTATGTCTATAAATGTATAAATCAATAAATATTTCTGTATATGTATGTGTAGAAAAAGGTAGGTTTGGATATTAAAAAAACATGAAAATGATGAGCTATCAAAGCTTTACTTGATTACAGTGAAAGTTACAGATTCTTCTTTTTGATTCTAAATGATTTGTACTCAGAAAATGTACTTTGATCTCCTAACATGTTTTGATTGTCAACTGCTAGTCTTCTTCAGAGGCGTCTGCTGATGGCTTTGTTGTTTTCTTGACTTCTGCTTAATAATTACAGAAAATTAATTTTGTCTTCATTTGAATCACATGTGAAGGTATAATTTATTCCAACAACTTTTTTTCCGGAAAATGACTTTGATCTCCTGACATGTTTTGACTGTCAACTGCCAAGTCTTCTTCAGAGGCATCTGCTGATCGCTTTGATGTTTTCGTGACTCCCGCTTAATAATTCCAGGCAGTTAAATTTGTCGTCTTTTTTTAACAAAATGTTATGATTTGATTTATTCCCACAACTTTTTTTTCTGGAAATTTACTTTGATCTCCTGATATGTTTTGACTGTCAACTGCCAAGTCTTCTTCAGAGGCATCTGCTGATCGCTTTGATGTTTTCGTGACTCCTGCTTAATTTAATTTGTCGTCTTTTTTTAACAAAATGTTATGGTTTGATTCATTCCCACAACTTTTTTTTTCTGGAAATTTACTTTGATCTCCTGACATGTTTTGACTGTCAACTGCCAAATCTTCTACAGAGGCATCTGCTGATCGCTTTGATGTTTTCTTGACTTCCTCTTAATAATTACAGAAAATACATTTTGTCATATTTTTGAATAGTATGGTTAGGTTTCATTTATTAATACAACTTTTTTCAGAAAATTTACTTTGATCTCCTGACACGTTTCAACTGTCAACTGCCAGTCTTCTTCAGAGGCATAAATACGTACGGGTCAGAGACTTGGAGGTTGCTGATGTGCGTGTTTCCTCTGTGAACAGTTCTGTCTGAACCTGCCTTTGAGCTCTTTTACTGAAAAACTGAGGAATGTCCACTGGGGAAGGGATTGGGAATAAGAAAACGGAGAAGAGGGATTATTAAAATACAACTGGGATGAGGAAAAGATGCAAGTGGAAACAACGTCATCCATGGCCAGATCACATCAACTGATGTGCCAAGTCGGCATGAAGTGAACACGAGTGAGGAGGAAACGACAGACGAGAGAAAGGTTCCTTTGATGTCTTTCCGTTCCCTCAGGTGATTCCACCTCCCATTCATTAGGGGCCGCGTTCCCCCCCTGAACCTTCCTGTTGATGTGCCATCTGCAAAGGGCCTTTTAAAAAAAAAAAAAAAAAACCATGACAACCATCTTGTGTTAACTGCCACTTGTTCTCTGCCTTTCTCTTTTCTCTCTTAAAGTGCTCCACTTCTTTAGAGGTTGGATGATATCGGATGAATGTTTAATGCCCTCATGGGGGAAAATGGGTCATTGCAGAACAACAACACTGATACTGAAAATATCACAGCATCCTGATATTCTTTTAAGTGGGTAACATTACCTGTATAACATTAAAAAAAGTAAAATATTTATTATAACTTTTTAGTATATGTTAGATGAATATGTGGATATTTGTTTACATTTATTTATGGGTTCACCCCATGATATTTTATAAAATGGGCATCATCGGGCAAGGTTTGCATGAATATTATGATGGAAATAAAAATAGAAACACTTTGAAATCTTATACAGGACTATAATAGAACTTAAATAGAGCACAAAATACATTTGAATAGATTTAGAGTAATTTTAAAGATTGTTTTCGAAACAGCAGTCATGGCCAGACTCACAGTCGCACCACATGATATTATGACACTTTGAATAACAGGGGAGAGCTTTTTAGGGTCCATCCATAAAGTCAACAAAATGATGGTTCATTGTTCTATGAATCTGTGATAATCACATTTATGTATTTATCTGAATTCTGAATTATATCCACTGTTATCCAGGATGTTTAGTATTATTTGTGCTATAGTTTTTAATGTCATCTTAAAAATGTAAATCCTTGTTTTAATCAGAAATAAAAATGGGTTAAAAGTGAATAAAAATGGTGGAAAAGGTGGTGAAATGGGATTTTAAAAACCACAGAAATTGGTTAAAAGTTGCAAATTAGAGTGGGCAAAAACAGACAGAAAAAAAGTGGTAAAAAGGGTTCAAAGTGTCAATATTGGCTTAAAAGTGGCGGGACAAAAAGTAGAAACAAATAGTTTAAATTGGCAAATAATGGGCATGAAAAATCGCAAATGTGCTTAAATTGGTAAAAAAAAAAAAAAGCATGAAATATGGTGAAAAAAAAGGTTAAAAGTGAAAATAGTAGCTCAAAATATGTGACATTAGGTGGGAAAAGTGGTGGAAAGGGTTTATAAGTGCAGAAAATGTCTTGAACGTGGAAGAAATGTGCAGAAAAGGCAGAAATGGGAGTAATGTAGGAAAAATGCATTGAAAGGAGCAAAAATATGACAATATTTAGGTTAAAACATGGCAAGTTTGGTGTAGTTGCATAAAAAGGGTAAAAAAAATAAGCAAAAATGGGTTCGAATTGTAAATTTTTTTTAAAAAATATCTTAGTTTTTTGAAGGCGTATGGCGACCTCGTACCAGTGTCTTGCGACCCCAAATGGGGTCCTGACCCCAAGGTTGAGAACAACTGTACTTCCCTGTTCTGGTGGAGAACAAACTGTTAAACAGACTATCAGCCTGAACAGAGGCATTTCTCAACTGCAGCCTGTTACGAAGGTAAAGTCTTGTGGTTTTGGATTTCAGGAGTTACAAAATGTTTCCATCAGTTGGAAACTGCCACCCTTCAGCACCCAAAGGCAAAAAAAACACCTTCCAGTGCAACTGACAGAACTACCAGGAAGTTTATTAGAAATCTGAATCACCTAAACAAGTAAAGGCAACTACAACAGAGACACAGCTGTACTCATAAAATGATGTTCTCACTCACAGTAGCTCAGTGGAGATAATTTGCCTTCAGGCCACAGGAAGCACATTTATGTCATCATGGATCAGATCACGTGTGTGTGTGTGTGTGTTTTAAAGTGAGCAACATAGGATGAACATTTAAACCAACGTTTTTCAACCTTGGGGTCGTGACCCCATTTGGGGTCACGAGACACTGGGAGGGGGTCACCAGAGGTTTTCAAGAAACTAAGAATATTGTTTTCAACAATTTGAGCCCATTTTTGCTTATTTTTAAAACTACACCAAACTTACCATATTCTAACCTATTCATCATTTTTACTTACCAGATTTTTGCACCTTTTAATGCATTTTTGCAACATTACTCCCATTTCTGCCACTTCTCCATCAAATTTCAATAGGAAGGAGTCACCAGATATGCATACATGAAACTAAGAACATATATTTGTTTAACAATTTGAGCTCATTTTTGCTTATTTTCACCCTTTTTTTCTGCAACTATACCAGACTTGCCATATTTTAAGGTATTTTCTCCACTTTTTTTCTTGCCGCCTCCTAATGCATTTTTGCTACATTAGTCCCATTTCTGCCACTTTCAGATTCCAATGCCTTTTCTGCACATTTTTCCCCACTTTCAAGACATTTTTGGCACTTATGAACCCTTTCCACCACGTTTCTCACCTAATGTCACACATGTCGCCTGGAATGTGTTAAAAACAATTACTGATTATAAATATATTTAATTTTTCAAATTAAAACACACTCAGAAAGACCTGTTTTCTATACTTTCACAAATATAAATCTAGTTCAAATAAGATGCAGAAAAAAGAAAAGACAAAAAAAAAATACAGTATAAAAATAACTGAGCTATTGCAGCTTATCACTGTGTACATTAATCTTGTCTACACTGTATTCGTTACACAGTATAACAACAACCGTGATTAAAAACTACTTATAGAACAATATTTTTTGGGGTCACCAGAAATTTGTGATATAAAAAAAAGGGGTCACGATCCAAGAAAAAGGTTGGGAACCACTGATTTAAACACTTGTTTAAACTTGGTTAGCAGTGTATACACTCTGTCAGTGTCTGCTGATTCTGAACATAAAATATAACGTCTAGTTTAATTCTCCTATTATGTGGAAAACAAGCCCACAGGCTTGAAAAACCAAATACTTCAGAGGGCAGGGTGCTTAAAGGGGGCCAGTAAGCAGGATTACAGCTGTTTCCTTGATAAAAGCTCTGGTTTGTTATGCTGTGTGTGCACATATGTGTGTGTGTGTGTGTGTGTGAAAGAGAGAGAGTGAAGCAGTGCAAAGAAGCCTGCAGGCTACTGAGTGCTTGTAATGTTGTTATCTGCAGTAGATTATGGTTGATATCTTTTACACTTAGTTTTGACTCCGCAAGTCAAACCTTTAATTTTGAATTATATATATATATATATATATATATGTGTGTGTGTGTGTTCCATCCTCATCCACAAGGCTATGGGGTGCCCAATGTAAAAACTCATTCATTCAACTCAGTCATTTTTTCATAGCCAACATATTTTGATCATTTAGCTCATTTAGCTGTGTCATTGTTAAAAATGTGTACACTTGAAAAATAAATCTAAATGTAAATGTTAACTTTAAATATAAATGTTTCATTTACATCTAAATCTGTGTTACATTTAGTGCTGACCAGCCCACATTGTATATTTTTTAAACATTTAGCCTTACCCAAATTAACATTTAGATTTACATTTAACATTTAGATTTAAAACAGCATGTTCTATATCACTGTAAAAAATGTGTACACATAAAAAATAAATCTAAATGTAAATGTTAAATGTAAATTCAAATGTTACATTTAGCGCTGACCATCCCACGTTGCATAATTTTTAAACATTTAGCAATACACTTGGAGATCGATTTAACATTTAGATTTAAATTTAACACTTAGATTTACATGTAACGTTAAGATTTAAAACAGCATGTTCTACATCATTGTTAAAAATGTGTACACATGAAAAACAAATCTAAATGTAAATGTTGAATCTAAATGTAAATGTAAATCTAAATGTTAAACCGGTCCCCGGTCCCCAAGTGTAACGCTAAATGCTTAGAAATAATACAAAGTGGGCTGGTAAGCACCTGTCGATCACATTTAGATATAAATTTAACATTTAGGTTTAGATATACATTAATCATTTAGATTTACATTTAACATTTACATTTATTTTTCATGTGTACACATTTTTAACGATGATATAGAACATGCTGTTTTACATGAATTTCTGTCTCAAATGAAAGAAAAATTAACTAAATGTTCAAAACATGTCAGCTGTGAAAAAGTGACTTTTTCATGCACAAAAATTTCAAAATGAAAGCATGATATTAGGACAGCTTTACAAAAACAAAACGCTCTCCTTTAATGACTACAATAAACATAAAAACGTAGATTACTTTGAGACTATACTACTTAAATTAATAGTTAATATCAGGAGAGTGGATATATTACACAGAAGCGCTCTGAATACAGACAAACTCTAAGTGTATTAGACATTAAAGCTGTTTTAGGAGAAGTTCAGAGCAGAGTTAATAACATGAAAACCTCACCTTGGCTCCGTTCCTGTGCTTCCTGCGGGAAAAGGTGAGCTCTCTCCCGCTGACGCTCCTGCAGTCTGTGCTGCTTCACACTGGGAGCGATTTTTCTACCTTCAACACGCGTCAAGCTAAAATACCAACGGAAAACAAAAACAGCTGCCTTTCAAAATAAATGTCAACATGTAAAAAGTTAAAACGACACCTAAAGAACTGCATTCCCCATTTAAAAAAGGCATTAAAACCGACTAACACTACTAATATTAAAAAGGTTCAATAAAGCAAGTATAGAAAATGGATGGATGAATTTTGATTATGGCATGTTAGTACAGGGGTTCTCAACCATGGGGTTGCGAGACACTGGGAAAAACTTGAGAAAAATCTCAGGATTTTGGAAAAAATTGAGAGTTCTTTCATCAGTTTGAGATTAAAAATGACAGCCATCACATGATTTAAGCATCGCAAACTGTAAGACCTGCAAATATTGTGGAATTTCATTGAATTTGAGTATTTGGAGGGAAAGAAATACCTACAACTGAATTATTTGGTCATTTGTACAACACCATTAATGTTTTCTCGTGTTTGGCCCCCGGTCCTTGAGTTTGACACGTGAACTACACAAAAGTTCAATAAATGCATACGACTCTTACTTTGAAAGCTCCCAGACACACATCCTGCTATAAACACAGGTGTGTTGACAGAGGCGCTCTGAAGTGCAGGTCCGCTAGCCCCGCCCTGTCCGTCCTCTCATAAAGAAAGACAGCCTTGTTGTGAAGTTGACTCTCAACTGTTACAGGAACACGACACACTGATGCCTTTCATTTATAAAAGCCGAGCAGGAGCTAAAAAGTGAAGCTGTAGCTAATCCAGGTTGACCCGAGGGACTCTTTACACCCTGGGTCCCAATTTATGCGCGTGGTGGTGGACGTGGGTGACGTCACCGCGTCGGAAATGATCAGTGGACCGATTAATTACATTTTCTTTGTCTACACAGGGAACAAAAGAACATCAGTTTTACAACAGACACCTTGCAAATAAATAAAACAATGAAATAATAATAATAATAATAATAATAATAATAATAATAATAATAATAATAATAATAATAATAATAATAATATATATATATATATATATAATCAACGCAAGTCCAGTTTAATTTGGAATTTGCATGATCTAGAACAGACATAGGCAACTGGTGGCCTGGGAACCACATGTGGCCCTCTGTCTAATTTTGTGTGGCCCTGCGGCAAAAAAAAAATAAAGACTCCAAAACACAAAAAATGACAGAGAAATACACAAAAAGACTCCAAAAATCCTAAATGACAACAAAAATGCACAAAATGACTCGGAACAGACAATGTAATAAAAGAATACACAAAAATGCTCCAAAAATATGGAGGTAGATTTGTGTCTTTATTATTCAATAAAAAAAAACAAAAAACTTTTCAATAAAAAGAACAATCAAAATAATAAAACAACAACTTTTTTTGTTTATTATTATTATCAAAAAACATTAGGTCAATCAAAAATGAATAACTTCATTCAAAGAAAAAAGTGTTCAAATACAAAAAAATATTTGAGACCCAAATAATTGCTTTGAACACT
This sequence comes from Gouania willdenowi, assembly GCF_900634775.1. Taxonomy (NCBI): domain Eukaryota; kingdom Metazoa; phylum Chordata; class Actinopteri; order Blenniiformes; family Gobiesocidae; genus Gouania; species Gouania willdenowi. Next base: position 27,207,622 of record NC_041055.1, on the reverse strand, counting down.
TTTTTTTCTTTGATCAAAGAGGTTATTTTGAAAATATTATTGTGAAAGTCTTTTTTGTATTTGAGCCATATTATGAGTAGTACCGATAATTTGTGTCTTTACTATTCAAATTAAAAAAAAAAGACAAGAAAAAAATTCAATCAGAAAATATTTCAACACTAAATGACTTGTTCAACACAAAAAACTGAAAGGAAAATGACAGAAAATACATGGATACGTGGATATTGTGGCCCTCAGATCAGACAATCACTTTTTTGTGGCCCCTGCTGTAATAGTAGTTCCTCACTTCTGATCTATGAATGAATTAGAATTTCACAGACACATCAAAGCATTTGTTTTTGAAATATTGAGGCAGTGAAGAAGAACCGTCTTTGTTCCTGTGGAGAACTTTATGGACCGTACAATTGTTTATCAAACGTTCTTAGTGAAAGTAATGAGCTTCAAACTGCTGCACATACGGAACTTTTTGTTCTAAGTTGTATTTTTAAACTTTTTTTTTTTTACAGGAAATTTTCATCCTATCCCAAATATAGATGCCTTATATAATTTATATTGACATGTAAATTGTTAAACAATAATAGTCACTAGCTTTAATCAATATATATATACTGTAAAATAGTTATATAATAATATGAATATACCTTACTATTTATGCTTTCTTTTACAGTAAAAAGCGTTTCTTTCTTTCTTTTTTTAATATATTACTGTATATGGGTTAGTTTTGTTTTTTTTCTGGAGTTATAGTGACCTCACATGGTGAATAGTGAAATTACAACTCTTAATTTTCTTACCAACGGAAGTGAAATAAAGTATAAATAAATCATTCAAAGGGGTTATTTGATACACTGTGACATCAAAAGAAATTATAGGTTATTATGAGGTTTTTCATATATTGATTTGTTTTGTGTTACAGTATTAGTAATGTCTACCCATACAGTGATTTCTTACATCAAACCTTTAATATTGATTTGAGTAACTGTTCAATTTGGGATATTTCTAGTGCAGTTGGCACTCATTTATTTGATTTTTTTACCTAAGCACACAAATATGCTTAGGATTTCAATTTGTTTTTTCAATCTCTTCATTTTTTTTTAGATTAAAAATAGAGGCTAAAAATTGTGATTTTTTTTTTTTTGTAGAACTACTAATTTTTTTCCACTCACAAATGTAGAAATTCAAAAACACAGCCATGTTTTTTCAGTTTACCAAAATGAGTCGAAAATAATTAAAAACACTGTTCAAAACAAAACAATTATCAGATCTAAAACTGCTGTTAATTTTCCCTAAATTATTGGAATTTTGTTTTCCAGCATTATTTATTTATTTAATCAAAAACTAGTTTTATTATTGATACTGAGATTTGAGTTGACCTGACTTGACTTCAAAATATGCTTAAGTTGAACTTCCTAAGGCTGCTTCAGGGCGTTAACAAACCAGTTTGTGCAGATGCATCGCGACACGATAACAAACTGTGCCAGTGGATGTTTTTTTTGGCATAGGGTAGTGAAAGCAGAGCTAGTCAGCACCATTAATGCCCTGGATGTGAAAGCAAAGTGGAAACTAATCACATGGGAAACTAATCACGTGGGAATCGTGTTGGTTAATGAGCCTGGAGGGGAATAAATGTGTTAATTCAACACACGCTTGTTTACGGTGTGACACAAGACACAACCACACTTCAAGTTTTCAAAGCTTTATTCCCAAACTTGGGTCGCAATCTATAAAAAACTATTTATAAAAATTGTACAAGCAGCACAGAGCAGCAACTCTCAGGTTTCTAGGCAGTATAAAAGAGAAAGCTCGTGGGAAAACACCTTTTTATACAGAAAAGTCCAGCCAAATGCATTATTAGTGCTGTAGCATGACAATACACGCAGGACTGTGCTTCAACACAAACTGAGACACTACATTCACACCGGAGGTCTATGGTAATGCATAGGAAGCTTATTGCATGCTGTTTAATCATGAACCTCAAGTCAAAGTGTAGGACACACACATCAATAAATAAAAAATAATTTAATAAAATTAAAAAAAAGTCAAGGAACCTTCAAAGGAAAGGTCAAAGCAATCAGCAGATGCCTCTGACAAAGACTGGCAGTTGTCAGTCGTAACATGTCAAAAGATGAATTTCCTGAAGAACAGTTGTCTGATTAAATGAAAACTTAACTTATTATTTAAAAATAATCTTGCTGGAATTAATACGTGGAAGTCAAGGAAACATCAACGTGATCAGCAATCGCCTCTGAAGAAGACTGGCAGTTGTCAGTCAAAACATATCAAGAGGTCAAAGTGAATTTCCTGGAAAAAAAAAAGTTCACTGAATAAATTAAACCATAACTTAGTATTTAGAAAGAAGATTAAAAAAAAAATCCTGCTGGAATTATTACACGGAAGTCAAGGAAACTTCAAAGAAAATATCAAAGCAATCAGTAGACGCCTCTGATGAAGACTTGCAGTTGTCAGTCAAAACATGTCACGAGATCAAAGTACATTTCCTGAGGAACAGATGTCTGAATAAATTAAACCTTAACTTAGTATTTAGAAAGAAGATAAAAAGAATCCCGCTGGAATTATTACGCGGAAGTCAAGGAAACTTCAAAGGAAACATCAAAGCGAACAGCACTTGCCTCTTATGAAAACTGGCAGTTGTCAGTCAAAACATGTCAGGAAATCAAAGTGAATTTCCTGAAAAAAAAAAAAGTTGTCTTAATAAATTAAACCTTAACAGATCACTTCAAAAGTTTGTTTTCATCTCCTTCGTGAACACTTTCATTTGACATTTTTGAAATAGTTTTGCGCATTGCATTCTGGGATATGGAGTCCTGTAAGCAGATGTGTAGAAGTGCGTTTTTTATTCCCATTCTTCCAAGTGATTTCTTGTGTTTCTTTGCCAGATCTCGTTTGCTTCTGGTATTCCTCGCGATATCACCTAGGATTTGGATATTTCCGTTTAAACCCAAATAAACATCTGCCATTGTTTTGTCAAAACTTTAATTCTGTGAGTTTGGCAGAGTTTTTTTGGGGGAAAAAAAACAAGAAATCACGATAAGAATAAAGTAAAAACACTTCTCTGCATTCGTCTGCAGTACTCCACATCCATCAATTCAATGTGTCAAACTTTTCTGATAACGTCAATGAACAGTGGACTTAAAAAAAAAAAACTAAATTTCAACCTTTTACATCTTTTTCCGAGCAAATGACCTTTGATTTATTGATCGATAAGGCCTAAACTATGTTTTTATCTGATAAATATGTGTCTCCTGCACTGCTGTAGCTCTTTAACCCTTAAAGTTCTGGAAGATCTCTGCAGCATCCAGCCAGGTCCTGAAGCAGGCCAGCCCACGGTCTCGGATCTGTTTCCGTCCTTTGTCTGTGATCACGTCACCGTTTTCCTTCACAATCACCAGCCGAGGAACAGCTGTGATGTTGTAGCGCTGCTTCAGTTCACTGCCAGAGACAAAGTGGAACAAAAACACACGATGGAAAAAAAAAAATGCATCGTATAATAATTAGTTTAAAACTTATTGACTGGACTAGAGAATAATGTTGGAATTAAATCTGGTATTTTTAATTTAAAAGGAGAAATGTGTGTAAAGCCTTTAGTGTGACTATTTTATTTTCCTCCTCACTATTGTTTTATTTCTTGTATTTGTAGATTTATCACGCAGGGAACGATAGGCAAAAGAAAAGTGGTGAGAAATCCACCAAACGAAAAAAATATAAAAATGAGTAAAAAACAAACACATTTATCATGTGCATGTCCCATCTAATTAAACCAGGGAAACATATACCCCTTTATAACACTACAGACTATCTACACCTCTTTGTACATCGAACCTTCAAATACATACTCATTTGGCCATAATTGACAACTCTACTTACTACACTTAATCTGCACTAGGAGTGTGAAGATATCTCGATACGGCGATATATTGCGATATTTTTTCACACGATTGATTATTGATAGGCTTGTGCTAAGTATCGATTTAAAAAAAAAAAAAAATTCAAAACCTTTTCTGCTTTTTCACTAAAATGTGCAGGTACGCATTCACAATAATTTTGTCACTGTTTGTTGAAGGAACCAATATATTGTTTACTGGAATATTACACTATAATGGTGTCACTGGTAAGAATGATCCTATTTTTTGTTTACAGAAAGCACTATTGGAGATACTTATTCATTTACATTAGTATGTTGACACTTATTTGCAGACATTTTGCACTAAAATAGTGTCACTGTTCATAGGACACTTTTTTTTTTAAAATGTATTGTCTTTTAGAGATATAAAATAAAAATTGTATTTTTTCACTTAATCTTTTTTTCTTGTTATGTCAAATTATTGTAGATTGATTTCTGCCCAATATATGAATAATCGCAGTATCGTGAGATAATCGTTTTCGCGAGGTACCCACCACTAATATGCACCTGTAGCTAATCCTTCCTGGTGACCTGGGTTTCCCTCATTAGTATTAAACTAACCACTTTGACAGTATATTTAGTAAACGTGCGTTCATAAAACTCACTGTCTGTAATCATCGGACCAGGGCAGAGCCAGCCAGTCTCCGTGTAGATCGTGGTAATAATCCACCATGTCATCCACAGACTTATCAGAGGAGATAAAAACTATCTCAAACTGAGCTGGAGGTTCTCCCTCCTCCACCAGCTCCGTGTAGAAGTCACACAGGATGGGAGTGAAGTCCCGACACGGTGGACACCAGCCAGCAGAGAAGTAAATCCCCACCACCTTGTTCCTGAGAGCCTCCTCAGGGTCCACCAGGTCCCCGTCCTTGTTCAGGAGAGACCGACCTAAGAACACCTCCACCATGTTCCCGTCACTACAAACCGGTCACCGGAAGTTTCTCAGCTTTTATTCTAGTTTACTTTTAGCTCATGTTTAGTGAGTCTGAGCAGCTCAGAGTGCAAAACACAAGCCACTTAATGTCAATCCCCGGAAAACCCTTCACACAGCCAATCAGGAAGCGAGAAGACGTTGTGGTGTGCGCCATGTGCTACACACAGCCACACGCACACACACCACGTAATTCCCTGGTCCCGCCCACATCCAAATAACTAATCTGCGCATGCGCACACATAAACAGGAAGTGATTAGAAAAACAACCACTGGAAGAACGAGTTTAAACTGTTTTTTTTTTTTTTTTTTATCAATTCTTTATTTCTTATTCATGGCAGAAATTCCTTTAGACTTGTTTCATTTATGAAAAAAAAAACAACAACAAAAAAAAACAACAACCCTCATTTCAACGCCTTTCATCATCTCATTTTTACAATATTTTGAATCCATTCAAATAAAAAAAAACGTGTAAAACATGATAGAAGAATTTACATTAACAGAAAAACCATAGCCCCCTTTAATTCTTTAAATCGGTATTCTACTGTACCATTGAATTATCGCCATTAAAAGCCCTTATGTATGTATTTTATCTTTTTATTTTATCTTTTTCTTTATTTTCATCTTGTTTTTTTTTTCTCTTTACTATGTTCCTATAGAGACTGAACTTGTGGTTTTGGCTTGAATATGCTATCGTTCTAATGATTGTTGTATATGACATTAAAGTGCTGTCACAGCAAATTTGCGGTTGACCTCATTTGGAGACATGATTTATTGCTCTGGTTGAATGATGGAGTCCAGGCGAGGCATTGATGATTTTATAAAAAAGATTTATTATAAAATTAAATAAAAAAGGAGTAAAAAAGAAGCTTCCATCCTGAAAGAATGAAAGGCAAAAGGCTCGTGGCAGAGCAAAAAGGCAAGACCCACTCTAACTAACAGTTTCACAGCTTAAGCTTTTATACAGATAACAGAAAAAGTTCCACCCTGAGGTGAGGAGAAGGAGGGAGTCAGATGCCCAACAGTGGAAGCATTTGAGGATGATGAAGACGTGTATATTATGAGGAAGATTGGGCTCCACTCTTATCTATCCTTGATAGTGTGTGCGTTCGTGTATATCTGCATGTGAGTTTGAGTTTTGGCCTTCAGCAGAGACTCTGTGTTGCACTGAGTACAATACGATCTGTACTGTTTAATCTAACATGATTCAGCTGTTCAAAAGTGCAAAGAGTAATGGAGTCATCATGTATTAAAACATGACAAATTGTACACATGAACATACATTTGACGATATGATGATGAATATAAAAATTGCCATAACAGTGCCATGTTATGTATATATACTGTGCACTTTTGCTCAATAAAAAAATAAAATAAAAATAAAGAGCAGACAACAATATAATAAATAAAAATCCAAACACAGCAGTTAATGATCACTTTAATTAAAAACTGAACCTTTTAGCACAATAAATAATTAAATATATTCTACAGCAATTGAATCAGATATCAATCGACATAAACTCATAAGAGCATTTTTTCCCAGCTCTCTAAGTGGTTTATAAGAACACGAATGCTTAGTTTTTTGTAATAAACATCATTGTAATTATCAGTAAATGCACACTATACATAAATAATCATCATTATAAAAAATATTGTATGTATTGTATGAATGTATTGAAAATGGACAAAAAAGTGTGACAAGTCTCACATTTAAAACAATGTTGCATTAAAAATGGAAAAAATGTCTAACATATATTAAAAAAACCCAAAAATTTAAAAAGTGAATGTAGTTTTTCATGATCGTTAATCAAATCCGCTAAATAAATAGGCAAAAACTGAAGAACACTTTCAAGATTTTGGGTACACTTTATTTAGCCCTATAATATTATCATTTATTTATTTATTCATTTTTAAAGATAAAGATAAGATATAGATCAAGATAACCTTTATTAGTCCTACACAGGGGAAATTTGCGTGTTTCAGCAGCAAAGGATCACAGCGTAATAAAAAACAGCACAAAAAATAATATATACACACGCTCCTGTACATAAAGAGGGAAGACATTGGTGCAAGAAAGGACATTGCAGAGTGAAAACAGAATATAATATATACATAAGCAAACTAAAATTGCAGATTTAATTTATTTTCAGGAGCTAATGATGTTTCTCACACTGGTGAAGGTTGAAGGTTGGGCTCCTCACATCCTTCCTTGCTTCTACAACTAAGTGCACTGAGGTCATGTGGAAGGAAACGGGCCCGCCTCTCCTTCCTCCTGCTGTCTTTAGTGCCCATAAGTGGATTCACTCACTCACTCAGTCTGTCTGTGCCTGAAGACTGGAGGGGACAAACACTTTTTAATCCCATTTTTACTGAGAAAACTCCTCTTCCTCTGAAGAACGACTGACTGTCACCACCATGACCTCCAACTCCAACCTATCTACTATGCGTCGACTGGTGGAACAACTGAAGCTTGAGGCTAGTGTGGAGAGAATTAAGGTAAAAAAAAAAAAAGAGCAAGAATTTTTAGAATTTAAACAAACACACATCGAATTTTATTTGTTTGCTCCTAAAATGACTTTAGGTTAGATTTCATGTTGACATTGTTATCTGAGTTGTGTACTTTTATTTTAGGTTGCTAAATATTTGTGAAGGTCTTTTACTGATATTCTCTGAACATAACCTTTTCTATTCCTCTTTTACTGATCATTTTACTGATCAAATACAACCACAATAGACTTTAAACACATGTTAGACATCAAAGCATTATCACAAATATACAAACATTTTTTATTTTCATTTTTTTTTGTCTTCTTTTTGAAGAGTATGTTCAGGTTTCATTTATTCAGACAACTTTGTTTCAGGAAATTTACTTTGATCTCCTGACATATTTCAACTGTCAGCTGCCAGTCTTCTTCAGAGGCATCTGCTGATCGCTTTGACGTTTTCTTAACTTCGCGTAATAATTCCATCAAGTTCATTTTGTCTTCTTTTTTGAATAATATGTTTCATTTAATTTATCTAGGTAACTTTTTTTTCAGGAAATTTACTTTGATCTTCTTGAACTTTACTTTGACATACTTCAACTGTCAACTGCCAGTCTTCTTCAGAGGTGCCTGCTGATCACGTTGATGTGTCCTTGACTTCGGTGTATTAAGGACACATCAAAGCAAGTTTCACATCAAAGTAGATTTCCTGAAAAAATGTGTCAGAAAAAATGAAACCGTAACATATTATTCAAACATTTTTCCTTTAATAATGCACATTAAATTGGTGTTCTTCAGACCTGTACGTTGACCACATTTTTATAATCCCTTTGATATCAATTTATATACATTTACCCAAGTATAGTGGATGCCAATTCATCTATAATTTGGTATTGTCTTCACGCCTTCTTTAGTGTACATGTATCTGGTGTAGAAATGTATTGATGTGCATGTTTGTGCAGGTTTCCCAGGCAGCTACAGAGCTGCAGCAGTACTGTCTGCAGAATGCAGGGAAAGACGCTCTCCTGGTTGGAGTCCCAACAGGCAGTAACCCCTTCAGAGAACCTCGATCCTGTGCCGTGGTTTGAAGGTCAGGATCCAACAATGTACAGCAAATGTTGTTTATATAGAAACACCTGCTAAAGGAGTTAAACTAAAGAAGTTACATCTAGAGGTAGTAGAAGAAGAAGAAGAAGAAGAAGAAGAAGAAGAAGAAGAAGAAGAAGAAGAAGAAGAAGAAGAAGAAGAAGAAGAAGAAGAAGAAGAAGAAGAAGAAGAAGAACAAGAAGAAGAAGAAGAACAAGAAGAAGAAGAAGAAGAAGTTGTGAGATCTCACCCTTAGAACAGATTTTGTTGGTATTTGCTTTTTTTTTCTCTTCATGATTTTTATGTAAAATTGCAAAAGTAACAATTAAACTGTGAATTTATCTTTCACAATAAAATGCCCAGTTTGCTAATCTTCTTCGTTTAAATAACTTTCTAAGACTTGAAGCTCTGTCAGAGTTATGAAAACATGATTCATCTAAAGCATATGTGTCAAACTCAAGGCTCGGGGACCAAATCCGGCCTTTGTTGAGCATCCAATACGGCCTGCAGGAGACAGTAAAAATGACAGAGAATTATTATGTAAATTACCAAATAATCCAGTTGTAGATGGACAAATTCAGCAATTTAATGAAACTCCACAATATTTTTAGTATTGTTTCCTTGAATGAATTCAGTCATTTTTAATTTCAAACTGTGGAAAGAACACAAATCTCACAATTTTTCACAAACAATGGCACAAAATTTCTCTAAATTACACAAAAATTGGTGAAAAATCAATATATTTTTAAGTGAATCAAATTGATATTGAAAACTGGGGCACAATGATGTTAACATTGCTCTTTTTTTCCCACACCACCTATAATCTGCCGCTCACTTGAGATCAAACTGGTCCGTATTTGGCCCATGAACTACAATGATTTTGACACCCCTGATCTCAAGGTTCCCAACCTTTTTTGGGGGTCGTGACTCGTGACCCCAGTTTGATATCACAAATGTCTGGCGACCCCACAAACGATTTTTTTTTTTTTCCTTCATAAAATGAGTTTTTGATCAAAGTGTTTATTAAAGTGTGTTACAAACACAGAGTGGCTGCAGGGTTAAAGCACAAAGTCACAAGTGCGTCACCTCAGATATTTTTATACTGCATTTTATTTGAACGAGAAAGTTTAAGTATATGTTTTTTACGTACATATGTTTTATTTTTAAAAAAGTAAAAATTTTTTTTTTTACCAATTACTAGACATTTCATGCGACCCCACATGGGACAATGATTTCAAGGTTGAAAAACCCTCATCTAAAGTGAATCCAAACGTGTGTGGTCTCCACTGTTTTGCCTTAGTTTGTAATTATCTAATGATAGTAGTGATGTACTTATAAAGATGTCACTGCTGATTCCTTCATACCGGATGTTTAGAGTTGCAATCTTAATTCCATCTTGGAATGTGGCGGCATTGAAGCTTCCTGAGCTTCACCAAGTCTAATTTGGGAGGCGAGCAGAGAAAGGAAACCATAATGTTTCCTGTTTTAGATCACAAAAACACAGCAAAGTCTTTCCCTTTGAAACGTATGATGGTTTGTATGGAATTATTTGGGTTATTTCAAAGCCAGGTCAGAATTACACTGAAGTAGAAAGTGATTAAATTATTATTTATACAAATTTCTATTTTAGTAACTTCAATTGATCATTAAAAAAAGGTTTTTGTGTCATGAGACAGTTTTTTCCTCTATCACTTCCTTTTTCTCTTCGGGCACTTTCCAGGGACAAGTCTCAATGTGTTTCACATTTCGCTGCTTCCTCCACCAACAGGTTCCTCATCCTGTGTGCAATGTCAGTATTTTCCACATAAGAATCCACATTACATCACTGGCTTCTCTATGTTGAAAATGTTTAACAATGTGACTAATTCTATTAATTTAAAAGCTTAAAACTTTCTTATCAAATGCTACTTTAATTTATTTCTCCACCAAGTGATTGTCACTTATATGTAACAAAAAAAATCCCTTGGTCCGGACAAATACTTTTGTGATTTTGTGTGCGGTCCCCAAAGTAAAAGCACAAAATGACAAAACATTACACAAACAACAACAAAAATACACAAAAGTATTCCAAAAATACACAAGACCAATATGAAAATGCACAAAAATAACTGAAAGATATTAAAAATGACAACAAAAATGACTTGTAAAACACAATCTGACAGCAAAAATACACAAAATGACTCAAAAATCACATTAAAAGACTATACAAATACAAATACATACTCAAAATGACAACATAAAAATCTGAAATTGACAGAATAATACACAAAATAACAATAAAAACACAAAATACATGTCCTTCACTGAATTAATGTTCAGATTGGTCATTATTAAAATAAATGCGGATAATGTGGCCCTCAGATCGGACAATCGCATTTAATAATAAAAGAAGCCCATCCCTGCAGAATATGATAAATGTTTTAAAAGATTTTCCAGGACTAATTAAACACTTTGATTTACATTCATTTCAGTGTTACTATAAACAGTGATTACCAACCTGAAAATAGAAAAAAACTGATGGATATGAGCTTTTGATACATTGACACAAATATACATTTATTTAGTTATAGTTTCAGTCATCATGTCTTTGTTTGTATTCAAACTAAATCTAGTTTTCATCAGGTAAAAAAGTGTTGTGCAAAAACTACAAGTCGATGAACTAAATACAGCCTGACACCAAGATGAAAAACGTTTATGTTTTTAATACAAACCAGGAAATACATGCACAGTTTTGTCATGAGACAAAATATTGATTTTGTGACTGTAGGCAAGAAATTAAACTGGATATCATAAGATCAAAAACAAAGATTTATCTTAACCTGTATACAACAGGCCAAGCTGTGTAAATTAGAAATAGATAATACATTCACAACCCACATTGTTGCACAAATTTGTGTCAATAGGTGCAACTTTTTGTTATAAACAATACATTCCATAAATATTCAAATACCCTTTTAATTTTTGTACACACAGTCAAATGCTGTGCACACAGAACACCAACTTTTACTTCAAGACTAAAAGTTAACCTTACACTCTTCTCACATCGGAGACATGTTTATATATGTATATATATATATATATATACAGTATTTAAAGCATTTCTCAAACTTTCATTTTGTGATTTCAAAGCAAAAAAAGATCAATAATAAGTGCAACAAGGCTGATCTTTGTAAACACATTCTATAACAGCAAACGTATCATATTTGATACATGAGTTTTGGAACTCTCTACATGATCGGTATGATGTTTTTTTTTTCTTCAAAAACCCACTGTATATTATTATAATTTGCATGCAATACAAGTATAATCTACTATGGTACAGTAATTAGTTCATCAGAGGCCTTTCCAGAAAATCTACAATATTGTCATTTATGAGGAAAGATGCACACATTGTTTTCAGATAAAGTGTTTTTCCAATTTTGAAAAGAATAAGGTAAGAAAAACATTGAAATTTGTTACTGGGTTGATGCAATGTGACATTAGTTAATATTTAATAATCTCTGTTTTAATAAAACCATGTTGAAAATAGTGTATCAGATGTGATACAGCAGGTCTATATGGTCATGTAACTAAATCAGTCAATTGTCATTTTATTGCATGTCATGCATTTTACATATCATCAAGCAAAAAAAAAGTCTTTTATTTTTTTAAGTAAACTAAATAAATGTTTATATTGCATTATATTGGTAACCAACATGGGAATGTAAGCATTGTGCAGGACACTTTTCCCATGTGTACTGTGAGAAATGCAAAGTGCATCTCTGTAAATAGTAAAATGGTAAATGGACTAGATTTATATAGCTCTTTATCACCACACTGAAGCAGTCTCAAAGCGCTTTGCATATCAGCTCATTCACCCAATCATTCTCACATTCACACACCAATGGGACAGGACTGCCATGCAAGGCGCTAGTCGACCACTGGGAGCAATTTAGGGTTCAGTGTCTTGCCCAAGGACACTTCGACACATAGTCAGGTACTGGGATCGAACCCCCAACCTCTCGATCAGAATACGACCCTCTCCCACCTGAGCCACGGTTGCCCTCTCTGTCTGAACAAGGTCAGGAACTGTTGTCAGGGCCTCCACCATGCAAAATAAAAAAATCTGTGATCAACAAAATGAGGAAAAATATGTGAAATATTACATGTTCTAGACTTCATCGTGTCAGTTCCATTGGTGATATTTTCTTGTTGCATGAAAATAGCACTAAAATGTTCTTGTGTATGTATGGAATTACCAATTTGTTGACATGTTGGTCATTTATTATGTTTTTGTTGGTACTGAGCATTGAGACCAGATGTATCAAATATGATACAAATTAAAACTCATAAATGTAAATTGATGTTTGAAAATTATTATTATTTTTTTCAGGGGGGGTTTAATAGGGACCAATAAAGGCCCCAATTTCAAAACATTGGAAATTTCTGTCAATTATTTATTGATTCAGGCTTCACAGGTTTAAAGCTGTAATTATGAAATAATCTCTGTATAGTTATTTAGAGAAATAAAAATCTCCCCAAATTGTTTAACAACCTCTAATGTGTTGCTATTGTACAGGTGGTTGTGCTCATTATTGTATCTACTATAGAATCATCAGGAATACGGTGAACAGAGGAGACTATTTCACTTTTCTGTTGGTAAAACACAATCAATCTTTTTTTGGTGAGTTCTTCAACATTTATCAGATTATTGTGGGTATAGAAACTCTAAAGAACAGGAAGAGTATCAAGTATAAACCCTGTGTGAAGTTCTCAGAGAGTAAGTAGGTTGGTTGATTATTGTCAATGAAGCCCCACCCTTGGTTATTCTTAAGCTCAGGTGTGCCAGGTTTTAAAGGCGCATCTGTTGTTTGAAGAGGAAATACCCTGAATAACTTGAATAGTCCTCGTCTCCTTTAAAGGCTGTGGGCGTGGAGCAGAGTTGGGTTTCACTGCCACCTCCCTCTTCTATTCTCACAATGTGTAATTCAGCCCAGTCACAGTCCAGAGAGTGTGTGTGTATATATGTGTGTATGTGCCCTACAGCTAGAACCTCAAGGGTTTTTGGACCACTATGAATTTGGACGCCATCAATGAAGAACCACAACGAGGCTCACTTCTGGGAAACTTCCACAGCCTCTTCACACCTTCAAAGGTCATTGACCTGTAGGAAAGGATTGATCCAGTTGGCCTTCAGTTGGTCAAGAACACAGTACTTTCATGAGTGCGATGAGTACTTTTACCAAATGACGAGATGGCCAAGGTGTACAATCTCTATGTTGGAATAGCAACAGGTAAGATGGTTTTGTTGTTTTGTTGTTTCCTGCTTTTGATTAAATCAACATTTCCTTCTCACCAGTCAGGTGTAAAAGACTGGGACTATCAGAACGTAGGATGTAAATAAGCTTTTCTAAGAGTAGAATCGTAGATTTTAATGCCTTTCTAAATGACCACTTACTTCAAAAACTCATTAGTTTCAACCCTCTGTTGACCTTACCTTTAAAATGTGAAACCCTTAGTTAGAGGTTTATTAGTAAAGTAATTATACTCTAAAAGACTCGCCAAAGTGGATAATCATAGCCCTATAATACGTTATATAGACAGAGCAGTCCTGTTGTGATTCCTGTTTGGTTAGTTTGATTGTGCACATATTTGTTGTAAGTAATTGGCTTTTTTCTCTCTTGTTTGTTTGTTTCTGGCTACAGCTTTAGCTTTATGCAAATACGGTTGCGCAGAGTGGAACACCACTAAGGAGCGCACCAATCAAACTGTGTCCCAGTGTGACCACCAAGGACATGGAAACAATTGCACAGGTAGTCAATGAAAGCAGGTTTTTGCTGCTTTTAAAAGTGTCTAGATGTTTGGAGGTTATTATTGATGAATGGATGATAAACACCAGGGAATACAACACATTCAGTGATTAGTCAGAAGGTGAGAGCAATATTTGATGTACAGAGGAGTTGCTAGATGAAGCCTTTTTCACCTTTGATGGTTAAACTTGGTTTGGAAACACTACTTATATTTGTATAGTGATTGGTCTGGCTCTAATGGCTGGTTTAAGGGCCATTTACCAAAGGTTTTGTCGGGAAAACGTCAGCTTTGTCTGAAAATACTATAAGGGAGATGCATCTAGTTTTGTACCAATTACAGCTAAATTATGACTAAAATTTTGCTTAACGTGATTTTTTTTAGGTATAAGAAAAAAAATATGAAGGAGTAAGCTATAGATCCTTAACTGATTAGATACTTTTTAAATACAAAGCTAACTAGTAAAAAGCCTTGGCTTTTAAACTCAAACACAGGTGTAAAAATATACTGCCCACATTGTCGTGTTTTCCTCGAGAGTAAAAAGTGCTCAAGCTCATTCTTTTCTTTTCTTTTTCTCGAACTTATTTCACTTCTCGGTAGCGTATATGTGCAATCTGTACACAACCTTAGTGACAGCAAAACTAGCAGTTAGCTTGTAGAGTTATTGCAACCAAGCTAGCATTTTGTATTAAAGGGATTCTCTACTGTTTTTGCAAGTTTGGCCAAAAACCTTTGACATGCACTTATTAAAAGATCTATGCTTAAAAAAAAATCACTTTCAGAGCCTTTGTTCCACCATCTTGGAATAACGTGATTGATGACATCACAAGGCCCCATTGTCTGTAAACAGCACATGGTTTTCTATTGGAGTGAAGCAATTAATCTTGCTTTTTAGATTATTTAGCAAGCCTTTTTGTTTAAAATGACAACTTGTGATGCTTTTGGTAACTTGAAAAAACAGGAAAAGGTAAGGATGCAAATATAACCCTCTTTTGTTTACAGAAAGTGAAAAAAAACAATATTTCGGTGTTGTAGTAGGCCCTAAAACTGTAAAGTAGTCCAATTTTTGAAAGGTAATGAAATGATTACGGTGCATAATAATGTGTTTTGTTAGTCATAGATCTTCTAATAAGTACATTTTAAAGATTTTAGGCCAACTTGTGTAAACAGTGGAGGATCCCTTTAATATAATGCTAGCTACTAGTATCTTAGCTACCACAAAGTGCTGAAATATCCCTTTTCAGCTCACTTTGACTTAAAAGCAAATGTATTCACTTTAAAAACTTTATAATTGGATAATTTAGCAGCAATGAGGTAAGGGAATGACAGCCGTGGCTAAAGTTTCACTTAATGAACGAGGTCACCTGAACAGCAGGATCAATTTACAAGCTCATTTTCAAAGGATAATTTCATGGGAGTAGGTTATAAAGATAACAGGCGGTGACATAAAGAGGTGTTGTGTGAAACTGGTTGTCATGAGTTCAGTATCTGTCTGGATAGGAGTAGCCTAAGTGTGGGAAAGGTAAATATAGGCAATGGAAACCTTTCCACGTGTCACATCCACTAAAAGAGTAGATGAAGTGAATGGGCCGCTAATTGGGCCTCGATGACATCGCTCTTTTCCTAGTACTGATCATCAGGCCTTTTTCAATGGATCATATTGCTAACGGTCTATTTATGGAACGGGCCAGTGTCAGAAGGTGAAGGTCTTAGTGTTGAGTTAGCTGCCGTGTGTAAATTTGCCTTGCCTTGAATAAAAAGACATGGTTTAGACAAGGTATACTCTGAAACTGAACTAAAGAATAACATTAACTAATAGGGATGTAACGATTAATCGTAAGGCAGTTAAAAATCGATTAATAGGCATCATGATTCACATTGATACTGTGAAATTTTTTAACTCTATCCAGAAGTGTTGGCGGCGGGCAGAATCTGCTAATACTTTCATTCTGGCCTTCTACTTTTAAACATGTTCAGAAATGATTCCTTACCCCTTTAGCACCAAAAAATATCTGTAATATTACGTGAATATCTGTAAAAGTCACGTGTTTCTATTAGCTATGTCTGCTAGCATAGCATCTCTTCTTCACTGCAAGATATCTGCATGCCAACCGACCTCTGGGTTACCAGTGCCCTCTGCTGGTCCAAACAAATTTCTGACCTAAATACAGTGAAATGACTGTTTTGTTTTTTTTTTTTTTAAAGTCCAATTGTTAAGGCACAAAATACATTTTCAGTTGCACTTTTAAAAAGAACTATTATGCAGTTTTGCATTGTTTACTATAGAACCAGAATTTAAGTTAATAGGCTTCTTCTTCATTTGTATTATTCCTTTATTTATTTCATTCAAGATTTATGTTAAGTTAAATTGCATTGTTTTGAATAGTTTATCAAGGGATTTTTTTGACAATGAAAAATGAAAGGAAAACAGTATAGTTTTTTATAGTTTTTTTCCCCAAAAAAATACAGAAATATTTTTCAGTCATCATTTTTCTACAGTCCCATTTTGTAAAATAAATCGTGAGAGAATCGTATCGTAAACCCAGTATCGTGAATCGAATTGTATCGGGAGTTGAGTGAATTGTTACATCCCTATTAACTAATATAGTCAATTTAGTTCTCGGCGTCATTCTGAAAGTGTTTTGCTTTTTATAAATATATCTTCATATTAGCCCTTGGCAATATATTGAGAGACGTGATATATAGCAATTTCTTTTTTGGCGATATAGAAAATTACCATATCTGTTTTTATTTTATAGCTTATTTTTAAAATTAAATGACTCATTTTATGAGTCGCTGCTTTCGCTACTCATTAGAACAGCATGAAAAGCTCAGTTAGATGGATTTCTGGGCGCGTCCTAACCCAGACCTTCCCATAAACAAGCCACACTACAGAACTCACTCACACGTGCTGTCCCAGACAGGAGACAAAGCATATTGTGGCACATTTTGTTAATAAATGTACCTGTGTAGTATTTCTCATCAGCAAATTTAACCTAGAATTGTCTTTCTGGTAAAATGTTAGAGTTTAAAATAAAGAGATTTAAATTCTATGTTGCCATTTTGAGAAAAATCATTGAGACGTGAATTTTGGTTCATATCGCCCAGCCCTTCTTCATAAATGCTTATAAATATAATTTTGTCAGGACTTTGTCATATGTTTGATTATTCTCTAAAGCTGCTCTATCCATGAGCTCCAATGGCATTCTCATTTTCAAAGTGGCCATTTTGTGACGCAGGTAATGCTGAAACAGAGCAGTGGAATGGCCATTTCTCAAAATGTCCTAAAGAACTGCGGGATTACTGCGTCCATGGGGAGTGTCGTTACATTCAAGACCAGGAGACACCGTCCTGCAGGTATAGGACACAACCTGATTTTGACACAGAGCGTGTCCACCACATTACTCTTTTAGACACTACTGTTAATGTGATGATGGGCAAAACTACCAGTATAATACTTCCAGTATAAAACAATGTTAAGCTATTCTATTGTAGTGTGGAAGCAAATTCTTTGGATTTAATCTGCTTATCACACAGGGACTCGCACCCATAATCAGTAAGAAGTTGGCAAGAGAAAGTACAACCAGTAGTTTTACTTCATTTTTTAGTTTTCGTATTTCCTTTGCAAGTACAATTCTAACAAAATCACATAAAAAATCTCATAGAAGATCTAATTTTCTGCTCTTTGATCAGGTGTCTACATGGTTACACCGGCTCCAGGTGTGAATACGTAGTCCTGGACTGGCGCAAAGCAGAGAAACAACAAATCATAATATCCTGTGTCATTGCAGTGCTAATATTTTTAATCCTTTTAATTGTTTTCATCTTCATTTATTCACGGTAAGTCTTCATCAGTGCCTTAACATATTACAGTTGAATGAAAGATATTTTCATCTGAGGCATCTGCTCATCGCTTTGATGTTTTCTTTACTTCCACATAATAATGTCAGATGTTTCATTTGGTAGTCTTTTTGAATAACATGTTAAGGTAGATTTCATTTAATCAGACAGCTTTTTTTCAGGAAATTTACTTTGATCTCTTGACATATTTTGACTGTCAACTGCCTGTATTCTTCAGAGGCGTCTGCTGATCACGTTGATGTTTTCTTAACTTTGTAATAATTCTATCACGTTAGTTTTGTCTTCTTTTTTGAATAATATGTTTCATTTCATTTATTTAGGTAACCTTTTTTTCAGGAAATTTACTTTGATCTTTTGAACTTTACTTTGATATCCTGAAGGGATTAAAGTAAAGTAGAATAAATGAAGAATAAATTAGAATAAATTCAACCTTAACATATTAATAGGATATTTGTACTCTGTACAACTCTGTATGTATTTTTTTCTGTTTTTTAGTATTAAGAGCAAAAAGTAATAAACATGTCTTTTTTTCCTACCTGCTTTTACTGTATATATTGAGTCTTTACGTATTTTCTTGGTCAACAAAGAATAAAATCACTTCTTTTCAGAATCTGACCTAAAACTGTTTTTTTAAAGAAATGTTTATTGACCAAATGTCTGTTTTTATGACTGCGTTGTCTCTACTTGTGTATTAATATTTGTGATCACTCTTACTCAGTTACGGGTGGAAATGGTGTTGTCGGCATCAGAGGAGTCGGACAGAAGAACCGAGCAATGGGACAGAGAAACTCAGTATGATGGACACCAATGCCACACACACAGATTTAAAACTGGACCCGACGGAGCCAACGCACAGCAACCCAGTGTGAGGCAACGTGAGGCAACAGCTGTTGACTTTTGTCTCTCACTGAAGGAAGTGATTTGCTGCAAGTCCATCAATGCCTGACAGCTTCTAACTTACATTTCAGGATGTGTGACTCACAATTTTGACAAGATTCTGCCACTTGACACCTTTTAGTCATTCATTAAAAGAAGAATCCCTGGCGGATATACTGATATACAAGTGGCAGGAACTATTATCTACTTGTGTGTGGATGAGGATGCGTCCCTGTCCAATTACAATGAGTGTTTTCAGTCTGTTAATAGGATGGAACAAAGCTAATTGCTGCCACAGCAGAAGAAGGCTGATGGACAGTGAGAGCAGGAAACGTGAACATTGACTAATGACTGAGGATGACATGTTTGAAGAGCTATAACACTACATGCTTACTTATAGTATGAACGGACATGTTAATAAACAACTAAATATAGTGAAATGTCAATCAAACAAGCAGGAGAAGGGAACGTTAAAGCGCTGTGTTCTCACTCAGGAGGAAAACAGGATGAATCAGTGCTAAAAACTTGTTTTTTTATGTACATATTTGGAGTCGAGCAGAACAGCTGAGCCTGTGTGAAGTGAAAAGTCTCACTACAGTATAAGAGTCTGATTCCACATGGAAACACAGCCTCTCAGTGGAACTTCAGCAATGCTAAAGTGTGTTTTGGTTTAGAATCAAACAGGTCTGCCTTTGTTCTAACATCTGTAAGTAAAATGCACACCAGGGTTGAGGTCAATTATTCATGTTCAATTACAGCTAAATCCCGATTTTGGTGACCAGAATTTTTACCACTTACAGTTAAAATGACAGCTATTATTTTCCCCCCGAAAGTAAATTACAATTGCGTTCTCAATTACTAAAGTTCAATTACAAATAATCACTACTCCTGAGCCTTTAATAAATAACCACAAACAACTTCACCTTTCTCTTGTGTTAGCTTTCTGTTGGAACAGGTCAGTTTTGACCTATGAAATCAGCTGTAAAATACACTAAAATATTATCTATCATCTAATTTGTTTTTCATCTCTTGGTTTCCTTGTTAGGCTTCCTAATCAATAAAAATATATGTATTAATGATTTTGTTGTGGGCATCTGAGCCTTTTTTTTGTCAGTATACCCCTAGATTATTATTATTTATTTATTATTATTAATGATCCTCAAGAGAATTGACACGTAGGGGAAAAACACATTTTAATAATTGTTCGCGTGTGTGTATGTGTATGCCATAGAACTGTGACGTGGTTTTCCAGGTTAGCGTTTAATTTCATACAATATAAGTGCTAATTTCAATTACAAAGTCAATTATCTGAACTCAAATACAATTCAAATACAACTACAACATCAACAGATTTCTTAAAATTACAATTATGTCATAGCTGTAATTAATTGTTAACTATGGGATTACAATTATAATTGACCCCAACCCTGTTGCAAAAAATTGTACAATAATAAACGCTGAAGTTGAATTTGCCTCCATGACAAAAATGATCAAAAGTGTATTTTTTAAATGTTATTTATTCTTAACCACTGATAATAAATAAAGTGGTTAATGCTATTAGTTTGTCAACAACATGTTGCAGATTTTTGTTCATTTTGTCTCCTGACACGCATGTGTTTGTATTGTGTTAACAACTTACCTGAAAAACACAACAAACAGTGGTAGTAAACCTTTAGTTTGTGTTAATGTTATTTCATGCCTCATGTCTTGAATCAATGACTTACACGTTGACGTGTTTTCTTCATCGTTCATGTCATTTACTGTAATTCCTGAGTCAGACAGGCCTTCATAAACCGTAGTCAGACAATTACTCAGCAAATGTACTGCAGGGTTAGGTCCTGGTTATCTAATATTACAGGTACTTGCACTTTGTGTTTCGTGCTGCAATGCTACCAGTCAGTCACTGGTCTGAGCCAACACATACCAGAAATGTGAGACCAATAAACTCAAGCAGTTTTCTTTGATGAACTATTGCCTAATCTGGCTGTTTAGATGAGCAGTATCAGTCACACAGTGTTGGTAAACCGCTGTTACAGTCAGCTTATTAAATTCTAAAGGTATATTTGATTGCCCTGCAATGGACTGGTGCCCTGTCCAGGGTGTAACCCTGCCTATTGATCTATGAGAGCTAGAGATAGGCACCAGGAGACCCCCACGACCCTGAAAAAAGAATCAAGCGGGTCAGAAAATGGATGGATAGATGGATGGAATAGATGATGGATCAGAGCATGGTCACAGGAATTACCAGAATAGCACTGTTACTTTCCTGTTCTACATCATTAAAGAGCACATACAGTATGTTTCACCTAGTTACCAATAATAATTATTATGATTTAAAGTGTAACTAAACCCCAAAACCATTTTTTTGGGGTTTAGTGTTGATAATTGATTCCTTTCAACCCTTCACATTTTAGTCAAAAGTATTTCAATTTGGCGTATTTTGTTGTAAAAATGTCAGCGTTCCTGCCCTCTATGGGTTGAAATGTAGCTTTTACAATCAAATTTTGCTATTGGCTGAGAATGGAGGCCAGTGATGTTTTGGTGGCTTCATACATCACTGTTAGCCCCGCCCCTCCTATTAAAAACTAGCACCTGTTGACTCTGTAATCTGTGGCGAGTATAGGTTGGATTCAGGAAATTGTAAATAGAGAGCTATAGTGAGTATTGAGTAACATAGCATAGATTGTTCTTTAGAGGTTTTATAGTATAGAGTGGGCGTGTCTTAACTGCTCCAGGAGCCCCGCCCATAATCAAGGCACGTCAGCCAAAACCTCAGGGTTTAGCTCAGTGGTTCCCAACCTTTTTCGGATCGTGACCCCATTTTGATATCATAACTTTCGGGCAACCCCAAGGACCTTTTTCTTTTCTCTAATTCGTTTTTGATCATGTTTATTAACGTGTGTCACAAATACAGAGTAGCCATGATTAGTCCACAAAGTAACGAGATATTTTTGTTCCGTATTTTATTTGAACTAGATTTATATTTGAGAAAGTTTAAGTATAGAATACAGATGTAAGTGCAATGTGTTGATTTGAAAAATTGCAATCAGTAAATGTGTTTTTTTCTTGTTTTGTTTTGTTTTTACTAAATTCCTAGATATTTCAGGCGACCCCACATGGGGTCACGACCCCAAGGTTGAAAAACACGTGTAGTTACTCTTTAAGGATGGATGATTCCCTCCTTGTGTTGCAGTGATAGCAGTTTTGATTGTAATATAGATAAACACATAGTTTTACTCGTAGAATGTAATTCCTATTGGGTAACATCATTTTTTGTTACACTTCTGTATGAAATGTTTATGCTGCTGGCAGATACGGATGATTACAAATGCTGCTCAAAGGCACTGGGGGAGCCAAAATGTGATTAGTCAAAGCAACTGTTTCCCTTTAGTTTATTTCAGGCTTATGACTGCCATCAGTATCAGTTCCAAGAGGAAAAGCTATCCACAAAAAAACATGGGGGAAACAAATCAGTTCTTTCTGTTTACAATTCAAGTGAGAAGATTTTTGAGCTTTGAAATGATTGACATTCACGTGGCCTGCATGTCCAGCTGTCTCTGAGAGTGACAGCTGTGGTGGTATGGTGCAGTTTCTATATGAGGGGTGTGTCTGAAACACTTTGATAAGAAGGACAGATACCAGCCAAGCTGTGTTTTACATGCTTTGTTTGAAACCACCAATGCAGTAAAAAGTTCTTTCATGAACAAGTAAAGTCGATTGCAAAGAACCCTAAACGTGCACTTTGGATTTATGTTTCTTCTTCTTCTGCTGAATGAAAGCTGAACGTGTGATTGGGCGTTAGCCAAGTGTTAACTGCTCCATTTGTTCTCCTCTGGCCGTGTGTGTGTGTGTGTGTTGTCACCAACAGCTGTGCAGGAACCCATGGCACCACAGAGAATTTTATATGAACGAGATTTATATTGGAGAAAGTGAAAGTATACAGCTGTTTGAGATTGTGTGTCGTGTTTTAATTTGAAAAAGAATAACAAATATTTAAGCTCTTTGAGTTTTCTGCCTCTTCCTGCACTGTTTGTCTATTTCTGTGATATTCTGTATTGTTTTTTTTAATTGTGCTAAACAGATATATAAATAAATACAATTTAAAAAAAATAATTTATTCTGTAATTTATTTCATTTTGTTAATAATAGACATTTCAGATGACCCCATTTTATTTCCAGGCTACCCCACAGGGGGTCATGACCCCAGTGTTGAAAACCCCTGGGTTAAACTCAGTGTCATTAGGTTTTTAACCACACCACCTGTCAGGTTTTGTAGTTTGTGCGCGTGCCACTGGAGGTCAGCAGAGCTGAGCCACATTTTGGAGAATCTCCTCAGATATTTGACTATATTATAGATTTAATGCAGAACGTTAACATTTTTGCAACTAATATAGCATCTTCACTTGTCACTGGTCATTATGTTAAAAAACTAACCGTTATTTTAGGGTGACAATAAAGTTTATAGGCAACTTTGGGGTCAGGACCAACATTTAGGGTCGCGAGACACTGGGATATTTGTGGCCAGATGCCTTCAAGAAAATAAGAAAATTAACTGAACAATTTGAGCCCATTTTTGCTTATTTTTATCATTTTTCTGCAACTACACCAAATTTGCCATATTTTAATCAATTTTCATCACTTTTTCTGGTCATATTTTTGCTCCTTTTAATGAATTTTTGCTAAATGACTCCCATTTCTTCCACTTCTCCATCAAATTTCAATGCCTTTTTTGGCGCATTTTTTCAACTTTCAAGACATAAACCCTTTCCATCACTTTTCCCACTTAATGTCACACACGTTGACCCGTTATTGTGACTGTTCCTACTTTTTAAATGACATACCTCAATCCCCCCTCCCCACATTTATGCCACTTTTAAGCCAATAGAGCAGCTTTTTTACTACTTTTTGCAACGTTTAACCAATATCGGAGGTTTTAAAATCCCATTTCACCACCTTTCCCACCATTTTTGGTCACGTTTAACCCATTTTATTTCTCATTAAAACAAGGATTTACATCTTTAAGATGACTATATATTATGGTGCAAATAATAATAAACTTCCCGGATAACAGTGGATATTATTCAGGCAAATAAATACATGTGGTTATCACAGATTCATAGAACAATGGACCATCATTTTTGCTGACTTTATGGTTGGACCCCAAAAAGTTCTCCCCCTTATTCCCCCTTATAGATGACCATGTGTCCACATGACTGTTCTTCAATGTTCATGTCTGTCTACAGTGCATGAGAGAGAGAGAGAGAGAGAGAGAGAGAGAGAGAGAGAGAGAGAGAGAGAGAGAGAGAGAGAGAGAGAGAGAGAGAGATTTTAATGAAATATCAGCTTAGATGACTTGATAAACACGAACATAAAAACAATTCTGAACATGTAATAGATTTTTTTTTTTTTTCTTTCATTCTTATAGTTTCCAGATGTTTTCCCCTCCCGATCAGGACCATGGACAGCCCCAGATTGCGCCACCGCGCTGCGTCAGGACGCATGACGATTGTGCCAAAGCGCGCAGAGAGAAGAACCTCAGATGGACGCGTCAACCATTAGAATGTGGTGCGTGTTTTCACCGTAAAATGGATGGAGCTGATTTAAACAGAAAAAACAACCATTATTGATCCCTATTGATTAGAGGCAGCAGGTGCGTAAACGGGGGATCTGGATTATCATTCTGAAGCTGCTGGGCATGACTTTTGAAACACCAAAGTTAAAATGTCTGGAGAATTCACGGACACTAAGGACGGAGGATCAGTGGAGATATTTGGTTCTTCATATTTAAACTTGAGCTGCATCATTAACTCAACAAACCACTCTTGTTCTGGGGGGGACTCCATCTCACTGTCGGACTTCAAAAGAGCGGACTTCGTCGGCGATGGCGCGGCTGTGTTGAGGATTATCATCTCTGTTATCTACTCTCTGGTTTGTGCGCTGGGTCTCGTTGGAAACCTGTTGGTTCTGTACCTGATGAAGACCAAACAGGCATGGAGAAAATCATCCATCAACCTTTTTGTGACGAGTTTAGCCGTGACGGACTTCCAGTTCGTGCTGACTCTGCCATTCTGGGCGGTGGAGAACGCGCTGGACTTCACGTGGCCTTTCGGGAACGCCATGTGTAAAATCGTGTCCTATGTGACGGCCATGAACATGTACGCGAGCGTGTTTTTCCTCACGGCGATGAGCGTTGCGCGCTACTGGTCCCTGGCCTCTGCGCTGAAGGGCAGACGGAGGCGCGCGCGCTGCTGCTCCGCGCGCTTCATCACCGTCTTCATCTTCTTCTCAGCCGCGTGCGCAGCGATGCCACACGCCGTGTTCACCCACACCGTCACCGTGTCCAACGAGGACCTGTGCCTCGTCAAGTTCCCAGAAACCAACGGAAGCGCGCAGCTGTGGCTCGGGCTCTACCACTCCCAGAAGGTGCTGCTGGGCTTCGTTTTACCACTAGCTGTCATCTCAGTGTGTTATCTACTGCTTTTACGCTTCATCACCTCCAAAAACATCAACACGTCCAGCGCAAAGAGACGCGCAAAAGTCACCAAATCCGTCACCATCGTGGTGCTGTCCTTCTTCCTGTGCTGGCTGCCCAACCAGGCGCTCACAGCCTGGGGAATCCTCATCAAACTGAGCGCGGTGCACTTCACCTATGAGTACTACACGATGCAGGTGTACGTGTTCCCCGTGTCCGTGTGCCTGGCGCACTCCAACAGCTGCCTGAACCCCATCCTGTACTGTCTGATGAGGCGGGAGTTCAGAAAGGCGCTGAAAAAACTCTTCTGGAGGATGGCTTCACCCACACTGACCACACTGAGACCCGTCACTGGGTCCACCAAGCCAGAACTGGACCCCCACGAGCAGGTCCTGGTGCCTGTGAGCGCGCCCGCGGAGCCAGCAGTGGTTTTTTACCCTCCAGGGACTCCGATGTACAACGACCGGGGAGAGCTACCATATAACAGCACCTAACATCCTTCAGATTTTGATTTTTAAAACGAATTTCCTCTGTGGTAATTGTAAATAATTGCAATACATTCATAAAACTACTGTCAGAATGTATGGAAGACCAAAATTGCCAACAAAATAAAATAAAATAAAATAAATGAATAAAAGTGAAACAAACAAACAAACAAAATTAAATAAAAATATTTTTCATATGTATAAAATAAATGATTAAGTGAATAAAAGCTAAAAAAAAAAAAATTATATTTGTATTTAATTTTTAATTTTCCACTTTTATTTATCAATCAATATTATTTTTTTGGACAATATATTTTTAAGTGCTGTTACCACATAACTACTAACTGCAGATTTTATTTTTTTCATTATTTTTTTTTTCATTTGATTTTTGTAATTGATTTCCTCTGTGTTAATTGTAAATAATTGCAATACATTCATAAAACTACTGTCAGAATGTATGGACCTGCCAAAATGTCTACAAATAAAGGAATATAAATAAACAAAAATATAATTTTTTTTTCATATGTATAAAATCAATTATTAAATTAATAAGAGTAAAAATAAAAATAAATGATATTTGTATTTTAATTTTTATTTCCATTTTTATTCATCAATCTATGTTCAATTTTTGGACAATAATTTTTAAATATTTTTTTTTACTTGTATTTTGCATAATTTTTTTTTTTGTCATTTTCTTTTTTGTTATTTTTCCACTTTTATTTAGTTATTCAGTTAATTTTGGTAGGTTTGGTTTGGTCCTCCATAAGAATTAAATAACACTTTCAAAGTTATTCATATTAATGCAATTACTTCATGGTTTACTTTTAATGTAAATGATTCAACTTTACTAGTATATGATAAAAGTCATGTATTTTTAAACGTGCTTGTTTGTCAAAACACAGTAAATGTGATTGTAAAGTTTGAAAAGAATAAACGGGAAACACGTTTCAACAATCTGCAGGTGTAATGTTATGTTATAACGCACACACACACACACGCACACACACACACACACACAGCTTGCATATTTATTTCTTGCCTTTTAAATATTCATTGGATTTCTTGGATGTTATTAGACCTTTTGGAGCTTTGATATATTTCAGTTCACATCCTAGTGCTGAAACAGCCCTGTAATGTATAAAGGAAGTGTGTCATAATAACGTATGATTACATAAAATGCAAATGAGGAAAATAAAGGTTAAACACACAGCTCATCTGATCCCTCAAGTGCTACGTTCAGAGATCAAACAACTCCCACATCTTTTGTCAAAATAGCTCTTGGATATCAACGCATACACTCACTTGCAATCAACATACAGGTGTAAAGAGTACTTATATATCTTACTCAAGTAGAAATACTGTTACTTGACTGAAAAACTCAAGTACAAGCAAAAAGTAGCTCAATTATACAGTATTCAAAGTAAAAGTTACTAGTTATTTCCAACCACCATGTTTATTTTTTGGTAATAAATCTTGCCACTATTCCCTTACATACATAGTAAACATCTCATGCATAAACTTAGAAAGGAAGAGACCAAATCTTGCACAATTGGAACTTTTTTTATTTTCCACAAAGGCATCTGTATATAAATGAAAAGGTTTGTCAAATTTTTTTTTAAATAGAACACCACCAATTAATTGAATTCAAAATAAATAAATACTTCTCATGCTCCAAGTATAGCTAAATGTAACGTGACCATGAAACGTAAATGAAAAAAATAATCACAAAAATAATCATTTACTCAGTAACAGTTGGGTGTAGAAATGTATCAAATGACTTTACTTTGTTTAAAACAGACTTAAGTACAAGTAAAATCACTGATTTAGAAATGTACAAAAAAAAAAATTATCCATAAAAGCAACTCAATTACAGTAACGTGAGCACTTGTAATCCACTTCGTTCACTTCTGGCAATCAACAGGGAATATGAGCACTTTTGTGAAGTTACATTGTTCGATAAAAACTTCATTATTTTACAAAGAATAATTAATTGATCTCACATGAATTAAAACCACCAGAAATATGGAATTGATGATTATTTTTGTTCTCAGAAAATAAATGTTGAAGAATATTTGAGTTCCTTCATACGTTTTTTAATTGAGTTCTGTTAAAGAATGTTTAAAAAACAAAAACAAAAAAAAACAAATGGCAAATGTTCCTAAATGGCACTTTTTTGGTCCCTATAAAACTAGATTTCATTATCAAATTCATAGTTGAATTAAAGGAATAAAAGTAATGTTTGAGTCTGCTCATATAAAGTACGTTTACCAGACAAAGGCTCAACTCAGGCTCCATCATAATCACTTTACAGCAGCTTTCTCTCTGACTCTCTTAATTTAGGGAAATGATAAATATACAGCAGGAAAAATATGACTTCTAAATCTTTTAATTAAATCCTGATGCCATACCCGGCTAGCTCTCATACTTTTCATTTGAAAAAGCCAACTGGTTTGAGGACTATCATTTATCTCAATGCTTTATTATTATTCAGAAGTCATATCCATATTGCTAATAAAACTACTCAGGATGCAAACAACAGAAACTAAAGAGGTGCTTGAGTTTAAAGGGACTTCACCTCTGATACAATGCATTCATGCAATGGCAAATTAAAGTGAATTGATGTATTTAGGAGATGTGGTGTATATTATCTATTAATAATATGTAGCAAGCCAAAGCAGTGGAGCCTTTGGCAATGGTTCAGCTAATTAAATATTTATCACAAGAGGTTTAAGGTAACATTATATTCTAACATGTGTCAGATGATGTAAAAAAAACAACAAAAAAAAAGACATTAATTAGTATTCCCAATAGTACGACAAGAAAGTTCATGTTTTTCCTCATAAAAGCTTTAGAATTTAAAAACTTTGAGGGCCACATTATTAAAAACAGGGGAAGTACAAACATGTTTGTGTTAATGTGTGCTATATTGTATCCTTTGAATATTTTTCTCTAATTGTTTGTATTTTGGGTGTATTTTTGTATATCCTCTCAATTTGTGTATTTTGTATATTTTTCTCTCATTTTGTGTATTTTTGTTGTAATTTTGTATATTTTTATCTCATTTTGTGTATTTTTGTTGTAATTTTGTATATTTTTATCTCATTTTGTGTATTTTTGTTATAATTTTGTGTATTTTTATCTCATTTTGTGTATTTTTGGTGTACCTGTGGTGGGTGGGTTGCCGACAGCTGGCCTTAATGTTTCATATTGGACTTGTTTTTTATTTTGAAAGAAACTGTTCTATTGACAGGCATGCTGTGAAATGCATGTTGCACAGGGAAATATATACCGGTAGATTGAATTTTGGGTTCCTACAGCTTTAGTCAAATTAAATGTAACACTTTTTAAGACTTTTGTGTTTCCATTTTAATTTAAATTTAAGACCAACTTCACAGTAAATACTATTAGGGGTAAAAAAAAAAAAAAAGCCTCATCAATTCCATATGGGTTAGAGAAACTTCTTTCCAGTGTCTATGCAGACACTGGAATACACAAAATTACAGTAAAATACACACACAAAAAAAAAAAACACACTAAAAGAAAAGCCATTAAAAACAATCTTAATTAAAGAATATTTATCTTGAAATGAGAGACTAATTACAATCATATATTCTTACTTATGGGTTAAAATTCAAGACTTTTAAAACATTGATTTAAGACATTTTAATGACAATTAAGGCCTTATTTTTAGATTAATTAATTTAAGACTTTTTAAGGATCCACAGGAACACATATTTGTTTTTAACTACTATTTTTGAAAAACTAAATTAGGTTGGTTGAATTCTAAAAAAAAAAAAAGTAGGTCGTGATTTAATGACCGTGGCAATGTGTGGGTCCCAGGGTGAGACCAGTTGAGAACCCATGATTTAGAGGATTTTTTTTGTGAGAAATGGCAAGATTTGTTCAAAAATTGAGAGTTCTTTCCCTAATTTGCATTTAAAAATGACTGCAGATGTGATATAAGCCTGGGACAAACTGCGTGCCCCTGAAATTATTATGTAGTTTAATTGATTTTTGTAAATTTGAAATATCTACAACCAGAGGTGAACTGACCATTTGGCATACTGGGCATCGTCCCAGTGGGCTGTCGACCCAAAGTGGGCTGGTCTAGTCTGCAAATTTTTTTTTGACGTGTGAGTGGAGGCAGACATGGTAACAAGTGGCCAAAAATGATTCAAAAGTGGCAAAAACGTGGCAAGAAAAGAGTGAAAAGTGACTGAAATGGGACAAAAGCAGTCAAAAGTGGCCAAAATATGGGCAAATAAAGAGGAACCAGGTGGAATGTAATGACAAAGGGTAGCTTTAAAGGGTAAAATGTGGTAAAAATAGTGAAAAAAGGGCAAAAATGTGGAACAAAAAGAGACAAAATGTAGAGAAACATGGAAACGAGTGGTGTTATTGGGCAAAAGTTATCTTATTTGGATGAAAAGTGGCCAAAAAGTAGATTGTGAGAAGCTGCAAGATTTGTGGAGAAAATTGAGAGTTCTTTCAACAATTTGCAATTGAAAACAATTGCATTAATGTGATATAAACAAAGAACAATTGCAAATATTGTCGAGTTTCATTAAATTGGTGAGATTGCGATATCTACAACGGGAATATTTGGTAATTTACACAATAATTCATGTTTTCTCCATCATTTTTACTTTCTGAATTGGATGCTCTTGAGTTTGACACATGCAGTTTAAAGAGTATAATTCCCTAAGTTGCTGAAGTTGCGGTTGTTCAAAGAGAAAAATGTAAAGCAGAATCCTCCTGTCAAAGCTCTGCCCATCCTTTCTCCTCCTCCTGCACTGCAACACGAGGAAATGACAGAAACAGAAGCCAACATTCATATCTGACAGAGATAAGACTAACAGGGCTCTGGCAAACCCAAGCGGCATCCTGTGTGACACAAACATCATATGGATTTTTTAATCAGGGAACCTAATGAAGAAGGGCTATTTTTATGCATAGCAACAGGCCAATCCAATTAGAAATAAAAGGGCCAAATGAGCCAGGACCTACAGTAAATGGTTCTAACAGATGATGGGCACATTGCATGTAACGGCCACAGTGTCTACGCACATAATTAGAGTGTGTGAAACCTCCCTTTGAGGGAACAAAAAGACTGACATTGGAATAACCATTAGTTCAGTAATAAAAATGCATGAAACAGTGATAAAAAGAGGACCCTCTCATTTTTTCATTTGTGCATATATTACCTCTTCACTTTAGCAAAGAATACAGTATTTAAATGTGATTAATGATGACAAGTGTTGATGGCTGATTTTAGAGCAGCAAAAAAACAAAACAATGACCCAGTATTCACAATATAGTGAGTCAAATGTCATTGTTGCATTTTTAATGATTTATTAATGAAAATCAATTAGTGATGCATCAATTATGGAGTTAGGATGTCTCAATGTCATTCTGAGATGATCTTTGATCACTATTAAATATAAATATGGATTAAATGTGTTTCTTAATAGATTATAGATTTACTATTAAAGAAATTCTAACCTTAATTTGAAATATTCATTAAAGAATATATTTTCATACAGTAAATTAACTAATTATTGTGGTTTTTTTTAAAGTACTTTAGAGATAGATGACTGTTGGCCTGTAATAAAATTATGGAGCATGTACACAAAGAGTTCTTTAGTTTAGGAGAACATGCAAAGTCCTGCAGAAAAGGTGGAACTACCTTGAACTCACTATCCCAAAAAGTAACAAATTGCCCGTGTGCATCAATAGCTGGGTTTCCATTACAGATTTTTGCAAAAATGAAAGCAATATTTCTAAATGTTGACAAAGTACAACTGCACTTTGAACGTGTTTCCATTGAAGGTTGTTTTGGAGCCTCGTAACTGAGAAAGATGGATGCTCCAAACCTCCTTATAATACTCTACATTCCTTTGTTGTTTCACGTCTAATGTGGCAGCATTTTTTTAAAGCATAATGCTAAGAAATATAGTACCGCGAGAGAACCTGTCATGTGACAGTGTATTGACGTGTATTTGCTGAAAAAGTTTCCCATTGCGCTTATGCAACACATTTCAATATCGAAATGTCTGAAATTCCTCCTCATGAAAGCGTGAAAACCTTTTTAGCAATATTTGAGTGTTTTTTCAAAATTCAGTTTTTATTGCGCTGTTCAGATTTTGTGCATTTCCAAGGGTAACGGAAAGACAGCTAGTTACTCAGAGAAGAAAGCATGGAAACACTTTACTTCCAGTTTTATACATAAAAGCTGACATTACACTGTCATTATTATGACATGACACTCCACTCATCCCCTACAACTACATTTTCCAGCTTCATCCTCTGCTACGTCCAAGTCATTTCTGATCTTATCCTCAAATCTAAACCCTCAACCTGTTAGCTTGATCCTCTCTCTACAGTTCTTGTTATATCACCAATGTCATTCACTCATCTCCTATCTCTGGTACTGTCCCTCTCTCATTTAAAACTGCCATAGTCACACCCATCCTAACCTGGTTTTGATCCCACCAACTTCAACCACCTACATCCCATTCCAAACCTTCCCTTCATCTACCAAATAATCAAAAAATCTGTCGCCGCTCAACACCATAACCATCTCTTCACTAACAATATTTACGAGCAGTTTCAGTCTTTTTTTTGTCCCCTTCACAGCACTGAAACAGCACTTCTCAAAATCACTAGTGACCTCTTCATAGCTTCCGACTCTGGTTTACTTTCCATTTTTATTCTCCTCGACCTCACCGCAGCTTTTGACACCATCTCTCACTCCACTCTCCTTAACAGACTCTCTTCAATTGGCTTCACCGACACCCCCATTGCTTGGTTCACGTCCTATCGTTCTGGTCGCACACAATTCATTCAACTGAAAGTCCAACACTTTCCCTGTCCATGCTGGTGTGCCCCAGGGCTCTGTCCTGGGGCCCCTCCACTTAATCATCTTCATTCACTCGCTCACATCCTTCGTAAACAATGTCCATTTCCATTGCTACGTGGATGACACCCAGCTCTACCTCTCTACCAAACCATCTTCATCACTTCCTCCATCCTCCCTTACCCTCTGTCTACAAGAAACTCATTCTTGGTTCTCTTCCAACTTCCTCAAACTTAACAGCTCCAAAACAGAAGTCCTGCTTGTAGGCACCTCCTCCACTCTCTCCAGATCCAACAGTTTTCCTATTTCCATCAACAACTCATCTGTCCTTCCTTCCACTCAGGTTAAAAGTCTGGGTATCATCTTCAACAGTACACTCTCCTTCTAGTCTCACATCAATGGTATCTCCCGGTCTGCATATTTACATCTACATAACATATCTCGTCTCCACCCTGCACACCACCGCCATCCTTGTCCACAGGCTCGTCACCTCCCGGACTGATTACTGCAACTCACTTTTGTTCGGCCTCCCCAACAAATCCCTTCAGAAACTGCAGCTCCTCCAAAACTCTGCAGCACGGATCATCACACGGACCCCTACCCATTCACCATATCACCCCCGTCTTACAACAACTGCACTGGCTTCCCATAAAACAAAGAATCAACTTCAAAATACTCCTCATTACATTCAAAGCCCTTCATAACCTGGCCCCTCCATATACGTATCTGACCTCCTCCACATCGCCACACCTGCCCTCATGCTCCGCTCCTCCTCCACTCTCCAGCTCTCTGTCCCCCCGGCCAACTCATCATTATGGGGCACAGAGCATTCAGGCACTCTGCTGCCCAGCTCTGGAACTCTCTCCTCCCTGACCTCCGCACCATAGACTCCCTGCCACTCTCCAAATCCAAAATTAAAACTCACCTGTTCAGACACTCACCATCTCAATGCCGTACTCTGTTTTATTCTGTTGCTCCTGTTTTTATTGCTTTTATGACTCCATTGTACAGTGTCATTGGGTGTTTTGAAAGGCGCTTTTAAATAAAATGCATTACTATTATTATTACTGTCAGCCTTATGTATAAAACTTCAAGTTAAGTGTTACCGAAAGGATGTACAATGAAAATTGTTCTGCTAAATTGTCTTTTCCATGTGTCAAAGTCAAGCATTGGTGAATATTTATCATTCTCTCCTAGCTTCTCATCACACTCTCCCTCTGTTTCCCCTGATAAAAAAGCAGTCAACGGAGGGCACCCTCCAGTATAAATGCAGTCATTAGCACAGTGCATGGTTCCCAAACCCATTCCCCACTTTGGGAATCTTATAGGTATTAGCAGAAGCCCCACCATTTGATCTTAATGTAGTATTGACTTAACCAAATGTCTAGTAATCTGGATGTCATCAGAAACCACCAATATAAAGACAGAGTATTACAGATAAACCTTTATTAAAACAACTTCTTTAAAGCACATTTACAGGAACAGAATCATCTCACATTTCTGATAAAAAGGGCGATGAAGATGCAGCCGAACAGAGACACAGTGGAGGCCGAGAGGACCACCACCACCACGCTTCCCACAGCGTTGACTAAAGCTCCCAGACCTGCGCCCACCATAATCTGAGCCAGCTGGACCATGCAGGTGAGCGCCGCACAGTCCATTCCCGTGCCTCGAGGACTGTATTGGCTTCCTTTGGAGTTCAGTAGTTCCTGGAGGCACAGCAGTGAGTTAAAGCGTGTTTGTTCACACTGAGAGCGGAGGAGGAGGTGGAGAAGCGAAAAAATCTAACATTGACTTCTGCTGCCACATTCGAAAATGTTCCCTGTGAAAAGCGATCAATAATCCTGGCATACAATGCACTGCTCTGAAACTAAAGCTCATCTCCAAAGAATGTTCTCTGTTCGTGTTTGTTGGAGCAAACATTGTTGGATTCTGCAGAAGAAAAATTTACAGAGGAAGTTTTAAACAGACTAAAACTGGACAAATAACTTAGAATCAGAATTACACATTTTTAGCGGTCAGGTTTGCCGATAAAAATAACAAATGACTTATAAAAATCCAAGCTGCATCATGTCTGTATTGCTAATATAGACATGCGCAACTGGTGCCTGGGGCCATATGTGGCCTTGGCCTAATTATGTGTACTAACTAAATGAAGGAAAAAAACCCCACAAAACAGCAAAAATACAAAAATGACTCCAACAACACACCGATCGATAGAATAACACACAGAAGGACAACAAAATACATAAAATGAAAACAAAAGTGCACCAAAAATAATTGAAAAAGATCCAAAAAATGACATTTTATGTACTGTAGTTATCTCTCATTTTGTGTAATTTTGTTGTATATTTTTCTCCCATTTTGTTGCTGTTTTTTGTGTTTTTGTAGTCATATTGTGTATTTTTGTGGCTGTTGTTGTCGTTTGTTGCTTTTTACTGTATTCTTGTTTTCATTTGTTTATAGTTATTGTACTTTTGGGTATTTTTCTGTAATCTAATATATATTTTCACAATGTCCTTTTGTGTGATTTTGGAGTAATTTTGTATGTTTACTTTTGGGGCCGCACACAATTACTGGTCGTCCCGCGCGACCAGTTTCCCCATGTCTGTAGCCTCATCTCAAACAGCAGTTTTTCTAAGCAGGACAATGCAATTCAACATTGATACAAAATATGTTTACATATATGTTAACTGGCGGCCCGGGGGCCACATGTGGCCCAAAACAAATCACCAGAAATATTATTTCAAAGAAGTTGGAAGAAATATAAAGCCTGACATAATACACAAAATAGCTCCCAATCACACAAATCGCACAAAGTACAGTTACAGTATGAGAGGAATCAATATAGTGGATGTGAATTTGTTTTTACACATTATGACGTTTTGGTGATGTAGTTACTTGAAAGATAATCTGAAGTGTTTTATTTTGAAAAGTAACCCGATATTTTATTGCGTACGTGCTTAATTTCCTGTTTAGCTTCATTTGCTCTGTGCTGATTGATGCGTCGTGCTCCGGTGTCCGCCAGAAATAGAAGCGTATATCTGGCACAATGACACAACCAAAAGATACACGAATACACATAATGACTCCAAAAATAAACATACATTACAGAAAAATACACCAAACGGAAAAAAAAGAGTAAAAAAAAACCAACATATGTCATGAGCATGTCCCATTAAACCAGGGAAATTGCACACGCTATTTTACTTTGCACCCACAAATATACAGTACCTCTTTATAACACTACAGAGTACAGAGTTTACACCTCTTTGTACATCCAACCTTCAAATACATACTCATTTGGCTATAATTGACAACTTTTGATAAGTGCATTGAAATGACTTCGTTGTAATTAGCGCTATACAAATAAAGTTGAATTGCATTGAATTGAACTCCACTTAAGCTCCAACATGAATTCATACTTCCGACGGGCACTATACTAGTTTAATTAAATGTATGAAACCCTGTTCACTAATTCTTACCATTACCACTTCTCAATAAGTTCAGGGGGATTCAGGTAATTGCATTCTCCTTTAGAATGGCGGGACTTTCCCAAAGAATCAGACATACCTCTTCCTCTTGCTGATACTCTGCGATCAGGTTGAAGGGGATGGTGTAGAGCGTACTGGACATGACGCCAAACACACTGCACAGGATGAGCGTGGCAATAACGTTGGGGAATAGGCCAATCAGGCTGGTGCCCAAGCCAAACACAAAGTATCCCATAAAGTATAATCCCTTCAGGCCAATGTAGGGGAGGAGGAACCTCTGCACGTCTGGAAGCACACAGACATACACGTCATGGACGGCTACAATAACACAAGGATCAACAAAACCCGCCTGTCCATTCAAGGCTGATTAGGAATAATGTGATAAATGATTAGGGTTTTATGGTCTGCACAGCATGCATTAGATTAGATAGACAGGCTTGTGGTGTTTCTGAGCAACAATGAAACAAACCATGTGAAATGACCATTTACTGAAAGCCACAATAGGGCAGGAGGGAGGGAAACTATCCATGGGGTCACGATACAGCCCACACGCTTTTTATTCACAACGCTACAGTCAACACGGTCAGGCTTTCAAATTCATTTTGGATTTCTTGTCATGTCTGGCTGTCAGTTCCATAGCATTCCTAATAGACTGTCATACAATCATTGATGCACTTTGCACTTGAACAACAAAGCTTTTAGCTTGTCCACTGTTTATCTATCCTTTGATATATTACTTAACTATATTATTATTACTTTCACCAAAGGAGGTCCTATTTATTTATTTTTTACCAGCGTTTATTTGTCTGCAGGATTATGTCAAATGTACTTGATGGATTTTGACAAATTTGTAACCAAAGATAGACTTCAAGCTCATTTTAGTTCAGGGGCCAAATACGGACCAGTTGGAGCTTAAGTGGGCAACAGATTTTTTGTGCCTTGGTTTGCACTTCCATGTATAAATGTTATACTGTATAAAACATATGTAAATGATAAAGTACTGTATATCAGTCCTTGCAGGATCTTCACTAAAATGTCCCTGATTTACGGAATTAAAGGACATTTCATAGAATAATTTGAGGAAAATTTGCCAGATTTTGGAAACATTTTGAGTTTTTTCAACAGTTTGATACAAATAAAGAAATGACTGCCATTATGTGATATACAGTAAGAACTGGAAAATTAAGCTCTGCAAATATTGTGGAGTTTCATTGAGTTTTTGTATTTGGAGGGGCTGAGATACAGTATTTACACCTGAATTAGTTGGTCATTTACAAAATGTTTTCATGTTTTTTCCAATCATTTTCATCTTCTCGAGCAGGCCAAATGTGATGCTTTGAAGGGCCGGATTTGGCCACCGGGCCTAGAGTTTGACACACGTGCCCCGAGGGCATGGGTCTGCAACCTTTACTCTCAAAGGAGCCATTTTTCCTCATCTCACCTGGATTAAAGTCCTCCAGGAGCTGAAAAAAATACCTTCTCAATGAAGACACGGCAACTTAAAAACAGTTTAAAATAAAATAAATTGACATCAAATTATTACACACGTTATATACATTTTTTTTTATTTTAAATAATGTATTTGAAAGGCTACAAAAAGTAACTTGGATTTGATAACACATGATCATGTGGTCAACACATGCCAATTTCTTGCCACACATTAAGCATGCATATTTAACCTGCACATTGGTGGTTAAATAAATCTCTTCCCACACAATTAAAATCTCTATTTTCTTCCAGAATAGTGTTTTTGTTGGTTCAGTTCTCTTACCAGGAGTTTAAAACTTAAGGTTAGCCACAGGAAAGTTGATGGTCTGTAGATGTTGCAGGAGATGAAATAGGAAGGTGCTGAGTCTTTGGACAACGTGATTTATTTTTAGGTTAACAAATTGTTATATTTTGATTTTATTTGTCAGTAATCATCAATAGCCTCCGTTAAAAAATAACAATTACTTTCAACAGTTGTTTTTAAAGCCATAGGGAGCCATTGTAAAAAAGTCAAGGAGCCACATTAGGCTCCAGAGCCGCTGGTTGCAGACCTCGGCCCTAGGGGTACACGATCACACTACAGGGGGTACTTCAGAAGTAGAAAGTGGAAAATGAACAAATGAAAACATTAAAAATATGGGTTTTTATCATGAAAATGAACTAAAATACAAAGATCAGGTGGTGAAAAAAACTAGTAACTTTTACTTTGAGTACTATTTAATTGAGCTTCGTTTTACTTGTACTTGAGTATTTTATGTATGACTTACTTGTACTTTACAATCAAGTAACAGTACTTCTACTTGAGTAGGATATATCACTACTTTTCCGACCATAGCTCTATAACCCTGAGGGACATATCATATTTCACTGGTGAAGAGTCTGTGAATTAAAGGTTGCTATATCACATCTTATTGTAAATGTCACGAAGCTCGAATTGAGGTTAATTTTTTTCCCACCACAGTGAAGAATGTCTTAAAAAGAAGAGCTGATTATGTCAGCAGAGCACAAAATGTCAAGCAGGAAGACATCCAATAACTTTATTAAATAAAGCTGACATTATTAGACACACAAATGTGTAGCAGCGCCATTACTTACATGAAAAGAGAGCTGAGGAAACTGCGTTAATGCACAGTCCCCAGCATCCAACCTCCACGCCTCTCTCATAAGTGGCGTAGGATGTGGAGTTGTGCTCTGCATATGGATTCCCCTTATATACAATCTGCACCAAGACACACAGGTCATTAAAATATAAAAAAGACAATATACAACCAATAAATACATCAAACAACACCCACTTCATGGAAAACACGCTTTATTTACATTTTCTATGCATAAACGGCTAATTTTCCCTTTCTCTCAACAACATTCCTGACTCTCTCCATCAATGAAAAGCATCTGTAATTTTAGATAAAATGCGGAGAAAGCTGTTTATGAACCAAAGTGGTGTGACAGCGCTAAGAGCATCCTTTGATCAGTGGTTGCACTGCAAGACAGAAAGCGAACCTCCATGATTATTATTAACCATGTCAATAGAAGACATTGAGCCTCTAAAGGCTCGGCTTTCATTGGCACACTGAACATTGATTCATGCTGCACAAATACAAAGTGTACATGTTATTCACCACTATTTGAGTCCAACTTTGTGTCCATTTTTCTGCATCCTTATTTCTCAGCTTCCAATAGTTCAGAAATTACACCACAAAGGAAATTTGGTATAGTAATACAGCTCCACCTACGCTCTCAGAATATACAAAAACATCTGCTATATATCCTATCTGGTGGACATGACAGCACCTCCAAATTTAAAAAAAAGTTTCGGGCTGGAACATGTTTGGGCCTTCAGTAAACGACTTTACATATGACTCAGCTCCCTGTCATCGATCAGCTTTGTGCTATGTACATAGACTGTTCACATCAATAATGATTAGTCACTGATATGCATTGGTTCTTGGGTGACACGCTCTTGAAATCAGAAAAAATACATGTTTTTACTATTTTCATTGGCCCATAACTGCATAATTATTATTTTATAGTATAAAGGTTACTTTTTCTTGGGAAGTAAAACTATTTTTGTTAATTTAACTTCTTCATTTTTATTCTGGACCCCGACTTTGGGTTATTTCCCCACTTGTGAATATTAAAAATTCTTTATAAAGGTCATTGTGGCTTGCCTTTACAGGGAGCTGAGGCATATGCAAAGGTGTTTAATGAAGGCCCAAACATGTTCCAGCCCCAAAGAGAGTAGGTGGAACTGTATTAATGTACCACATTTCCGTTTCCTATGTGATGTAATTCCTGAGATATTGGAAGCTGAAAATGGATAAAAAATAAGGACAAGCGAAAAAATCGACACATACCCCCCTCCCTAAAGTGTTCATCCGATCAAACTAAAACTTTACAGAGTGCTTATTAAATAATCACGGAACAATTGTTTAAAATTTCAGAATTTTTTGAAAACAAAGAGAGTGGGTCTTTTGTGAAATGAAATGGAATGACCCATAATAGAACCCATAATGAAATCAGTGTCTTTAGGTTGTATTGCTTTAACTATGATGAGGCTGATTATAAAACGATGTTACCTGTCCCATGAAATCAGTGAAGAAGAGCATATTGCAGAGAAAAGCCGTCCATCCCAGCAGGTGACTGACACACAGGCAGCGGTAGTGACTCGGCATGTTGCCAATGGCTTTCATTAGAGATCGAAAAGTCATCCTCTTCTGAGCCTGCAAAAGCACACGGACATTACTGACAAGAGCGACCGCCGTGGCTGAAAAAGCTTTTTCCATGAAGCACTCGTCACTCTCCTGCACTTCAGCATCTGTATGACAGCAGTAAAAAAAAAGAAGTGTGAAAAAAAAAAAGAGTGTTGGGTCTTCAATGGAAGGACAAATCTAAATGGCATCCATCCATCCATCCATCCATCCATCCATCTTCAATTAGTCATGATTTGTTTTCGCATGTATTTTTCTGATTTTTAATGCATGTAAATTTTCTAATTGCAAATTCAAGGCCGCTAACTATCCTAATAAAACTTTACTGCATGTTGTGTCTCGACAACATGAGCGGAGCATTAAATCTTCCAACCCAGTTTCACACCAAAGCGTAGATCGACAATGTGTATAGACATTGAAGGTGTAACAATTCATTCATTAGATCGATTTCTATTACTATGATCCAACTACATCAATCTGTGCTCGGCAAATTGACCTTACGGATGACATTAATCGATCTAAAATTGTTTATAAAAGGTAATCAAGTTAGGTAAACCCTTTTGCAGGCCTATTTTTTCATTGAAAACGTATCGAG
The DNA here is from genome assembly GCF_900634775.1 of Gouania willdenowi. Lineage (NCBI taxonomy): Eukaryota > Metazoa > Chordata > Actinopteri > Blenniiformes > Gobiesocidae > Gouania > Gouania willdenowi. The sequence continues at coordinate 27,166,578 of NC_041055.1, read as the reverse complement.
TATTGAAAATGAGATCTCCTGTTCATTTAAACTGAAGTGTTGGCTGGACTTTGTTCAAATAAAAAGTGAATACATATGCCATTAAATGTTTACTTGTTTGTTCATGTCCATACTTAATTTATATATGATTCCCTTACAAGAAACATCAGGAATCTTTGAAAGCTCACCTGCACTGTACAGTATTAAAGTATTTATTTCAGTCACGCATGCTTGAATTATTATTTTTGACTAAAAAGTTAGAATTGATTTCCAGTCACTGAATCATTTCAGATTGAATCGATCTAAATTAACCAATATCGTCCTTGAATCAACCCCGCAACAACGAATCGTGATTGTAATCACAAACACAAAAACACCTCTGAAAGCACAGAAAGACTATGCATCATCTGCTCAGTCTTTTCCATGAAGCATACATCAGATCACGTAACCAACTTGTCAACTTTGTTTGAGAAAGGGCAAAACAAGGTGGGCATTCAAATTTTCTCTGGAAATTGCTATATATTCAGAGAACATGTGGCTTTAGCTTTCAATTCACCATTTTCAAATGAGTTATTCTTGTCAACCAAAAGGTTCAAGACCTCACATTAAAGGAGCATAGGGCAGGATCTAGAAATCAGACTCCATAGTGACACCACGGTGGTTAGCGTAACTGCAGTCATCAGCGAACACAAGGGTCGCGAATCAACTGTTTATCACCGGAGCACAGCTGATAGGACTGTGACGAGAGGATGGATACCCCAACGAACCCTGACGGGAACCGACGGCACCGGACAGGTCGGGTTCGGACAAATATTTACAACTGGTGTTCGTGTTCGGTGACTCATAGTGTCTTTTGCATGTAGCTGTAGCCCTGAAGAATGCAGCTTCAACTGTAGCAGTGAACGCAAGATGGAGCGTTGGAAATGGGATGGAGCAGAGAATGACGATTAGAAAGGTAAACATTATCGAAACATTCCTTTTTCTGCACAATAACATGGATTATCCTTATCTTTGATACACGGATTATGTAAATAGATCCGATAGATCTCTTGTGTGCACTGCGCCCCCTGTTTGTGTTTTATTTTTGTTACCCGTACGCTGATCTGATGTTGACATTAACAGTTGTTTATTAACAAAATCGGTGCTTATCACTAAAACAAACGTAAATATGTCATTTCTTTGAGAAAAAAAATGAGGTTTTCACTGTTGGGTCGGACTCGGATGAGAAAATGCGGCCCGATCCGCCGCTCCAAGGCACCAAGAACGCGCACTAGCATCATTTGACGTCATCATCGGCGTCATTTGACTTCACGTCTGCAGAACTGTGTGGGAAATTTATACCCAGAACAGCAGTACAAAAATGTATCACACATTCTGTTTGAGGCAAGAGGGAGAAATGTGTGTGGGCTCTTTCTCTTTGATTTTGAGAGCTTCATCAATCATTAGCATTAAAAGACAAATCCTGCCCTATGCTCCTTTAACATAAAACCTCAAACTAATGTAGAATCCACTAACATCTTTATACTAGCCACAAGCTCTCTTAATATATAGAAGTTCCCATACATAGTCTTTCTATGCTTTTAGAGGCGTTTGCATAGGATGTCTATACAATGCGCAGTGGACAAGCGTCATTAGACGGTTTGGAGCAAGACAAGATTGGATCTTCCAACGAAGCATTGGAAGATCAAATCTTTACATCAAAATATCAACAGATGGAAGAGTTTTACAGAGAAAATCAGTACATAACATTTTAAAAGCCTGGATCATCAGAACTGGAGGCACAATCAGCCAGATCATGATGTTTTGCAAGTCACTAAAAGATCAATACGATTGAAGAAAAACTTTGTTACACAGAAAACTACCGTAGTCAGTACAAGTTATCACTGACATGAAAATGTTTTTCAAAGAAAACTATCTGCAAATTTTGTGAAATGACAGCCAGTTGGTCTCCACAGGAAGGACTATGAAATGTAATAAATTAAGGTTTGAACCAGTTGGTGGTCTTTTGTAGTCTTTTATCAAAGCTGATACAGCGGTTACAGTTCATGATCAGAGGCAAGAAGAATGGAAGACCACCCACTGAAGAGGACAGAAGCAGTAGTTTGTTTACACAGCACATACTGTACCTCCTTGTTTGGCTGTTTGGCGCTGGAGGTCACAGAGTTTGCCTCTCCTAAGGCTGAGAAAGACCGAGGTCTCAGATCTGTCATGGACGAGCAAAGCACAGGGGAGACATGTTCCTTAGCTAACGCCCCGTAGCCATTACTGTGGGATCCCAGTTGGCGGAGGGCACTAACAGATGAAGGCTCGGACAAGGTGGGGTCCTTGGCCAGCGGTGTTTCTGGAATACTGAAGAGGTGCACGGTGAGGAAGAAGCCCCAGGTCAGTGCTGAGAAGAAGTAGATGACCTGATACTCAGTGCCCAGCAGGCGACCCATTACTGAGTGGCCCCAGTCCATGGCCCCCACCAGGTACCCGCACGCACCGCCAAGCCCTGGCACACACAAAAACAGAGGAACTGCTAAAACCACAATCAACTCATTTTTCCTATTTCATTCTTTAACAATGAATACAAACAAAACCACCATACAATCACTAAGCACACCACAGAAAAGAGCCATTCTTATAGCACACAATGTAGGATATTATGAACACACCAATATACTGTTTTAAAAATCACACACCTTAAAGTTTGGGGATCTGGTACAATTTTAGACTGCCCAAATAAATATGTATAAAACTAAAAACATAAACTGCTTTAACTTTAGAGGGAAAACTTAAACTTGAAAAAACAGTATGCTCGGACTAATTCAAAAAGCATGTGTATTTTCATTTGTGAGGTGGTTTTGTGGAATGAACTTGATGAAACAATTGAATTAAGTACAAATATAACAGTAAAAAAAAAAAAAGAAGTACAAAACTTATCTTTGAAAAGTACAGAAATGCAGAAGGAGAATGTAATGCTGATGACGACGATGGTGGTTTCTTTTTCTTATTAACTCGATTGGAGTATTTATTTGTATTGACAATTTAGGTAATTTCATTGGATTTTTAAGCTAGGCTAGGCTAGGCTTCTTCCTATCCCTTGTCGAACAAATGAAATGTTATATATTGAAATTGACTTTTTTTAAATTTCATAGAGATTTCGGTTGACATTTGTTTTCATCTATTTTCTTATTCTTTTGTTGGAAATAAATAAATAAATAGCACACACACACACACACACACACACGCACACGCACACGCACACGCACACACACACAAAGGACACTTCGACTTGGACTCGAGTCAAAAATTTGATGACTTTAGACTTAACTTGACAAAATCACGAATTACTTGCAAACTCGACTTAGACTTGAAAACAAATGACTTGTCTTGACTTAACTCAGACTTGAGCTTGTTGAATCAGGAAGACTTGACTTCCTACCCTTCCATGACAAAATATTTTATAAAATGCATTTATAGTTATTAATGAGCAAATAAGTCTGATCAAACCCTTGCGGGACATCTCTGCCATGCAAAAGCAAACAGAACTTTGATTGACAGGTCCACCTTTAAACAATCTGACAGCCAATCAGGAAGCAGCTGAAAACATCAATCTAAGAAAATGATTCCAAGAGTGATAATGAATTTTGATTTGTTTATTTATTGAAGATGCAATGCGTATTAAAAACAAGAAAATGCTGAGAAAACATGTGTCTGTGAATATGCAGGACTGTTTGCTAATTTCCAACCTCAGTCCCCTGCTGGACCAAAAGCCAGGCACATTACCCACTCACTACATTTAAAACACATCATCAACACCCTCATATATTCATAAGCATAACATATGTATCTTCACCCATACTACGCAAACACTGCATATTCACACACAATATAATACACATCTAAATACCAATATAATTGCAGTTCCCCGCCACTTTGGATTTAAAGATTGTAATAATTGATTTGAAAAAGTTATACCTCGTTCTACTTCCCAGTATGATTATGGTTTGTTTGGTTAACAGAAATGCTGGATTGATTTGTTTATGAAAGCCTTATATCAAAATATATTGCAATTATTTGACAAATACTGTCTGTTCAAGTCATTCATTGTTTGTATATAATTTGAATAAACTTGCGCTGTAAAATGGCACTAGCCGTGGTAGATTACTCATGACTTGTTTGTAAATTAAAGTTGAGGACTTCTGGCTTGATTTGGACTTGAATGGCCAAGCTTGACACAAGACTTGACTAAATACTTTAGTGACATGACTTGACTTGTGACTTGTTCCAACCTTTGGTAGAAAGTTATAATATCTGCTAGGGATGTAACGATTCACTCAACTCTCGATACAATTCGATCAATTCTTGATTTATTTTAAAAAATACTGTACTATTTTCCTTTCAGTTATTCATTGTCAAATGAATCCCTTGACAAACTATTCAAAACAATGCAATTTAACTAAAAATAAATCTTGAATGAAAAAAATAAAAGAATAATACAAATGAAGAAGAAGCCTATTTATTTGAATTCTAGTTCTATAGTAAACAATGCAAAACTGCATAATAGTTCTTTTTCTTTTTAAAGTGCAACTGAAAATGTATTTTGTGCCATAACAATTGGACTTTTAAAAAAAAAACAAAAAAAAAAACAACAGTCTGCGCTGTATTTACGTCAGATATTTGTTTGGACCAGCAGAGGGCGCTGGTAACCCAGTGTTCGGTTGGGATGCAGGTATTCTGTGCAGTGAAGAAGAGATGCTATGCTAGCAGACAGAGCTAATCGAAAAACGTGACTTTTACAGATATTCACGTAATATTACAGATATTCTTTTGGTCCTAAAGGGTTAAGGAATCATTTATGAACATGTTTAAGAGTAGAAGGCGGCCAGAAAGAGAGTAGTAGCAGATTCCGCTTGTTTAAAAAAATTGATATGAACCGTGATAGCTATGAATCGATTATTAACTGCCTTACGATTAATCGTTACATCTCTAATATCTGCCTCTTACATAAACATATTTTTTTTAAATCCTGTGATAAATTTGAGATTACACAGTCAAACCCAAGTCGAATCTATTCATCAATAATATGAACAAAGAAGCGGTTTAGAAATCGCACTCCCTATTTTACTTTGCACCCACAAATAAACTGCTTTATAACACTACAGAGTACAGAGTGCACATCTCTTTGTACATCCAACCTTCAAACACGTCCCATAATTGCCAACTCTACTTAAGCTCCCACATGAATACATACTACCAAAGGACACTGTACTAGTCCTATATAAATGAGTGAAATAGCTACATTTATTCTTTTCCATACACATCTTCTGTTCCTTCACGATCCACCTATGGCTGGACTCCTCTCACATGAAATCCACAATGGATAAAAACAAGAAAGAATGCAGTTATTTCACTCCTTCGTTCACTATCATTCCGTTTTTGTTTTTTTTGCAAACAAATTACAACAAAGAGAACAGGGAAAACAGAAGATGGATAGAGAAAAAATAAATAAATGCACCAATTTCACCCTTCTTTCTTTTCTCTGTCCATCTACTGTTCCATCTTTAAGGGTCAGAATGTTCTGATGCCATCTGAGAGCGCGGTTGTTGCTCTCTTAAAGGGACATCAGTCAGTGGCAAAGTCAACACATAGAAAGAGAAATCCTCAGTCTCACTTCATTTATTAGAACATGTTGAAAACAACGAGTTATCGCCAATCAAGATGAGCTTTAGTTTCTAATGTTGCTCACTGTAATCTTTATTATCTCATATTTAATTCTGTAAGGTCCACCCAGATTTTGGAAAAAAGCCCATCAAAGACATTCCCAAATTGGAATGATAACTGTGTTTTAACCCTTTGGTGCACATGCATGGGGATAGTCTTTTGAAAGATAATATTCTGGAGTTTCACTAGGAGCATTTTGAACACTATAGATATCGGTACAACTGAGTTATTGTAGTATGAATATGAGAGTACAAATATTTCTGTCCTCGCCTGGCTTTTTTTTTTAATCACAAACAGTTAACATTGAGTTATGTGTATTGGCTTGAAAACAAGATGAGAGCAGAGTATAAGGCGTTACCTACACGCAAAAAAAAATGTTAAAAATATACATTTTTGAGGATTTTATCACTGTTTATAGCTGGCATAGTCCAGGATAAAGCATCTTTTCATCCTATTATACTTTAAAACTTTACCATTTTGTAATAGATTTGGGGGATGTAATAAATAATAGTGAGACTAAAACCATGATTTAAAAGAAGTAAATAATAAAATGACAGCAGAGTATGAACGCTAAACATCACGTATAGATTCATTTAATCTTTTAAACACTTAACATGTTCATCCATGCCAATTCAATTCCCTGTGAGCTTATTTATTAATTCAATTCTCCATCCACTAAACCTGGCCATATAAACCAGCACATCCTGATGACTCACTGAAGTATAAATAAAAAAAAAGGTACCCTTATTTAAAATGTTCATTAGCAGCAGGTGGAACAAACTGCCAGAGCTCAATAATATCTACGTGGATTACTGAAAAACAGGTCACAGCAGAGACGACGACGTGTTAACATCATTATCTTTATGGTCCCTTCATAATTAACTACACAAACAAATCATTAAATGCTTCATTCTATGTCACCTAATAGAATTAAAAACTATTTTAAAATGAAATTCAGACATTGAAATGTTATATCCACAAATTGGCGATGAAAACAAAACATTACTTTTAATATGTAGTGTTTTTTTTTTTGCTTTGTGTTTTATACTGCTACACACATTCTATCATCTTATCAAAACAAACAGAATTTATGAAGGAAGGTGAGACCATAAATGAAGTCTGTTTGCTGAGCAGGAAATAACAGCGAGACGTTTACTGTACACACACTTCACACACAATCACTTCACCCTCTCTCACTTTACTCTTTTTCTGCCTTTTCACCATGATTACAATTCACACCTAATATGTAACTTTGTATTCACATGTGTATGTATATAGTATGTATGTATCTGCATTTTAACTTTGTATTTCTTTTTGGATTTTCAATTCATTTATTTTTTTGTTCAATATTTCCATTGTCTTTCGAAGTTTAACGCACAACAAAAACTTCTCCATATAAATATTCAGAAATTGTTTATTGAAAAAGCTGAGACTCATAACTTAAGAGACACAATGAACTTTGGTTCACTACAAGCACGGACAAAAAAAAGTCAGTAAGCGCTACCAGTTTGTGTGTTGAAATAAAAAAAAGTCTGAATTTAAAGCAATTTAAACATAAATACATAAAGTTTATTTTCTCGAAGCACAAGTGTTAAATATATATATATATACAGTATATGTTAAATATATATAAATATGTCTTGTAACGGTTGTGCTGAGATTTATTGCCAAATTAAACGTATCGCAGTGTGACACAGAAAAATATAACAACATTCCTTTATGTTTTCACATAACTTAACACTCAGAGCTGTCACTCTCACAGGTATTTATAGTAGATTTTTAGGCCGTACACTAGTTATTTCAAATGACTACTCCTTCGTTAGTTCTCATTAGATCGGAATGCAGTTTGGTATGAATGCTGTATGAATGAATATGATGAGATGCTCGGAGCCCTTATTTTGAAATAGGGTGGGGGGCCTGGGGGCCCACCCCCTATTTCCACTAATTTACAAATTTTTGGGAACATAGTCATGCGATATATCATTTTAAAGATAATTCAATGTAGATTACAATTATTCCTCACACAATTCAATTAGGGGCCCACCCCCCCTTTTTTAGGCAATTGCCATTAAAGTCGTTTTCTCATTTATTTGTAAGTCAAATTTTGCAACAGTTAATAGTACCAAATCATTGACACATACCAATATATAAATGGGGCCCATTATCCCGTACGTGTTACAAGGGCGCCAGAGGGCCCCCGGGGGGGGGGGGCATTCTTCAAATGACTACTCCTCCGTTAATGCTCGTTGAATCGGGCTGTAATTTGACATAGACATTCTATGAGCGGATGTCAAGGGCCTCAGGGGCTCACCCCTTCATCCAGTCATTTCTAAATTTATCGGAACATAGTCGTGTGATATATTGTTTCAAAGGTAATTCAACATGGATTTTGATTTTACAATCGCACAATTTCATTTGTTTTACTCAGTGGAATCGAGTCATTTCACTGAATTCTTGGGAATGTGGTACGTGCTATTAAGTGCGGCGATGTTCTGTGTGCCCGGTCGTAGTTCATCAGAACTTGTTTTTTCTGCAATGGGTCGTGAATGAGGTGGTTGAGATACCTGTGTGTGATGTGAGCAGGTGAAACACTTGAGCAATCAACACTTGCCACATGGTTTTTAATCATCATGTCCAACAAAAGCTGGAGGTTTTCTAATGACTCTAAACCACAGCGTTAAACGGAGGTCCATGAATACTGGCCTGATGTGAGATATTACACCGTTAGCTCAATGATTGCAGAGCTGTTTCCTAATGCATTATATCCCTTCCCTTAACAATATCAGAAATACAGGTTTTTCATGCCAAATAAATGCCACCATGTTTTGAAGAGCATTACTAAAAGCTTTGGCTGCTGTGCTGACAGGATGTGAGCAGCAGGCTAACAGAGATGGGAGATAAATCAATAGCTAATGAGACCATGTGCTGAGCTAAAGCTGACATTAACAGTCAGTGGCATTACAATGAATAGTTTCCTTATAGATAGGCTCACTTCTAAACTTTAAACATCAGGACAGTGCTTTTTATAGTATACCACACTTTAATGTGCAACATTAATCATGATCAAAAACTGTCTTTGGGGTCGCCAGAAATTCTTGGGGTCACAATTCAAAAAAGGTTGGGAACCACTGCACTAAATAGTGTTTCTTTCCACTTATTTACAAAATGAGATTCTTTAAAATGTGTGTTGTCACGAGTTCATTATGATTAAATAGTTTTCTAAGCCAAACGTTGTAGTTGGACAAAGGGGGTACTTGGATTCAGAAATAAGAGAAAGTGGGTACTTGAACCACTGCTCTAAACCAAGGATGAGCAACTTTTATAGGAGCGAGGGCCACAAATGTAGGATTGAAAAACCAATCCGAGCAAAAACACAGGAGCATTAGATTTTTGTTTTGTTTTCCCATCATTTCAGTTAATTTTTGTTGTTTCAGGTAATCATTTTTAAGGTCGGTGTGTTTTTGGAGTCCTTCTGTGAGTTATTGTTGGTTTGGTGTCTTTTTGTTGCAGTTTTGTGTGTTTTTATGTCATCTTATGTGTTTTTATGAGCCATGTTGTGCATATTTTTTCTTCTGTCATTTTGAGTTATTGGAGCCACTTTATGCAGTTGCTTTAAGGGCCGCATGTGGCCCCCGGGCCGCCAGTTGCATATCGCTGCTCTAAACATTTATAATTGGTGACATTTCCAAAAGGAAGGTAGGTCCAGGTAACAAAATGACAAAACTTTCTCATATTTTCTAATTAATGAATTCACATGTGCATTTTTTCCACATAAATACAAATATTAAACTAACAGCTAAGGTATTAGCAACATAGAAGCACTGATCTGAAAGGGAAAAGTAGGTGGATTTTAAATCTCACACACCCAATGGCTGTGTAAAAGGTCAACAGATGACAACACAAGGTTAAACTAAACTATAAGCCCCAGGTTTTTAAATGCATGACTAACAACTCAGTGTAGTGGGCTGGTATGGACAAAGCATGCAGGGCTGTTTTTGGTCTCAGTCCACCCCTGGTTGCTGATAGCGGTAGTCAAAACCAAGCGGAGCCTCCTCAGAGAGAGACCTTGATGTGTGCTCATAAGCGGAGTTCGAGATTCTTGCCAGGGGTTGCAGCAAAAAAAAAAAAATATATATATATAGAAGGTCTCGGGTTTCGCTTTAATATGGGAGATACACTTTAACAGGGAGGGATAGACTTGCTGTCAGTTGTAAATCCTTAAGTTAAACAACAGGTAGGATAGAATAAAAAGATCCATATGGATTAAAAACATTTAAAAGTCCAACAACATAGATTATGGCATTAAAAGTCTTTAACCTTCGCTGATTGTCTATGTGCTCCCGTGGCCGGTAGATGGAGGAGGGCGAGTAGATAATCACAACACCAGGGTTTGCTCATTCTCTGTTCCAGCCACTTGTTTTCTCAGTGCATCACTACAAACAACAGACTTATGGGTCTACAGATTACCCTCGATGTCCGCCATGGTGTAAACACAAAGCTCTGAGCTGCTACGGGAAGCAGGAGGATCAAATGTCATCTGCTGCTGGTTCTTTCAAACTTGTTTTCTTGGTTTTATTTTGTAAACCTTTGAATTTTATATTTACATTTTTATCATTTCCTAGTCACTGTGTTTTTGGCACTTAACATGTGTATATTATGTACATTATATTAAGAATTTGAGTTTTTTGAATGAAATTGGGAAAATTTAAATGAAAACCTTTGATCACCAGGGGGGGGCAATGCCCCCCATGCCCCCCGTAAACTCTGGGTATGTGTGTGCTATCAGTGTATGATGGTACCTGATCTGCTTAGGGCATTCTGACCAGATGAGAGTTCTGTAGACAAACATCATATTTGCCGGTATTCAGTACTTCAACGTTGTATCGCCATGTTTAGATTTCATCCACCTGCCTCATTAATAACCTTTGTTCACGCACAAAATGGAGCCTGAAAGATCGCACCACACTTTCCACACAAAGTTTTCGATTCATAAAAAATAAACGTATCGTGAAAATGCTGTCACTGACTTGCTTTTCATTTACCACCAACGACAAGGTCATATTTTCTTTTGTTTGTTTGCTTGTTCGCAGGATTACGCCATAAGTACTACTGGAGGATTTTGTTCCATTTTGGAGGGATTCCTGTCAGGTTCTGTTTATTTAAGGTGGTGCAAAGGCCTTATTGTTTCTGTAAGGATTTTTCTTTTTTCCTTCTTCTTCTGACACTTTACTTGGATTTTTGAGTCTCTTCCCAGGGGTGCAATTTCATGAAATTTGGCAGGATGGCATAGTTTGGTGAAAAATTTAACGTGTAGGTGTTTTTATGCAATTTCGGGACTTGTTAGCACCACTTAGCGTTCGTAACTTTCCACTGGTTTGAACTAGCTGGATAGCATTCGGTAGATATGCAGCGTGACTAGCAAAAATGTAATTTGGACCTACAACCTAATTTTAACAAGTAGTCAGCAATTTTGAATTTAGCGGGCCAAATTTGGCACTTTTTCTCATTTTTTTTGTTGTGGTCCTTTTATTGTTTCTCTCAGTCTCTATTGTTGTGTTCCCAGGTCTTCCTGCTCGTGTCTCCTCCTCCCAGTGATGTCAGTGTGTTTGGGTTGTGAGTTATTAGCTGCCTCATGTTTTTACACCTAGGTGTGGCCCGTTCACATCAAGCCTCCATGACTATATAGCTGAGTGTTTGGACACAGAATGTTACCCTCCTCCTCCTCCAGGATGTTTTCTCCATTCCTCCTTGTGCCTTTTTTGGATTTGTTTGTTTTTTTCCTTTGTGTCAGAACAAAAATAGACTAGATCTGTGAATGTCGGGCCTGTCTGCTGCCTCAGTCTCTCTCTGTGCTTGTGTCCTCCACCTCCACCACATCTCTGTATCGTGACAGATCCGGATCAATATACTGATTCTGGATCAGTTTAAAAAATGGCAAAAAAAAAAATTCCTTTCTCTCATGAAAATTACTATCTTGCTTTGTAATAGACTAATCTTTGTTAAATTTTCACTCTGCTATGTCGGATTGGTTCATTGATTACCACACATTTTCATCCGGTTCAGATCCAGATTGCGCATGTTTCGAAAAAAAAATGGGGGTGCTCATACATTTGGACCTACTGTATCATTATTAACGGGGATAGAAATGTCTTCCAAGCCTTTAGAGCACGTGTCAAACTCTAGGCTCGGGGGCCAAATCCGGCCCTTCAGAGCATCCGATACGGCCCGCTGGAGAAAGTAAAAATGACAGAGAAAACAAGAATCATTGTGTAAATTACCAAATAATTCAGTTGTAAATTGTTGTTGAAAGAACTGATATTTCTCAAAATCTCTCCAAATTAAATAAAAATTGGTAAAAATAAGTAAATCAAAGGATATTTAAGTACAGTATGTGTCACTTATTGCTTAGATATTGTTGACGCCCTTCTATACTTAACTTATAACTGGAAGTGTAAAATAAGGCACAATAATGTTGAAATTACTTGTTTTACTGCATAAAATCTGTGGCCCACTTGTGATCGAACTGGTCCATATTTGGCTCTAGAACTAAAATGAGTTTGACACCCCTGCTTTAAAGTATGAATAATGATGATATCACTGATGCCAATATCTGGAAAAGTGGATATTTGGCACTTTGCAAGATTTGCTACTCTGCAAAGTGCTCTTTTCTTTTTAAATAATACGAAGAATAATGTCTTCATTGTTGTTAAAATAAGCTCTCAAAAATTTCCAGTAGCTGATGAAAAATACAATACAAAAATGTCACATTATATGTAACAAACTGTTGGTGAAAAACCTGCAGCTTTAACACAACAGCTCAAATGTCACTGAAATCCCAGAGAACAACTCATTTTACTTCATGTTGACGTCCACATACCAGCGATGGCAGAGGCGTCTCAGGAGTCATGTGCCTGGCCATGCTCTCTCTCAGCTCAGACCCATGACTGCAGCACATGACTAGCTCAGGGCTGGATTAGTGCACACTGCACAGGCACTTCACTCACACCCGCCGCTGCATGCTGACAGCGTGCAGTAAACCCTCGCACCAAAAACATCATCTTTGGTTTGATCGTGTGCATCCTGCACTTGGAGAGTCAAAAGAAACTTAACATTGCATTACACAAAGTATATCATGTGACTTTTGGCTACACCAATACAGAATGGAGTTATGTAGCAAGTTACCACACAAAACCGTGTTTTTATACTTCTGCCAGTAAGATATAAAAACTGTTTTTCAACAGGATTTTAGTTCACAAAATAACTGGCAACATGTTTAGCCACTTACTGTAACTCAACGCTAAATATGGTTAGACGAGAGCATCCAATTCGGTTCCCAGGAGACAGTAAAAATGACAGAAAAATCATGATTCAACATTGTGTAAATTACCAAAAAATTCAGTTGTACACAAAACGGACAAAAATTCAGCCTTGGCACTTTGTGTGCAGACCAGACACATTACCAGTGGACACCACGTAGAAGCTGTTATTAAGTCTGCTCAACATGTGTCTCTTTAAGTCTTAATTTTAATTATTTTTCCCCCAGAAAACATAAAAAGGGGGAAACTTTTTTAACCCCTTTTTACCTATTTCCTTTAGGCATTTTGCAACTTCCTTTGTCCTATTTTTGCTCCTTTTCAAAAAGTTCTGACACTTTTTTCAGACCTTAGCTACCTTTTGCCAATAAATAGCTTTTTTCCTATTTGTTGTACATTTTTATCAAATGTTTGTCCTTTACTTTTTGGCCACTTTTCATCCAAATAAGATAACTTTAGCCCAATAAATACCACTTGTTACCTTTTTCCCTACATTTTGCCTCTTTTTGTTCAACATTTTTGCCCTTCGTCACTATTGTTTGCCACATTTTGCCCATTTAAGCTACCTTTTGCCATCACATATCACCTCGTTCCTCTTTATTTGCCCATTTTTTGGCCACTCTTGACCGTTTTTGGCCCATTTTAGTGACTTTCCACTCTTTTCTTGCCACGTTTTTGTTCCCATTTGGATAATTTTTGGCCACTTGTAACCAAGTCTGCCTCCACTTGATCATAAATAAAAAAAATCACAACGGACCGAACTGGCCGACTTTGAGTCAATGACCCACAGGGACAATGCCCGGTATGCCAGATGGCCAGTCCACCCCTGGTTGTAAGTATCTGAAATTTCCAAAATTAATAAAACTTCACAATAAATTCAGGGGCACACAGTTTTTCCTATGCTTATATCACACAGTCATTTTTCCAACGCAAATTATGGAACTAACTCTTATTTCTTGCAAATTTTCCCAACAATTCAACAAAATTCCTTGAGTTTTCACAAAATATAGTCACAAAATCAAGAATTTTTGAAGATCTGATATAGAAAACAATGACGCAATGATGTTAAAATTGCTCTTTTTCTCCCACCTGTAATCTTCTCCTTAATTGGGATCAAATTTATTCGTATTTGGCCCCTGAATCCAATGAGTTCGTCACCCCTGCTTTAGCGAAAGGAAAAATAAAGATTTTCAATCTCGAAAACTTGAATAAGAAAACTTATTTATTAGCTTAATAGCACTGTGTAGGAGTATTAACTTTGAAAGTCATAAATTACAAGTTGTGCTGAAAGAACGGGACCTAAATGTCATTATTTTTTCTTTGTACTGTGAGAAATGAGGCCCTTTTTAAAACGAGGCTGTGAAACCTTTAATTACAGACGTGGAGAGAAGGCAGAGCCAAGTACGTGCCGACGACTCTAGATTCAGCCGGTTGATGAGAAGAGTCGTTGTGAAACACTGTCGGTGTCCACATTGTGTAAAATGCTAATCAACTGAAATGTTCCTCTATGTAAAAACCAATAGCCACTGCTGCATTTTCAGTAAAAAAAAAAAGTTACATATGAGCTGATGTAGGTTTAATTAGAACGTTATTCTTACTGATTTAACATAGAGTATGTGTGACAAATGGAGCGAAGAATTAATCTGATTTAGTTTTTGTCCATTTTCAAACCAAGACCCTCAACAAATGCCTTTATAGTGTTGCTTATAACTTTTAGGTGCTGGTATGACATTGACACAAAAAAGGCTTTTTTTCAGGCATGTGACGTTTAATACATTTTGCGGAATCACATGCATATCAAATATTCCTATACCTGCATACATCCAAAAATATATACAGAATTTGATGTTAACATTATTTATATCTTGTGAAAATATATAGTTATACAAAAAATATATATAAACTATGTTAAATTAGACCCACACATACATAGATATCTCATATCTGATTAGCATGCCTGAATCCAAGTGCCCCCATTGTCCCACTACAACATTTTGCTTAGAAAACTATTTGATCATAATGATGGAATGAACGAGTGATAATGACACATTTTAAAGAATCTCATTTTGTAAATAAGTGAAAAGAAACAGTATTCAGTGCAGTGGTTCACAACCTTTTTTGGATTGTGACCTCATTTGATATCAAGAATTTCTGGTGACCCCAAACACTTCCCCCCCCCCCCTAGAAGTCGTTTTTAATCATGTTTGAGCTCATATTATTTTTAAACTAGATTTATACGTATTTCACAAAGTGAAAGTATAGAATTACAGTTGTTTAAGATTGAGTGCTGTTTTATTTATTTATTTTAAAGAATAATAGTTGAAATTTCAGGCGACCCCACATGGTGTCCCAACCCCAAGGTTGAAAAACACAGATTTAATGGCTCCTGAATAGATTTGTTGCTCTAGTTTTTATTATTTCCAGTCATCTCACGCCTGGGGTGGGACCAAGACTGACACTTTATTTGTACATTTTCCACTCTCTCTCATGTACCCCATTAATGCCATCACATACCCCTAATTAAGAAGCATTGGTTAAAAGGTTTATTGAATATATAGTGCATTTATATGCACTAAAAAGCTGAAAAAGCGTATGGTTGCCTTAAAAGCAGGAAATGCTTCAGGGTGTGTATGAAGCAGGTGAAGTGGATGGTGAATTGGAGCAACGGGATGAGAACATCTTTCCTTTTGAAAGTGGCTGCTAATAGCTATGTTGAGTGTTTTTAGCATTAGTAACGGCTTTAATGGAGAGCCCTTCCTCTGTCAATGAAGTGGGTTACACACGCACACGCACAATTTTGAGAAAGATTCACAGGTTTCTTCAGTATGTGCTACTTCGCCTACACAGTCACACCAAGAAAGGATCCGCTATAGCCCTGAGAATCACAGCCAGGCATCTAATGACACTGGTGTGAAGAGGTGTAAAGACTACTGATATATCCTACTCAAGTAAAAGTACTGTTGTTTGATTGAAATTGCACTCAAGTACAAGTAAAACGTAGCTCAATTAAATAGTATTTAAAGTCAAAGTTACTAGTTTCTTTCACCATCTGATCCTTGTATTTTCAGTTCATTTTCATGATAAAAACCCATATTTTTCATTTTCCACTTTCTACTTCTGAAGTACCCCCTGTTGTGCGATCGTGTATCCCTAGGGGCACATGTGTCAAACTCAAGGCCCGGGGGCCAAATCTGGCCCTTCATGAGCGTCACCCCCCCATGTTTATTTTTGATAATAAATCTTGCCACGATTCCCTTGCATACAGTAAACATCTCATGTATAAAGTTAAAAAGGAAGAGACCAAAATTTTCACAACTGGAGTTCAATTTATTTTCCACAAAGGCATCTGTATAAATAAAAAGGTTTGTCAAAAACTACAATTCTTTGACAAAAATTAAAACAACACCAATTCATTCATTTCAAAAACGGAGAAAATAACCGTTATTCAATGCTGTTTTGGCGCGATGCATTACGTTTAATCTGATTGGTCGGATATGATGTGATGCATTTGATTGTTGTCTGGTTATTGTGTGTAGTTTGTGTGTCCGTTGATCATTTTCAAAAACAAAAAATTATAATTTACACAATCACGGTTGGGTGTAGAAATTTACTTACAAATTACTTTACTTCTCTTAAAGTGTACTTGTGTACAAATAAATTACTGATTTAAAAATATACTCAAAAAAGTACAAGTTGTCAGGTTCTGTTTAGCCTTTGTGGTTCTTTTAGTTATACTGAGTCTTAGTTTGTTCTGATTTTGGAGTATGATCTCCTGTGTTTACTCTTGTCTTTGTGTTTCCCGGTATTCCTGCTCGTGACTCCACCTCCCGGCGATGTCGGTGTGTTTGGGTTCTGACTCATTAGCTACCTCATGTTTTCCACCCAGGTGTGGCCCATTCCCAATCAAGCTTCCCTCACTATTTACTGTAGCTGAGTGCTTGGACACAGTGTGATTGCTGGATCGTTGTCGACCCTGCTGGTGTGCTGCTGCTGCGTTTCGTCTCCTGCTCCTTGTACCTTTTTGGATTTTTGGTTAGTTTTGGATTAAACATGGACTGGTTCCAAGAATGATACGCCTGCATTCTGCCTCCATCTCGCTCTGCTTTTGGGTCCACACCATCACCTAACCCTGACACAAGTAATTAACGTGAGTACTTGTAACCTGTTACTTTCACCTCTGCGTATGTGTGTGTATGTATATTTGTGTTCATTTTTTGAAAATCTTCCCAATAAGAACATTAAACCAGAATTATAAAGATACCCTCATTAAAAAAAAGCTATGAGAATCAAGCAAAGTGAAAACAATATTAGATTATGCTATATTTTATCCCTCAGTGGGGAAAAAAATCAAACATTACAGCAGCCAAAGACACAAAGGGAAAGCAAATAAGAAAGCTCAATACAAATACAGAAAGGAAAAAAAAAATTATAAAATTAATAATTAGTAGCTATTGGTCAAGGTAACAGCACCCCTAAATGTGGAGGTGTGTTTATGTTGTGTCACACACCTGTGAGAAGAGCATGGTAGTGCAGACCTCTCTCCTTGTCTTGATGTGAACACACATCGAACAAGTAGGCCTTAATGGGCCCATCGATGAAATCTGCAGCAAAGTCGAACAGCACCACTCCGAACATCACCACCCCAATGGCCCATTTGCTTTTTAAGGATTTGTCAGTGATCAGAGCTGTAAGACAGAGGAAAAGTGACTCAGAAAAAGAGTAATAATAGGCATTTTGGCTTTTAGTCCACACAAAAAAAGCAGGAAAATCTTGTTAATGCTAACCAACAGCTCAAAGGTCATCCATTACACCACCTGCTATTGTTTAGTGTCCCCGTCTGATTTCAAAAGCCTTGACCTTTCAGTGTTATTGACTCTACTGAAGACATGCTGGCAGCAGTCTGTCATTTCACTCCTTTAAATTGCAGTAGTGCTTTCGTGTAAAAGGAAAAAAAAAGGTTAATCGGTGTAGCCTTCGTTCTTTGGTTTTTCCGTTTTAAAACCACTAAATCAAAATGACAAATGAAAAGTTTGGTTATTTTGTTTTACTGACTCAAAACCAATACAGAAAATTTAAAAACAAGAAAAGCAGCGTTTTTCTGTATTTACGAGGAAACTAGGACGGGAGCTTCATGTTTTAAGCTCACCACACAGAGGGGACCCACAGACGGGGGCAGACTTTTACTCATGGACAAAAAAAAAAGAATCAATGTCTAAGTCACATGACTGATGAACTAGTGAAACCTTAATACATGAATAATTTTTTTTAAAAAAGAAAAAATGGATGTTGAAGCATGCACATGATGTATGTAATTAAATGAACCAGAGGTGGTGTAATGAATCTACTGGTGCTCCTCGTTTCTTGTGATCAACTATCATGTGTGTTGACGCCTGTCGTTAGTGGCTCACAGTATTACCAAAAAGCTGCAATAGTTTTTGCAAAAGTGTTAAATTGTAGAAGTTCTAACATCTATTGCTCCTCCCCCGTCTGTGTGGTGAAGCTCTTGTCTATAGTTATCCCGTAAATATCCAACTATCACACAAACAAACCAAGATTTTAATTTAAAACAGAAAAACACTGCTTGTCTGGTTTTGGATTTTTCTTTTTCAGTAAAACAAAATAACCACACAGTTTGTTAAAGTTAACACTTTTAGCATGTTTTTGCCATTCTTAATCCCAAACCATTTTCGTTTGTGGTACATCTCCATAAGGGAATACATGCCACTTAAACACGTGTGAACATGTACAACAGTTGTGCATAAATCTTAGTCTCTAAGCACTTTACATAATGTGTTAGTCGTTCACAGACTAATGTTTGTCATTCAAGGTGTTAATCCTCCGTTGGGAACATTGGAAGCAACCGTCAGATGTTTCTCTACATGCAGAAAGCTTTACTCAACCATGACCTTATCACCATTTGCTGCTTCTCCCTCCTTGGAAGAAAGACAGGGAATTCCCCCCCCCCACAACAGCTTCAGAGTCGGTGTGCTAGTCAGCAGGGAATCACAACTTGACCTTTTGTGAAACTCAATCTAGCCCACAAGTGTCAAACTCAATGTCCAGGGACCAAATCTGGCCTTTTAGAGCGTCAAATTCGGCCCGCTTGGGAATGAAAAAATTATAGAAAAAAACATGACATTTTGTAAGTTACTAACTATTTCAGCTATAGCTATTCAGCCCCTTCACATACAAAAATTCAATTAAAACCCACAATATTTGCAGAGCTCAGTTTTTATCACATAACAGCAGTGATTTTTAATCTCAAACTATTAATATAACTAAATCTTTCCAAAATTTGGCAAATTTCCTTCAAATTATTACACAAAATTTCCCCAAATCATGGAAATTTAAGTGAAGATCCTGCAGGGATTGATATACTATATCATTTATATGTGGAAATGGCAAACCAGCACGTTAATGTTGAATTTGCTCTTTTTCCCACCAAAAATTGTGGCCCACTTAAGGCTGGGAAACAAGGATTTTTTTTTTTTTTTTTTTTTTTTTTTTTCAATGGTTGTACTCAGCTCCAGCTCTAACTGCGACTCCATTGCAGAGACTGAATGTGCGCAGCTCACAATTCATGTTCTGACACTGTATGGACCGACACTGACACGATCGGACTACGTTTGTGGAAATGCAACGTACAAATTAAAACAACTCTGAAGTGTCGCCATTAAAACAGCAGAAGAACCCGGAGGTGGAGAGACACTCGCAAAAAGAGCTTGAAAAAAGAAAAGACAATGATACGATGGAACATCAACTGACTGGACAGACGTGGACAGTACAGTCCCTCAAATTTACAGCATTCCTATGGCGTTCGTGCATGCACAGTGTGAGCGTAATGAGAAGCGCCTGAGTTTGAAACATGTTTGATTTCCTTACGACCATACGATTGCTGATCGGGAGCTGGTCGTGAGGTGTTAATCGCTTCTCGTGACCCCATGTATCACATTTATTCCATGAACCATTAATTCCCTTTCTTCCAATATGTTTAAAACTTTATCGATGGTAAAACTTTATCTTTAGGTCACAGAGCACATGTTGTAAATTAATCAGTCCCGAGCCACTGGTGTGAAGAAAAAAAAAAAACACCTTGATCTCCCATAGACTGAAATATTGCATTAATCTACAGATATGGCCAGTGTTTAAATTGGCTCCTGCTGGTTGATGCTCCTCTGCACCATATGCTAAATCTGCTTTCCCACTGAAATGTGCATCAGTTTAATGAATGCATCATTATCAGTTCCAGGGATACAAACAGATGTCGGATTGCAACTAAACATGCTTAAAAGACAGACAGACAATTCTACATTTCTTTTTTATTTACACCATTTCCAGAAATGTTCTTCTGCAATTACCAACAGAATTATATAATAATGAAGAATGCAGTGAGCTAAGTAAGTGCATTTTTATTTATAAAACACTTTTCTCAGATTAAAATCGCAGTACTGTACAAAACAAAGGTGAATTTAAAACAAGAGCAACATCATAAAAAGGACAACAGAAGTTAAAAATCCATTAACCGAAAGCTTTTTTGAAAAGTGTAGTCTTTAAATGCTTTTTAAAAGTGTCCACACAGTCAAGCTCATGGAGGGACTGGGGCAAGTCATTCCAGAGTCTGGGGGCTACAGCCTAGAACGTCAGGTCTCCCCAGGTTTTAAAATGAGTTTTAGGGATCTTTAGGAGACCCTGGCCTGAAGAACCAAGGCTGCGCCCTGAAGTGTAGGGGCACAACAAATCAGCGATATAGTGAGGCTTGACCATGCAACGCATGGAAAGTAAAGACAAAAATTTTAAACTGTGTGAAATTTGACTGGAAGCCAATTAAGACTTGATAGAATGGGGGGTAATGTGGTAAGATAAGGTTTTAAATTGCAAATTTAAAAATATAAAAACTCTGCAAACCCAAAGGCAGCTGAAGAATAAACTTTAATGGTGACATAAACCTCAGTCCCTGAAAGTCACTTCTTTATGAATATGGAGTCTGATGGAGAACCAATGGGAGTTGACTATGATCAAAGCTAAATAGGAGCAGCTGCAGATAAAGATCCTGATCCAGAAGAACATCCAACTCCAGGAGCAAGCCCTGAAGATGCACAAGAACTAGGCCAGGAAAAGGGAGAGGATGAGGAGAATAGGTCAAAAAGACAAGGAGCAGCAAAGGTAGAAGATCATATCCAGTCAAATGTTTCTTTACATAAACAGACAAGACTCTCTTTTAAATGTTGGAGTGTAGAAAAATGTAGTGGTGGGACTTGATTTATTAAAAAAAAAAAAAGAATTTAATTATCTGGAGACTTTGGAATTAATTAATCCCAACAATATTTGACACGAGTAGTGATGTTCTTCAATTTCAATTGATTTTGATATGACTGTCAATGAAAAAACTATGAATGAGCTTAAACAACAAAATAGTGTATTTTCATCACTGAGAGCTAACATAATGTGCAATATGAATAAAGAATATTATGACTTCATTGTTCACAAAGCACAAACTTGAATTTAAGTAAGCTATATTCATGCTTTTTCAGATTTTTTTGATCTATTAAAATAAATAAAAGGCACTTTAAGGAACATAGCAAAACAGTAAATGTATTAAATAAAAAGAGCAACTGATGAAGCTGATTGATTTAGTTTGAAGTAGTCTTTCTACATAGCAGTTGATAAGTTAGGTCAGCTGACGCTATCTGTAGCACTGCTTCTAGCCCCGCCCACATCCTCTACCGCAGAGAGGGGTCGACCCGCCACTACAATCACTTATCCACCGACTTTGTTCATTTGTCAGTTATGGACTTATTCATTTTGGCTCTGAACCCTGCCATGTTGTTCATTGTGGATTGGAGACATTGCCTGCTCGGACTAGGACTGCTGTCAATGCTAGCTGCTACATGTTTAGCATTAACCCTAACCCTTTCTTGCATAATTTGCACACAACTGGGCTTTTGTTTTCCATCCAGTGTTTCATTTTTTTTTTTTTTTAACTAAAATTAAAGCCCACGAAGCACAGAAGCGTGTTCTCCTCGAGTTTTCCCATTTGCTGTGTTGAGCATTATTTTCCGTAATTAATTTATCGAAATGAATGTGATAAAGTTCCAGCAATAAAAATATACAGACAGGAAGATATCACCCTCACTTAACGAACAAAACACAGAACGGACAACCGATTAGCCCTGGGATTGAATGATATGCTATTACATCACTGCATCTGATCTAACAATTTTACGTTTTTAGTGATTAGCACTATTTGATGATTTATTGTTGAAAAAGGTGCAATATAGAGATATTGCATTGAAAATGTTGCATTTACCTAACATTAGTATTAGCTAGCAATAGCTTAGCATTAATATAAACTTAGCATTAACATTAGCTTAACATTAACCTAGCATTGGGCATTAGCATTAACCTACAATTAGCATTAATCTAACAAAAACATTTACAGTACCTAACATGAGCATTAACCTAATATTAGCTTTAGCCTAGCAATAGCATTAAGCAAACATTTGTATTAACCTAGCAATAACCTTAACGTAGCATGAACCTAGCAATAGCAATGATATTGCAGTTGAACAGGAAAAACCAGTACAACCAGTAAAACCAATTTAAATTTTCACCAGTTCTGAAGTGCATTTTGGTGAGACTTCATGCGTGTTCAGGGGGTAAAATAATAGTAAATAAAAGCAATTACAATAGGGTCCTTCTGGCTTTCGGACCCTAATAAAGATGATGAAAAAAGGCCTGCTCCATTAATTTGCCACAAACTTTACATATTTATGTGAAAGGACAAACTAGGGCACATTAATGCTGAATTTATGGATTTTCACTGCCTAAAATCTGTCCCATTTCAGATTAAACTGGTCAGTGTTTGGCCCCTGAACTAAAGAGTTTGTCCCCTCTGCTTTTAACCAAAAATTGTTGACTTTAACACTTAAAGTTAAAAAACGCATAATTTAAAATAATTTTTTTTTTTAATCAAAACAAAAGTTTAAAGCTACACATTCCGAATCTTTAGTAATGCAGTGTATTTAGATGTGTAATATGGCTAATCGAGGTTGGGGAGAGATTCTGGCTTTATTTCACAGAGGTATTTACTACAGCACAGAGGAACAGCAGAAAGATAATCAGCTTATGCAGCACACGTCAGAAGAAAGTCTTAAGAGGACAAAGCCTGGAGCCTTTTTCAAATTCATTCATTTTCACACAAGGCGAATCACATTCTACAATTCCCATTTGAAAACAACTTGTTCCCTCTGTGTGTAGGGACACGATTTTACAATAAAACGCATGCCTCCTAATGCATGTTACCGCCTCTGTTTTCATTCTTTAAGTAAAGATGATCATTTCTCTAATTTCAGATTATTTTAAGACCTTTTTGTGCCAGAAACCATTTGTCAAGACCACCTACTTTTTAATGAAAATTGTGAACAGATAACCACAAATAACATACACCAAGGCAGACATTTATGATGTCAGCTTGGTTGCAGAGGTGTAAAGATTACTGATATATCCTACTCAAGTACAAGTAAAACGTAGCTCAATTAAGTAGTACTCAAAGTGAAAGTTACTAGTTACAACATAATGGGAAGAAACCACAACCTGAACCTATGAAAGTGTCTGGGCGTTGATCAGAAATGTCACAACTAAGAACACATGGATTATGATTGATGTGCCGGAAATTAAAAAAGATATTCACAAAAAATAATAATTTACTCAGTAACGGTCGGGTGTAGCAATGTAACAAATTACTTTACTTATTTTAAAACATACTTAAGTTAAAGTAAAATGTACTCAAAAGTACAAGTAGCCATAAAAGCAACTAAATCACAGTACCGTGAGTACTTGTAATTAATTACTTTCACCTCTGGTTTGTTATCTTCATTAGCCGCGTGTCCTTTACAGTTTTTTGCTTTGAACATATTTCCATTGAAGGTTGTCTTTTTTTTTTTTTTTTAAGTACAACGCTAACAAATGTCCCGGTCTCATCTTCTGTCCACACGTACCACTCCAAGTTTTCTCGGAGAGGTGGTCATGTGACCATGTGCGTCATGTTCTGTGACCATGCACGCTTTGTGGAAAGTGTTTATATAGCGCTTTTGTGACATTTCAAAATTGAAACGTCTGAAATTCCTCCTTGTGAAGGTGTAAAAACTTGTGAAATTTTGAAATTCAGGCATTGCTATTACGCTATTTAGATTTTGCGCATTACCAAGGGTAATGGAAATGCCACTAGTGTATCACTCCCCCTCCACGACTCACCTGAGATAACAGCGTCTCCATTGAGGAACAAGGTGATTCCCACCAGCATGAGGACCCCCAGGCTCAGGATGTAGGGCCTCCGTCGGCCCCAAGCTGAGCGGCAGAAGTCGCTGGCTGAGCCGATGATGGGTTGGAGCATGAAGCCCAGGATGGGACTGATAAGCCACACCAGGCTGTAGAGGCTCCGAGGCAGGCCCACGCTCAGAAGAACTGGTGTGACGAAGGCTGCCTCCACGGCATAGCAGAACTCCCTTCCAAACATCACCAGGCCATGGAGGATCAGCCGGCTCCGTGATCGCCTGGGGGGCTCCACGGCTCCAAAAACGCCCGTCTCTGTGCTGTCCATGTAGTCTTCCCTTGAGACTGTGCAATCTGCCGAATGGGGAAACACAGAGGAACTGGAGTGTTTGACTGGCTCAGAGATCCGACATGGCTGGGGCTGTGCAGACTGGTCCTCTGTCAGGAGGGTCATAGGAAAAAGGGGAGCAAGAACCAACTGGAGGAATGAAGAGTAGGCAGCTTTACCAAGGAAAAGACAAAGAAAGTATGAAAGTAACTTCTTGCTTACTTGGCCAGGTGATGGAGAAATGGCCAAAAGCCAAATACTTGCAGTGGTCGCCGGCTCAAGCTAATCCTCTTCTCTATTGCATAGCTGTGCAATGAGCCTGAGATCCATAGAGCTTTGGATCACATGTGAAAGTCTGCCTACTGCTCCGTGCCCAGCAGAGAAAGACTCAGTGAAGAGGAGAGGAATTGGAGAGAAAGGCGGAAATGAGGAGTGTTGGAGAGGGGCTTTCATTCTAGAAACTAATAAAGGCCTGAGGGAGCTCATGTGAGCATGGCTGATTTCCACCAATGATTAAAAGTTAGTTTGTACTCAAGCATTGATTTAACAGACGTGCCTAAAAGACAAGTTGGATGAATCATGTCATTCGTCTAGATATTTCACCCAGGGGCTGTTTGGGAGCTCCTGTTGTCAAATAGGACATTAATGATAATCACTACTACAAAGGAATTAAAACCTGTCAATTACATAATAATGTATATGTTATACTTTATTTTGGGTTTGAAAAACAAAAATAAAACAATTTAATACATAATTTATCAGAAACCGAAAAAAAAAAAAAGCTGAAGCCCAGTGGCGTATTTTTGCCTCTCTGGTACGTCACAGGATTAATCAAGCAAATCAGAATACAACATTAGTACTAATTACATGATAGTGTAAAGTGGAACTTTAATGCACGTCTTCAGTTTATTCCATAACTGTATTTGTTCTCACTTTGCAGGTTTCCAGCTTTAGCAACCCCCTTAAATCATAATTCCCCTTAGTTTTTTTTCTCCATGTTTTAAAGTTTAAAGTTCAGATGGAGAAAAATTATCTTTAGACATAGACCAATTCATACTTTTTCCTCATTCATACAGCAACAATATGTATCCATACACACACCCAAACATACAAGAGGAGAGGTGCTCACTCTGTACATTGACATAATACCAGAGACAAAAAGCCCCCCATTTTTGTTGATTTTTTTTCTGGAAGAACAGAAATGTAAGACCATTTTTGTAGAAAAATTATTTTTACACTTATTGTATGCAGCTATGAACATATCAAAGTAAAATAATCTGGTACATTAACCATTTTGTGTTTTGGCTGCTCCAAATCACATTGTAAGTACCCGTAAACTGACCAACTTTGATATAATAATGCCTTTCATGTTTTTTAATAAAGTATTAGCAATTATTCCATAATATCCTTTTACACACACACACAAAGGATACAAAAGCATCCATTCATTTATCCATAATTTAAAGGTGACAGGAAATTACGCTGCAAATCACAAATTTCTTTTGAGGTCATTGCAAATTAAAGTTGTACTTTGAAAATTGACCCTTTTCATGTCATCATATACACTTGTGGTAACTTTCCTCAAAACACTTTTGTTTCCTTCACAACACGGAAAAAACACAACAAATTATTTTCTCCCTCTGAAGTATTTCAAAATAAAGAAACCGAAGCCGAAAACATCAAATTTTACCCTTAATCTCAGCTGATGACTGACAAGCTGCAATGCTTTGACCTTCAGTTATCATTTCATAGCAGTTTCTCTGTCTGTGGACTTCAATTACTATCTGCTTAATGTTTTGGTCAGTTTTCAGACTGAGTTTAAGACAGAAAAGGTCAGCCATCTTCTTCAGAAAGAACAAACCTGCTTTGTTTGTGTGTGTGTGTGTGTGTAGGAAGTAAAAGGAACACAAAAAATATACATTTCCTGGACCTCATCATTCTTCACTACTGATATGTATTTTTCCTCCACTCATTATTGTCGTCAAATGTTTCCTCGACTGAAAACTTCAGCCAAGAAAGAAACTAAAAGACAAAACCAGAGCTAAAAGTATAGCCTGTGGTTGTTTATCAGATGCAAACTATTAATCTTAAACCCAATGGTGGAGGTGAATTTTTTTCGACTACACACGACGAAAACGTTTGTTTGGATGTGAGGTTATTTGCATGTGAATCAGGCACACGCTGTTGGTGCCATTTGAGTTTTATTTCCAATTTTGTACAAAAGCGCTAAAGCAATTTACTGCACAGCTGTTCCATGCCAAATAACAGTGATAGATTCTAGGGAAAACTTGTTCAGCTGTCGGAAACAATCCAAATAGAGAACAAAAATGATGGCTGTAGCCAAACTATCCGTTTATAATAATCAGACTTTTGAGTAGCAGCACCAAATACCAGGGGTGACAAGTAATGAAGTACCAATATTTTGTTACTGTACTTAAAGGTGCAGTCTGCAACTCTTATAAAAGTGACTGTCATATTTGCTAAAGCTGTCACTATGTAAGGACAGCTTTACATCAAACTAGGAGTTTGTGAGAAAAAACAGGCTCATTGAGCCCCGCCCCCTGCTGCTCCTGCAGCCTATGGCTGATTGCCAGAATGCACAGCGACCGAGCAGAAAGAACCAATCAGAGTCAGGATTGTGTTTGGACTGTCTGACAGGTGTTGCTCACAGGCCCCGCCCACTGCTTGATTTACATTATGTTTGATTTGTAATTGTTACACTCTGTGGTGCATGTGTTTGTGTGTGTGCACAGCAGCCTCCGTGTGGGTGCTGTAAGTGACACTGTGTTGTTGCCGCTAGAACCTGGTGTGTGCACATAGAGAGAGAGAGAGAAGCGCTGCAGTATTATGCTTTTAACAGAGCATGTTATATTACTGTGATGTTGCTGTCAGTCTAATGTTAGCTTGTTAGCTCCTCTGAGGGAGGGACTTTGGCAGGGCAGGAGAGATCTGAGAGTTGCGGACTGCACCATTAAGTAGTTTTTCCTGGTACACTCAAAAAAACAACTCTTTGAATGAACATAAAAAAATCATGGAAAGTATTTCCACATAATTAAATGGCTTTCTTTCAGCATTAAGCAATTTTGTTAGTCCAACTTGATGCACTTGACTTGGTTCAACACTATATATTAGGGTTGATTTAACTTATTTTCTAGGTTTGGGACCTACTTAATTTAGATGTGTTGGATCAAATTAATTCATTAGGGTTGATTTAACTTGGTTCTTAGGGCTAGAACTGACTAAATATAATAGTATTAGATCCACTAATTTGACAGTAGTGAAATTACAAAACTATCTTAAGTTTATCCAACCCAAGTAAAATAAGTTAGCCCAACAGAAATGGTTAATGCTGAAAAAAAGCCATTAAATCACATGGAAATACTTTCCATGATTCAATTAAGGTAATTTAAAGAATGCAATTCAAGTGTAAACACTTAAAGGTTTGCAGTGAATAGTATCAACAAAGACTACAGACTGCTTGGTGTCATGGGTAGAAAGAAAAGACAAATAGTAGATATTGCCATAAAAATGTATTTTTTCAAAAGTGCAAAGTTTTACACCAACAGTTGCTTGCCACAGAACAAACATTTTTTTTAAGTGCCAAGAGAATGAATTATAGCACCTAGTGCTATGAAAGAAAAAAAGCATAACATGTAGATGCTGCCACAAAACTTTTTTCCTCCAAATAAACAATAATGCAACAGTTTTTGCACCTGTATGTGCTGTTGAACTTACTGAAACACACGTTAACAGAAGAACATGTTCATACCACATTTAGGGGATTTACAGAATAAAACCAGTTCAAATGTAACTAAGAAAAATAAAAGTACTTAACCCCCACCTGAACCAAGCACATTGTCTCCAGTTTGGCATTACCCAAATCTAAAAGCTCATAACAGCAACAAAATTGTGACACAAATATGAAAATGCAACAAAAAAGCAATGAAAAAGTGACAGAAATGTGTCAAAAACAGACCATTCCCATCACAAGTGATAGGAATGCAACAAAAAAAAAGGGTTAAAAATTTTTTAAAAAGTGACAGACACAGCAACAACGCAAGGAAAAAGATTTGTTTTGATACATTTTGTAGCTTTCAAATGAGGCCTAAAGTCAGTGAACTCATGTCGAGAAGGTTTTAGATTTGGGTAAAACTGAACTGGAGAAAATGCACTCGGTTAAGGCGGGGGTAAGAGGTTTTGACAATCTGTCAGGGACTCCTTCACATTTAACCGTCATCGGAGCGCCTTGACTAACGGCAAAGCAATGTTTTGAGAACTTGTATCTTCCTGGATAGTCTGTTTCCATCTAGTTCCATTATGATCTTCTGCAATGCTTCAAAGGTATATTTTAGCTCTGGAGGGTAGCTCAAGTTTAGAGCATACACAAGAGCAAGCAACATTGCCACAGCAAAAGGCACATTTACCAACCCATCGAGTACTTCCACCCCCTCCAGAATGATTCCAACATCATCGGGGTCATCACCAGGCTGTGCTCCTTCATGTCGCATGACAAAGATTCCAAAGACCATCTCTGCCATGGCCGTTCCAATGTTTCCGTCAGCCGTCTGACAAAAAACAAAACAAAAACATTAACAAAGCTCCTTCATTAGCCGTCCAGACATGGATCTCTTTAACTTCATGTCTCTGTGACATGAAGTTAAGTGATTGGAAGGAAGAGACAGAAGGAGTTAAAGAATAAAAAAAGCTTATTACTATGTATAAACTATGTAGCTTCTTTAAATTTTAACAAGCAGCTAACTCCCTCTGAGCTAAAGACATTTGAGACCTACACATCTTCTCACCTAAAAAAATTCACTGTTTCAGGTCGACGAATTTTTCGAGCAGGCACTTATGCAGTTGAATGGCAGATACAGGCGTGGTCAGACAGGACACTCTTGCGGTCAGAAGTTGCTGTAATAAATTGAGAGAACAATTAATAATTATATCAATTAATGCCCATGAAAAAAAGCATGTAATCACTGACAGACGTGGATCTACAGCTCACAGACAGACTAGGAATTGATCAATAAACAGACATAATGAGTTCAAAACATAACCTTTTAAAAATGATATTAGTGTTTTCATGTTAACAAGACAGAACAGTCTCATGTGTATCCGTATGCATTTCAAACGTAAATGAGCCATAAATAACATGATTATGATAAAAGTGCTCTCGTGACTGATATTTTTAGCACCGTTTCTGAATGTTTTGTATCATTGTAATATGAAATGGCTTTTCTTGTACTTTGAGTCATGTTATCAAATATTTTCAAATATGATATTCTGTTTCCAAGAAATTAAGAGGAAATTTACTCATTATTGCATCTCATTTTTTATAGACAGACTTTTACACAGCAGATTAATTAATAATTAAGTTTCTTTACTCGTTTACATTTCCTTGAGCAAAGTCGAATTCCCTTTAAAAGAAAAGTTATAGCTGACAGAATCTAACATATGAATTTTATTTTTTTATTTTTTTTTGCACTGTTCAGAGACAAAACAGTCCATGTCCACAATTTACTCATTGCCTGTGCTGTATTCATTTAATGAATAGTACTTATCACTAATTGGCCTCTTTTTGCTTTTGTACAACTGTGTGGATTTCCCTTTACGTGTGTTTTGTAGACTAGAGCAACTTAGCCATTTGCCTAGACCACAGCATTTCGATTATTTTTGCTCCATCTAAATTTCGTTCAATATGGACATGCTATATCTCTATCATTTGCATTTTCTGAGTACTTTTTAGTCGCTGAGTTAGTTTTGCAGATACATTAACCCTCTGGGGTCTAAGACGTTTTTGTTGTTTTTTCATTGTGTTTGATTTTACCTTTATATTTCATATAAGGAAATCCATAAACCTTGCATGTTTGGTATCATTTTTTTAAGGAGAACCTCCCAAATATGACTGTGAAGTATTTTCTTTAATACGGCATACTGTATTAACACAGTAGATCTAAAACCACTATGAAAACTAAAATTTGAGTGGGAAAAAGTAATTTTTTTTTAATATAAAAGTCACAAACATTTTTAACGAATCATTTTTATTGCTTGTTTAGCAAATCTAAACTATATATTTCAAAAACTTATATACAGATGAATCAAAAAACACAGTTATATATAGATATTTACAGTGAAATGGAAGCAATGTCTCAATTGATTTTGTACAACTATTTACAAAAAAGTATGAATCACAAATACAGGGAAATGCTAATTATTTGTGCCTCATTGTGTTGATATAAAACAATAAACAAATATATTTGACACTACACTACACTCTAATATCACTCACTACACACTAACTAAACAGTCAAATCACAGTAATAATCACTATTTTCTCAAATCTCTCAACTCACCCTCTTTCTCTGTCTCTGTTTACCTGACGCTTGAAAACAAAATTCCCGCTATATGTGGACATTATGATTGGACAATGGCCTTCTTGCTGCACAACACTTTCGCTTTCGTTTTAGCGCTCTGCAGCGGTCTTCCTGCACGGACAGCTCAAGAAAATGTCACAAAAAAACACACGCACATTTTCCCTCATAACTCCACTTCTATTTGGCCTATCAACATGATTTAAAAACTGGTTTGTAGTTTGACATCCGCACTTTCGAAACGGAGATCTAAGGACGCGTAAAGCGGCTTAACAATCGCCCAAGCCGCTAATGTTGCTAACTAGCCGGCTAGCGGCTAGTTAGCAACATTAGCGGCTTGTAAACACTGCAGACCCAGCACTGAGGCACAAAAAGACAACATTTAGCTCTGGTTAAATCTAGCACTGGTTCTGATTTAGGTAGAGATCTGTAAGTAAGACCTCTCTATGAGGAATATTGTATTTCCATGGAAGAATTCACCAGTGTGTTGCTCTTAGCTCTCACCTGAGAGGAGTGTCCCGTAGGTGCGCTGCGCCGCACACCAAGTGGTATCTGTTACTTTTATCGAGACCACATTTATGAGTACAAGCGTGTGGTACATCAAGAAACGCACGCATGAAGCACAAAGCAAACGTCAGCGGAGAATACAGAGGAAAACAATCGTCAGTGGACAAAACAGAGACAAAATAAAAGAAACAAAATTAAAAAAAAAAAAAAAACTGTCGCACATGCAACCACTTTAGCCTCAGTCTAGATCCTTGTCAGACGGTCGACTGTTAATATTTTTAAAAACAAACTATAATTTTGACTAAATATCGCTGAAAATGATGGACTACTACTATTTCTGCATAGTATTTCGTTTGCATTAAGATGGATGACAATAGATTTCTACTTACCAATTCCATGTGCACAGCAAAGGAGGTCGTCTTCCCATGTTTCCTTGTAAAGTATCGCGAGAGCAGGGTCTTCTCGTTCAATATGCGCTTTGCTTTTCCCGCCCACCATAAGGACGCAATTGCCTCACTTTATGCCAACATGAATGAATCTAATAAATTCAATTAGTTGTCAGATTTCATGCATTCATCATGATTTTATCATGTTCATCTTGGAAACATGAAATTATAGCTTTAATTATACATGTTACACTTTAGTAAATGTAACAGCCCACCAGTTTGCCTTTTTTGAGTGTATCTGTACTTTACTTGCGTATTTATTTTTTGGTGATTTTTTTACTTTTAAAACAAATATCTGTATCTTCTACTCCTCCTGACGTCCCAACGTAAAAAGACGCAAACCAACAACGCTTCTGCTGCTTGTGAAAGGTTTTTCAGCAGCAGAACTCATTTTCAGACAAAAAAAGGACAGTTTACCATTCCAGGAACACTGGACAACAATTCTCTTGAGGCTAAATGAAAAATGTGCGACTTATGGCTTTTTTGCCTACAAAGGACAGCATGTGTGAGTAAGTTCATCAGTTTGGCTTGTTTAGGGGAAGGTCTGGGTTCAGACGCACTCAGTTCTATCCAACTGTGCTTTTTATGCTGTTCTGAGAAGTAGCAAAAGCAGTGATGCCTTAAACAAGTGGTTTAAAACAAAAAAGATATCTATTGATAAGAGATATTGTCATTTTCTATATCGCCAAAATAGACAACTTGATATATCAATACATCGCCCCGCCCTAGTAACATATTTAATTTATTCCCAAGTACCAGTTTTCTACAGGTTCTTAAAAATGTGAAACTCAAAGCTGCTCTGCATGGGTTTTATTTTATTGATTTATTGACACAATTTATTGACAAATTTTATTTATTCTGAATGCTAAATTCTCCAGGTGTTCAGATTAAACTTATTTCCCTGTACCAGTATTCTACAAGTTCTTAAAAAAAAAAAAAAAAAAAGATATGAAATTTGCTGGTTTAAAAACAGTCTTATTATTAAAGGGACATTGGTATTCATTTTTACTCTACTTAAGTACATTTAGTAGTGGTGCAACTTCAATACTTTTACCAGAGTCATTTTTTATTCAGGAAGAAGAAAAAGAATCCTGTTTAACACGTCCAATCATTGAGTTAAACATAAGATTCTGCTTTTCATACTGCACCTATAGAAATGGGAGAAAATTGCTTCCATGAAACAACCATTAACTCATCCCATTAACATCAAACTCAACACAGAACCAGAGAAATCCCCTGGAGATTTGAATCCATATGTGAGGAAGCATTTGCTTCAGAAACCACAGAAATGAACAGCTCCCAGTGAGTATGTCAGGAACACTGCATGCTCGCAGAGCACAGGATTTCACCACTTTACATATTTTCCTGCTGGGGCGGCACAGCCTGGATCCGATCTGTCTTTTTATATTGAGATATTGATTTTACACATGGGGATTGAGTCAGACTACAGCTTATGAGCAACAGGCACAGAATAGAAAAGGATGCACACTAATGTATTTCTTTTTCCCCGTTTGTTCTTAAATGATATTAATAAAATAAACATTTAAAACTTCATATTTCCATACATTTCAGAGTTAGGGTCAATTAAAATTGTAATTGCGTAATTGATAATTACAATGATATAATTATAAGTGTGATTGGAATTGAAAAAAATGTTGCTATTGTATTTGATTACGGTAACTGACTTTGTAATTGGCATGGAAATTCTATAAAAACTGTAATTTACGATTTATGTAAACTAGGGTTGGAACTGAGTCATAATTATGAGATTAAAAATCAAAATTATGAGTTTGTAAAGTCAATTATGAGAAAGTTATAAATATGAGTTGGTCTTATAATTATGACTTTACATGCAAGCATTCCATGTTTGTGCGTAATTATGATTTTAAAAAGTCGTGATCATGAGATTAAGTCATAATTGTGAGTTATAAATTTCAAAAACAGAAATTGTATTTCATACAATTTTGTACCTGTAAAGAAGAAATTTGTCATTATTGGCATCGCAATGCATATCGTATAGTTTAGTCTCGGGATATATCGTATTGTGACATGCAAATTGTAGGCAGTAAACAGACATTAAAGTTGATTTACATTCCTGTAGTATTTCTAAAACCAGGTTCAAGCTTTGGATGAAGTCAAACCTTTGTGTTTTGAAAACTGGGAAAGTTTCTATTATAGTGCTACGCATGATTGCAACTGCACTGAAAATTGCTTGCACCTAATTCCCTGTGCTGAAGAATTCCAGTTATTCCCTATTCCACAGTTCCTGGTGAGGGGTTAATCCATTATGGTGCAAATTGAACTTTAAAATAACAATCATGGAGAAAGTTCCAAAGTGCAGGAATAGCTAAGAAGAATGAACATCTCTCTGCATCGCAAGGACAACTAAACTAGATGCTCTGCCAGCCTCAGGGAACATTCTAACAACCAAAGCTACGCTAATTGTCTTTGCGGGTTAATCTTCTGAGATTTTCTTCGAGGAATACAAAATGCACTGATGCAGAGAAGCACTCAGACATCCATGTTCTTCTGATAAAGCTGCAAAAAGTAATTATCATCAGTAGCAATAATAAGACACTTAAATGTTTATTAGCCGCGTGACTAATGGGTGTGTCAGGATAATCAGGTCTGCTGGAGGTAGTGAGCGAGGATGCTAATGACATCTCATTGTTTGAAGATTACCTGAAGATGATGAGATCGTATCAGAATGGCTAAACTTTAACAAACAATCCTTTAAAAACCAAAGAAAACAATTTATGAAGCATAGTTTATGCACCATGACCCGCAATTTGTTCTGCCTTAAATAGATTTCAACACTATTACAATTTACATTTTAAGGCATCATTAACTTCAATATTGTGAAAGGACATTAATTTGTCCCCATTCAATGTTAATCAAAAAAAAATGATACTTGTCTTTATTTTTTTGCTTCATATTTCACTACTTTTCGTAGGCATAAAATTACCATGATTCATTTTTTTTAACGCTGAACACATATTGCACACATTGGTGTTTTATTCCTCTGGGGTCAATTTGACCCCAAGCTGTTTTAGCTGTGTAAAACTGTGTGTGTGTCCCACATGATTGACTACATTCCCACTACTGAAGTTGATACTTTGAGGTCAGAGGAATGAGGTTTGAGGAGGTTTTGGAACAGCTCTTTCACAGTAAGTGATGTAGATCCAAATGTGTCTGAGGCAGAGGATTGAGTGGAGGAGGACCCTGATTTTGTGGCTCTCATCTGATGACAGTGTTGACCCTCCAGCAGAAATTAAAAATGAGAAAAGATTTGGATGAAAGATCATCAAGATACACTAACCCTAAATCTGAAAGTTTGACCTGATGGTGGCGCTGCAGTAAAACGCATCACCACAACTAATATGGTTCCTAACCTTGTGGTCATTAATGTCAGTAAATTTGTGAAGATTTGGATGAAAACTATTCAAGATAAACTACTTCTAATTTAAAAGTTTGGCCTGATGATGAGCTAGAGAACACGGTCCAGGTTTCATTATTGAGGGGTTATTTATGTTTTTAACAAAAAAAACATGGTCAACAATTTTCTGAAAATCATCTTCTAGAGGCAAATATCCCTGGGGTTGGGATGGACGGGCGACCCCACGCACGCCGGGTTGCACGTCCCCTCCAACGCCCTGCAAAGGGGGCAAAAAACGGTGGGCCGGCTTCTCCGGCTGCGGGGAGAAGAGTGCGGCAGTGGCTGCTGCGGCTTAAGCCCGTAGACTAGCTGCGACGCGAGCCCAGCCCCACTTTGTACCCCAGCCCTGAGAGCAAATCCTTATCCCGTAGTTACGGATCTGACTTGCTGACTTCCCTTACCAAAAAAAAAAAAAAAAAAAAATCCATGTTTAACTGAACTATCGCGGCAACTAGTGCATCATTAGCCCAACACAAAACTACCATATTGTGCTCTTTTGGCTGTAAACAGAGGCTAACTTGTTTCAGCTGCCCACAGCAATGGTGCTGGGTCAGGAAGTGTCCTTATGTTGTGATGTCACGGGGGAACTATGTTCACCTGCCTACAGGATGCCACAGTCTGCCAAGCATCACAGCATTCTTTCATTACTAAACCATTATTAAAGTCACATTCCCAATAGAAAACATGACTTTCTAAGCCTAAATGGCAGCATCTGTTATGCTGTTAAAGGTTATCGTCACTCCTGAAAAAAAATCAAAGCCAGCAATGCATCATGACATTCTTATTGTTGAATAAAGAAGTCGTTCAGTCTGTTGGGTTATCCTTCAGAAGAAATTTTCCACCTGAATGAGCGAATCACACCAGGCCATATCAGAGTTAGATTAGCTGAAACTGGGACTATTTCTGAACTTTAAAGCACTAAACGGAGGGTTTGAATAAACTGCAAGCGTTCGATATCTTTCATTAAAGTTAATGTGGAATTAATGAAGCCCTGACCATTTGGATTTTTCAAACCCAAGAGGCTATCTTGGATAAAGTGTTTTTTAAATGAACTGAATGATGAAAAGTTAAAAAAAACAATTAAATACCATTCTATCAATTTTCTTGAAGATGAGAAGTGAAAGATTTTTTTTTAGGGGGATGGTGCAGATATAATTTCAATTCATCATGTGGTGCTGTAAAAAGTTCATGTTTATAATTGAGGGATTTTTTAAAAGAATCTTTCTTGCATGTAAATGTGGCCAGTGGGCATTAGCTGGAAAGTGTAGTTAAAGTGATTATGGGTTAATGCAAAGAACCCTAATGAGCCTAAAAGGTGGACATGGTCAAAGTCTCATTTTTGAATATTGAGTTTTTTTCTGAACTGAGGCAGTGTGGCGTTCAGGCGGCCTGAGGCCATTTGTGATTTGGCACATGGTGAAAGAAAGATAAAATCGGTATCCCCTGAGTCCTGAATGTGTCCCTCATTATATTTTAGGTTTTCTCAACATTCCAACAGCGCACGCTACCAAGGTGTATGGAAATATCCTGATTTGGCTGCCATACACAGAGTTTGCTGAGTTTTCATTACAGTTTTCCCAAATTAATTTGAAAAAATACAATTCTCAATATGATGATGTACAAAATACATGAAATCATTTGTTGTAGATTGTGTATGTATTTGTTCTAGTATAAGTTTTCAGTGAAATGGTCCCACACTTTTGTGAGTTTAGGTTGGTTTTTCTTCTGTTCTGATGCTAACAGTAAGCTAACACAAAAAGTTACATTTCATGGGGTTAGTTATTTTAAGCTTTGTAATTGCAATTAATTGAATTTGATCTTTTCGTAATTGAAAACATAATTGTAAATTACTTTTAGGGGAAAAATAATAATCGTATTTGGAAAAAATGTTGGTAACTGTAATCATAATTGAGTTGTTATTGAACATGGATAATTGAAGATGTAATTGTAATTGAAAAATGTAATTAACCCCAACCCTGAATCCCAGTGTTGGAAAAACCACTGGAAACATCTCCAAAACCAGGGCTTCCTTCCAACATCATACACTGAATATCACGAGGGCTACGTTTGCTATCGGTGACGATCAAGTGAGGTTTCACATGATCTGTGTAGGAGGCAAATGGATGATATAGATAGGAGGGCAAGAGTTTAAAATGGCAATTCCTGGTTACAAACACCAACTGTAAAATGTCTATCCAAAGAAAGCAGGAGACGTCTCAGTGTTTTTCACAGCCACTCACAAGCATCTGCACAGTGTCAGACAGATGGCACAGCCACTAGTCACCATAGCTCTGTAATCCTCCTCCTGCTTCCTGTTCCAAGCACAGCTGAGGAACAACCATGATGTTTGAATTGTAATTTTCCTCATAAGGTTTGTTTATTAATCAAATCTGACTGTTTTAAAAAGAATGGCTGTACTTTTGTGCAAGTGCAAAACCATGAATAAGAGGAAGAATGAAATATCAAAACATCTTCTGCCAGACATGGTTGATAACAGATTTCACAGCAAATGGAGATTAGTCCATTTAGTGGTTGAAAAACAGCAAATCTAAAAGCTGTGGTTCTAATCTAAAGCCACAAAGATTAAAATCCTAGGGGAAAGAGAGGGAAATGGTAGAGAAGAGAAAAAGACTCAATTTTAGCATTCACTAATGGTACCAATGCTGATCTAACAATGTTTCCTGGTAGAGAATACTAATGTCCAGTGTTTGGAATAACGGCGTTTGTTTTTCAGTAACGGGGTAATCTAACTAATTACTTTTTATGCCGTTATCGTTACTGAACGTTAAATGCGGTGCGTTACATGCATTGATTAAATAAACAGCAATCCGAAAGCATCCCTGGCTTCTTACTCAATGTAGTGAGAAGGTGGGTTAAAAATAAGGTGAGCGATTATGATTGGCTTAGGTGACGTCATGTTTCATGGTAGCCAATCAGAGCCAGTATTTTTACACATGTGCCAGCAAGAGGAGGCGAGTTAAAAACAAGGTGAGCCATTATGATTGGCTAAGGCGACGTGCCAGCACACGCGACACACACAGACACACACAGCAGATTGGATGAAGCAGCAGAGATGGCGAGCGTGGAGCAGTCTGATGAAAAGTTGGCATTTTTAATGTGACGATACAAACACTACTTTAAATTAATTGTGGTCAAAGGTAAGAACGTGCATGTGAAGTGTTCATTATATCCAGGAGAGAAGACTTTGTCGACATCCGTTGTAAGCAACTCAAAATTAATGAAGCACCTCACAACACGCATCTAAAAAATCTGAATTCTTTGACATATAGCAACTTTTTTTTTTTTTAACAGTAACGCAAATAGTTACTTTCCTTGGTAATGAGTTACTTTTATTATAGAGT
Organism: Gouania willdenowi; assembly: GCF_900634775.1. Taxonomy (NCBI): domain Eukaryota; kingdom Metazoa; phylum Chordata; class Actinopteri; order Blenniiformes; family Gobiesocidae; genus Gouania; species Gouania willdenowi. Next base: position 27,127,856 of record NC_041055.1, on the reverse strand, counting down.
AATTCAGTTACTAACTTACTTTTTGGAACAAGTAGTGAGTAACTATAACTAATTACTTTTTTAAAGTAACGTTCGCAACACTGCTAATGTCCCTATTGTCAAAGGAAGAAGTAGGAGTTCCCGCATAAAAAGTATATAAACATTTTATGCTATAGGCCAGAGGTCTCAAACTACTTTTAGTTCAGGGACCAAATACAGAGCAGTTTGATCTCAAAAGGGCCACAGATTTAATGAGGAATTTTAACATTGTGCCCTAGTTTGCACTTGTACGCATATATAAAACGTGTAAGAAACCAACAATATCAGTACCAAGAGGGTCTTCACTTTAAATTTTCTATACTTGTGATCAATTTATATTTAATTAAGGAAAATGCTATGCAGTAATTTGAGGAAAATTAAAAGATTTAAGAATTTTGAATTTAAGATTTAAAAATGAGCCATCATGTGATATAAGCACTGGGAAAACGGTCAGCCCCTACAATTATTAAGATTCATTTACAAAATGATACAATGGTTCATGTTTTCTTTTTCTCCTGCGGGCCAAAGTGGATGCTCCAAAGGGCCGAATTTGGCTCCCGAGCCTCGATTTTGACACGTGTGCAGATATAGGCGGACTTTATGCATAAGCATATGGCTCGACCCTAAAGTTGAGTCCTCATCCTCATATGTGGAGAAAACGTACCTTTCTTATCCCTGATGTGCTTAGAATAAATGTGGGATATAGGAATAAAATAAAGCGTTTGAGGCATAATGAACTCAAAATTGTTGAATTCTTAAGTTGCGCAGTTGGCTGACCCAATATGATTGATAGGTACCATTATTGAACCTTTTCATGAATTAGGAATCTCTGTGTAGTTATGCAAACTGGATGAATTAGATTATAACAGAACCCATCTTTTCATACTTTCAGCTGTAGAGAGAAGTTTAATTTTGTGTGAGAAAATTAAAATGCACCAACGGCACAAAAAAAAAAAAAAAAAATAAAAAAAAAAAAATCACAGCAAGTGGGTGACAAATCACTTTAGAGTTCTCCAGAACAAAGGCTATACCCGCAGTGTGGAAATACCATGTGGAGAAAGAAATTACACAAACAAGCTTTAAAAAAAAGAAAGGAAGCGTATATGTTCCAGCACAGGACCTGATAATGGATTTTAATGTGCAGAAGAAACAGTCGAGAATGTCAGAAACCAATAAAAAAAGATAAAAGCTAAAAAACCTTTACCTCAAAAATGTTGAATTTGTTTCTAATTGGCTCACTGGGCTCTGCTATAGACTTTAGTTGGGAGTATAGTCTACTTTCTGCAGTTTTTTGGTTTTTTTTTTAAAGGATTTGCGAAATGAAGAAGCCATTAGTGGATGGCTGATGGATGGACTTGGACAAAAACATTATGCCCTGTGGTGTTGAAATTATTTTTGATTTATGTTGAAAACCCCAAGTGCATCAAGGAAATAACCACAGACTGTTACAACATCAGCCGCCGCCTTCTTTGGTCATTTAATTATTCAACTGAACAAAAATAAATGGACTTTACAGAGAGTATCTATTAAACCCCAATGTGGGAACTGATTTCTGGGGACTCATTGCTGCTGTGAAATGAAAAAAAAAAAAAACACTTAGCCAACACATTATCTCAGGCTGAGACCTCAGTGACGAGATGAAAAAGCCTCTCACTCGGACCTCGTGGGTCTTTACGATACCCAGAACACTGTGCATTCTCCTACGTAAAAACCCTGTTCGAAGCTAATCTTGGCTCCCTGCTGACTGTCAGTAGCCTATAGAGGACACATTGTGAGTCAGATGTTTGGAGTCACACCAGACGTTCCTCACATACTTGCACGGCCTTAAGGTATGATACTGAGAATGTAAAGTGGCCTCAGAGAACAAGGCTCCATGGTAACTGATGCATTGCAGATCAGGATGCTGTTGGAGGCAATAAAGAAAAACCAACTCGACACCTCTGGTCCGTCTCATCCTTCTCAGCCTCCACAATCTAAATGTTAAATTGGTCGCCAAGCGTACAGTAAATCTAAATGAAAAAATCTAAATGTTAAATCTACATTTAAAATCTGTTGCCAAGCGTAAAGCTGAATGTTTAGAAATTACACAAAGTGGGCAGGCCAGTACCTGTCAATCAATAGATTTAGATCTAACATTTACATTTGGATTTATTTTTTATGTGTACACATTTTTAAACAATATAGAACATGCTGTTCTACAAGAGTCTCGGTCTCAAATGAAAGATCAAAATGTTCAAAATGTCAGTTATGAAATAGTGAGTTTTTACATTGGGCACCCCATAACCCACTGTCTGTAGTGTTTACTGTCCTAAGGATGCAGCAAGAGGATGTTTTGCATGTTCCACAGTAAAACTATTTGAATGTTGGTTTTCTAAGAATTGTGAATGTGTCGTTGCTGATACAAAAGCTAAAGTCACATGAGCTGGTGTGCCATCATGCATGCAGCAACATCTCACAGAGCGTCAGTGCCTCACAAGGCAGTGATGCTCATCCTGCCGCTCACATGTGATTGTAATACCGCCACTTCTATTTTAATCGCTGATGTAATCCAGAACACACAGTGAGGATGATATGTGGAGGAAGATATAAACGGTGTTTTGACATTTCCAAAACTAAGATTTTAGGAGAGGAACGTCCACATCAAAGCCTTCACCTCCTGCATTGACTAAAAATGTCAAATTCTGGTAATGCTTATACTCAATTCCAGTGTTTCTCAGATGGGGGTACGCGATGGCACTACAGGGGCTCATACGGATCACCATTACCACGGGCCCCTGCAGGGCCAATATTGTAAAATAATGATTTTTGTGCACGCTTATACAATCTGTACCTTGAGCCGTGTGCTTCAATCCGTGTGTGTAGAATTGCAATGTGTAAAACTATTTGTGTGTGCGCCTACACAAAGAACGCTTCCCATCACGTTGACGTCTGTGTTTCCTGATTCAGAAGCATCAAACCCAAAGGAAATATTCACACACGTGATTTGAATGTGACGTCACAAAAGATATTCACAGTAGACTTGCATTTTTTTTTTTTTTATTACTCGTGCCTATTCTCATTTACAACCACAACTATGTTGTCACAATTTTTCGAATCTGCTGCTCCAGCTGCACAAACGATTTTGTATAAACGTTCATTTTTATGAGACAAATCATATACGTGTTCACGGTTTTATTGCTTCGTCACATTTTACAGATTGTAGATTTTGTAAAAATATATTAACGCTTGGCCACTGCATCGGCTGTCAGCTCACCATCCATACTCTCCACATGGCGTTTACCATTTCTTCAGGTAGGTCATTGTGTAATCACACATTAATCTAAAATTATGAGTTATTTAACATTCATATGATTGTTATTATACTGCGTTTTCAAAACCACAAAAATTATAATACAAATATTTCTTTTTTTTCCATAGTTTTGAACAATAACGCATACAAAACATGAGAGCAGGGAGTGACCAAATAATAATAATAATAAGTTTCTTATTTAAAGATAAAATAATAGAAAAAATAAATAAAAACTAGAATTTACATTTCGATTATGTAATTGGATCTCTTTGCATTGGTGTATATCAACCGTTTATCCCAATAGGAATCAAACCAATCGTGAAACAAAACTGATCGTCAAGGTTCCCCATTGGCTCTCGGGCCCTGAGCATGTGCCCATTTTGCCCATGTGCTAATCTGTCTACAGGGGGTACTTGAGAAAAAGAATGGAAAATTAACAGTGTCAGTCTTGGTCCCTCCCCAGGCGTGAGATGACCAGAAATGATACAAGCTATAAAAATAAATCGAGGTCAGGATCCACTACATCACGGGGTTTTTCAACCTTGGGGTCTGGACCCCATGTGGGGTCGCCTGAAATTTCTGAAAAATTTAAATAGTTAGATTTTTTTTGTTTTAAAAAACAAGACACATTCTAAACTTCTGTGTTTCTATACTTTCATTTTGTGAAATAAAAATCAAGTTCAACTAAAATAGATACCAGAGCTCAAACAAGATGAAAAAAAATTCAGGGGTTACCAGAAATTCTTGATGGGGGTCACGATCAGAAAAAAAAAAAAAAAATGGTGTCCCACTGCACAAAATATTTCTTTCCACTTCTTTACAAAATGATTCAAAAAGTGCTTCATCACTCATTCCTTCATCATGATGCTCTATAGTTGTTTTTAAATAGTTTTCTAAGCAAAATGATAAAGGTAGACAAAGGGGCTACTTGGATTCAGAAATAAGAGACAGGGGGTACATGAGAAAAGTTTGAGAACCACTGATCTATTCCAAGGGTGTCAAACTGGTTACGTTTCACTCCCTCAGAGCAACAAAAACCAATCAAAAGGATCAGTCATGGGTGAAGCTAACAGAACTGTACACTCACACAAAATGGCCTCTGCTCTCTAAAAGGTGACGGGGGGATTGTTCTCCTCTATTACCCACTGAATCTATCAAAATGATACATAAAATGTAATGGCAGCCACATAATAGAAAGAAAGTGTTCACCACAAACAATCAAAGTACTTGGATCAACCATTCACAGTCAAAATCAATACCTAAAGAAGGCCAGCATATGGTGCAGAACCTTCTGAGTCCCATTCCCCACAGCAACTGAACAGAGCGTGAAAACCCTCTTTATATAAACTCCAGTCTCGGTAATTGCTAAGCACTCACAGCCGTACACGTCTCTGCGGGTACAGCAGATCTCCCTGATTGGCATGATGAGCTGGACCTGGCTGTGCACTTTGTGCCAATCTCTAACTACTCCCCTCTAAAAGACAACAAATCTAACAGATTTGTAGACATTACTCAAAACAAACTTCCACATCTTAGTAATGAACAAATGTGCTTAAAGCCACCATGTGGCTCCCAATGGTTGAACAGGCCTTAAAACCATAAATTGCATAATCCAATTGAAAATAGCCATAACAAATCCCCCCTTTTTCTTTTAGACCTAAAGCAATCTCCACAAGAAAGGAGTCTTCGTTGTATCTCAGTAATCCGAGACTATGCTTAATAAACAGGCAGCCACTACATTAGCTGGGTATCAATTACAGATTTTTGCAAAATAAAAGTGATATTTCTAATGTCGACAAAGCATATTTGCACTTTGAATGTGTTTCCATCGAAGGTTGTTTTGGGCAGGAGCCTCGTAACGCCTTATAACATTCCTTTGTTGTTTCACGTCTATGTTGGCAGTTATGATTTTTACGTCTAATGCTAAGAAATGTTCCGGTCTCCTCTTCTGTTTACACATACCGCGCCATGTTTTCTCAGAGAGAAGTGGTCACGTGACCATGTAAGTCATGTTCTGTTATGTTTATTTGTGCATGAATTATTATTATTTTTTTTCTAAATTCATGTGTTTCCATTACCAGTTTTTATTGCACTATTTAGATTTTGCACATTTCCAAGGGTAATGGAAACACAGCTTCCGAGACTGTACTTAATAAACAGTCAGCCACTCCATTGTCCTTCCCTTTGACAGGCTTCATTTCTTGTAGCAGTTCTTGCCAGGGCTAAACTCCATCGGAATAACCTCCAGTTATTGAATGCCCAACGCTGCAAAAACAGCAAAGGGTTGTGGTCAGTGTAAACCACCAGTGGATCAGAGTTCTATACGTAGATTTCAATGTTCTTGAGGAATAAAATCAGAGCTAGAGTCTTCTTCTCGATAGTAGAGTAGCACATCTGGCTAGGACTTCATTTCTTTTTTAGTAGAAGGCAGTGGCTATCCATACGGTGGCCGTATCAATATACCGACGTTCTACCCATATGCACGTGATAGGTCAGTCATTGGTCAGATTAGGTCACATGACTAAGACTAAACCTTACCCTAAACCTAACCCTAAAAATTGTTGCAATATTGGTTTATAATCTAACCGTAACCTTACGTGTACTTTGGTAACCGTACCAATAGCACCGGGGGTTGTCCGTACGGCAACCGTACAAATAAACACTTTCTGAGAAGAATGCTACTGGGTGTTCAACACCATCAGTATTTTAGTGCCACTTTAGATCAGGGGCCAAATACGGACCAGTTTGTGGGCCACAGATTTTAGGTGGGAAAAAGAGAAAATTCAACATCAATTTGCCCTGGTTTGCACTTCCACGTATAAATGATACAGTATGTGAGTATATCAGTCTCTGCAGAATCTTCACTCAAATTTCCCAGATTTGGGGAATTTGGAGACATTTTTTGAAAAAATGAGTAAAATATGCCAGATGATGAACACCACCGTACACCCACTGTGAGCTCCGGATATCCACCAGCAGAGTCTTGTCACCCCAAATGTAGAAATGGATATACTGTAGATTAGGGGTGCCCAATCCTGGTCCTCAAGGGCCCCTATCCAGCATGTTTTAAATGTTTCCCTCTTCCAACACAGCTGATTCAAATGATGAACTCATCATCAAGCTCTGCAGAAGCCTGATAACGATCCTGGTCATTTCAATCAGGTGTGTTGGAAGAGGGAAACATCTAAAACATGCTGGATAGAGGCCTTTGAGGACCAGGGTTGGGCACCCCTGCTGTAGATAATGTATGAACAAATGGACTTTGAAGGCTCAAAAATGTTTAAACATTTATAGAAGGAACTCATTGGCCAAACTTTCTTCAGCGCTCAATCGATGTGTACAGTTTTCTCAAAACACTTGATTTAAAAATAGAGGACTACTTTGACATAGATAAGAAATTTAAAAAAAAATATACCAGAAGTGACAGTCTTGGGTTTTGATATAAAGTCAAAACAACAACAAAAAAAAAAGCTTTACACCCCTGAATACTCAAACCATTTGTTTTAACAAACCCACTCTAACTGCAGCAGGAATTGAACTGCCAGACTTTGAAGTGTTTTTAGAAGCAAACACGAAAAGCCATTTGGGGCAATATCTACAATATTTTGGAGTTGCAAAGCCAAACGTCAAAGCTTTGCTCTTGGAACAAAACAAGAAAAAAACTTTTGCTTGACATTTTTCATGATCCTTGATCCTTCCGTCTCTGTACCTGGAACATTTTAGCATCATAGAAAAAAATCACAAACTCAAAAATCATAAAACACTTGTATAGCATTTCATTAAAAATATTTATTAAGAACATTTGATGATGTTGATGATGTCATTAATACAACAACGATGGCTTTGAATGCAATTTTTAACTTCCTTTTCCCAGTTTCAAACAGTAGACAACCTTTCCTGTTAATAATATAAATGTTTTTGTGTTGACTCACTGTAAACCACTGACCAGTGACACTTTGTTTTTTCTTTACTTTTACTACTTATTGTTTTAACCCTCAGAGAATTGACATTTTGGGTGTTTTTATTTCTTTGCCTTTCAATATTCCGGTCATTTTTAAGGCTAGTAATTGTATGAAATTTGGCCACTATTTTTTTTTTACTTCGACATGCTCAGAGCAGTAGAAGGAGAACCTACCACAGGTGCTCATGGCTCGTGCAAGTCAGATACCAGTTACCCTAAAAGTTTGGCTGGGGGAGTCGTGTTCTTTTTGTTCCCGAAGCCAAAAACACAACTGGAGCAATGTCTAAAAACGTCTCAGGGATGTGTGTGTAGTATGGGAGATGTGTATGTTTTTATTGGTTATCTCATCTAGTCCGCACTAATGTGTATGTTCAGCAAAATGACAATAAATCTTGATTTGATTTGAATTAAATAAGGCGTTTAAAGATATTACAGTGCCTTGACATAACTATACATTAACGCACCTAGTGAAAAGATTGGGCCGCGACGATGACTGCAACGACTGAGGTTGACAGTTATTAGCAACTATCATATTACCATATTACTATCAATATTTCTTTGTTGTATTGTAAATTGTATTTTTTTTCTTTAAAACTGCCCTTGTGCCAAAAATAATAATGCATTAAATTAAATTCTGCTATGACACGATCAAGGCTGTAATATTTTCATCAAAAATATTTCACCTTGGCCCTAATATTTGGAAATACTGCAAATGTAGTGTTTTTCCTGCTGAGGTTGTCATGATAAAAAAAAAAAAAGTCGATACAAACATAAAAATGATTTAAAATTATAATACATTTTATATCTATGGATAGTTCTGATGTAGTTGAAAATATCTAATGTGGTGGGAGTAAAGAAATAATTAATGGAGTACATTTTTATTGCACTTTTAAGAGACAGACCGTCATGTAAATTTAAATTTAAAAAGATTTCTTTTTTAGTGGTGTTAAATATAAACATTCTGTATGTGCTCTTAGCTCATTTGAATTCTTCACTGTTTGAATCTCTGATTGATAATTATCTGCTGTGCTTCTGATTCTTCATTCTGAAAATGAAAGAGATCATTTGATCTCTAAAAAAGAGGCCAACTTCAAACCAGGCTTTACGCTGGCACTCTTTCACAACTTAGCCTTGATTGCGTGACTCTCTACGACCCCCGCTGTTAACATCTGATCTATTTCTGCTGATGTGAAGCCATACTCCTCCAGGACCTCGACTGTGTGTTCACCTATCTCAGGATTAGCGAGGAGGCAAGGCTCCGCCGGGGTCCGGGACAGAACCGGGGCTGGGCGGGGGCTTTCTTTACCACTCGAGTCCTTCACAAATGAGCCTCTCTCCTTATTGTGGGGGTGTGAGCTGACCTCTTCAAAAGATAAAACGGGCGTGACGCAGGCGTCGGTGCAATCAAAAATCTTTGACCATTCTGCCTGGGTTTTTGATGCAAAACGTTGGGTGAAGATAAGTCTGAGCTCCGGCCAATCAGTGAAGCTCATCTGTGGAGGCAGCTGTGAAGAATCTAACTCCAATCCTAGAGAGAAAAGAAGAAGCATCTTATATAAAGATATATAAAGACCAACAGTCCTGCATCCATCATCAATATAATGCACAACAGTGGAATTCAACGTTTTTTGATGGATGGAAAGTTATTTATTTATTTATTCAGTTTATTTCCGACATGGTTACATTCACTTTTTTTTTTTATAAACAAACTAGAGCGTTTATATCGTCAGGGGTGAGTCAGGCGCAGGGTTGGGGTCAATTATGTAAGTTTTAATTGCATAATTGGTAATTAATTACAATTGTGATGTAATTAGATATGTAATCTAAATTGAAAAAATATGTTGTTGTAATCACAATTGATTGTAATTGTGATTGTCATGGAAATTCTATAAAAACTGTAATTTACAATGTAATTAAACACAGAACAGGAGCAGCGTGTTACAGTGCTATGTCTTACACGTATGCAGTTAACAAATATTAAAATATGTTTCACATTAACTTTACCTGTCAGTTCTTTTGAGGATCATTTTACCATTTCAAAAAAAAATAAAATCCAGGGGTATACTGACACAAAAAAGGCTCAGACGCCCACACTAAAAATATCAATATCAATATTTTTCATTGATTAGGAAGCATAACAAGGAAACCAAGAGATGAGAAACAAATTAGATGATATATGATGTTTTTAGTGTATTTTACAGCTGATTTAAGACACGGGTAAAAACTGACCCAGAGATGCATAACAGAAAGCTAACGCAAGAGGAAGGTTAGATTTTTGGGTTATTTATTAAATGCTCAGTAATTGTTTGTTTGTTTTTTAATTTCCCTTTCTTTTTTCTCAATAATTGTGATTAATTGCAATTGAAGTTTAGCAATAAAAAAACAATTGTAATTTATTTCATTTTTTACTTTGTCTGCACATGAAAACGAAGGTCAACACTGCATGAAGTGCAATCTTCTTACGACAGTAATGCATGTTTAGTTATTGAAATTAAATAAATGAATTTATTTTATTGCATAATTGTGACCATCACCAGTCCTTCCTAAAGAAGGACAAGAAACACTTTATTAAGGGGAGGATATAAAAAGAGAGGGCAGTGTTACACCTAGGTGAGGGGAAGGGAACAGGGAAGAGGGAGTTAGGGTAGGACAATGGAAGGGGTGGGGAAGAGTCGACTGTTTTAAGGTGCGAGTGAAATGTGATGTTATAGTTGTGCATATTGTGTTGTGTACTCAGTTCAGCCAGTAACAATTGAAATTTGAATTGTAATTAGGAAAAATGCCAGTCACCATAATCGTAATTGAGTTGTAATTGAACATGGATAATTGAAGAAGTAATTGTAACTTTAAAATGTAATTGACCCCAACCCTGGTCAGTCTTTTTCCCTTTCAAAAAAAGAAGGAAAAAAGAAACATGTCTGTTTATAGATGTGGGACACGTACAGTATCAGTATGTATGTATGCTGGGGTGAATATATTGTTATTGATGTTCTGCAGTGTTCTTTAACAAACCGTGAAGCAGCTGTGAGTAGAACTGTGGCTCGATGGCTCCCACAGCCACGTATTTTCCATCCGATGTCTGGTACGTGTCATAGAAAGGGGCCCCGCTGTCCAGCATGTTCTGTCCTCTAGGACGGTCCCACAAACCGATGCTTTGGGATTTCCACACAAATGAGCCAGTGTAAGCTGCTCCTTCCACCTGAGTAAAAACAAGACAGGAAGATCCACGTAGGACATCGTTTCAGAGAAAGACTCTTACATGTGCTTCTGTGCTTTCATGCAGAATTAGCGCAGTCTTATAAATCATAACTGACAGAATAAAGTAAACGGACGCTTTAATGTGTGTTTGTTCATGTATTTATTCATGAGTGATGTACGTGTGTTGCACAGGTTGCCGTGCAGCATACACCTGACTGCTTAGCAAAACAGGCTGAATTGAACAGATGTAAAAGTATAATTAAAGTTGAAATATATATTGAAAAACTACCAGCGGCTGATGTACAAACACTTGTAAATCCTTGTTTATGCTGAAGCCGTCACAGCCTGTGGAGCTATGAAAGAAAAACACAAAACCTTTAACAAAACCATGAAGGAAAAAGTCAAGATTTACTTGAGGTTTATCCCTAAATAAAGATTGCAGCAGGGGGGAATGTATTCAATCAGAATATGTATTTCATATGTTCATATTAAATTGCTTATTGCCGATCAAGGGGGTAAAATCATTTAAGGGTATTAACTCCAGCCTAATCAAAAAAGGTACAATCAGATGCAAAAAAAATTCACTGAAGAAAAAAAACTTTTGCTTTTTCTGAATTGATGAGATAAAAATCAATAAATTAAAAAAATGGCCCTGTTTTCTCTTTTATTAGGAAATATTTTGTTTTTGTTTTTTCTGAATTGATGGGATAGTTGATGATGTGATAAAAAATTAAAAATAAGTAAATAACAAAAAAATGCCCGTTTTTCTGTTTTTATAGGAAATTTTTTGTTTTTGTTTTTTCTGAATTGATGGGATAAGTTTTTGTAGGAAATTCAGAAAAAAATTTAAAAATATTTCCTAGGGCCAATTTTAGTTTATTTACTTATTTTTTATCTCATGAATTCAGAGAAACTGAAAAACATTTCCTGTAAAACAGGGCAGATTTTTTAATTCATCAATTTTCAAGATCAAGATTTTATTCTTATCAATTCAAAAAAACAGAAACATATTTAATATTAAAACAGAAAAACGGGGACAATTTTTTTTTAATTTACTTAATTTTATCTCATCAATTCAGAAAAAAGTCAGTTTTGTCAAGTTTCTCCATTAACAAAGTAAGACCAGTTTGAAATGAGTCAGAACCAGGTTTCGCTGGTTGGTTTGCCTTGAATTTCTACTTTTAGCACACACAATATGCAAATTCTATCTGATCTTATATTTATATATTTTTTTTGTGTGTGTCTAAACATCTTTGAGCTTCATTTCACGAATAATCTATGCTGAATAGCCACTCTGTGAATCATCTGAGATGTTTTCTTTGAAAGAATGATGTCATTCTGGAGCTGGCCATGGCTATCCCATTCATGGCCTTTTTAAAAAATCCACTTCAGAATGGACAGGAAGATGGAAAATTATAATAATAATAATAATAATAATAATAATAATAATAATAATAATAATAATAATAATAATAGAGATTGAATAATAATGTACTTTCTTTCCAAGGCACTTTGTAAAAGTGCATCACTCTGAGGCAAAGGGAAAATAAGGGAACATTGATCATTGTAGGCAGTTAGAAGGACACATGTAATAATTTTTTATCCCAACATTGTCAATAATCGAGAACTCACTGTCAATGCTGTTTTTATATACTAGTACAGTGCTCGTCAGAAGTATGTATTCATATAGTGGGAGCTTAAGTAGAGTTGTCAATTATGGCCAAATGAGTATGTGTTTGAAGGTCAGATGTACAAAGAGGTGTACATACTCTGTACTCTGTAGTGTTATAAAGTAAAATAGCGTGTACAATTTCCCTGTTTAATTCTATGGGACATGCGCATGATAAACTGCAATTATTGCAAGTTTTTAAAAAATGAAATAAACTGTATTTCATGGCATTTTGTACTTGTAAAGTTCAAATTTGTAATTATTGATATCGCTATATATCAAGATGTATATCGTAGTGTTTATTATCAGGATATATCGTATCGCGACATGGAAATCGTGAATCGTATCATTTCGTCTGATTAATAGCAATGCACTGCACACCCCTATTGCCAGATATTTCCAGTTACCTGGATCAATAATCCTGATCATGGTACCATGATTATTCACACGTTTAGAGGCTTGTAACACATTTCTATTTCTATCACCATTGACAACAATGCACTAATTTCAAATGTAAGTAAGTAAACTTGGTTTATATAGTGCTTTTCACAGACAGAGGTCACAAAGTGCTTCACAGTGAACACAATCACATTGTGATTGAAGGATGCTCTATTGGCTCTATTGGAAAGCCTGTTTATAAAAATAAGTCTTTAGTTGATTTTTAAAAGTCTGCACAGAATCAAGGGAGAACAACGACAGAGGAGGTTTATTCAGAGACGGGGCGCAACGGCTTTAAAAGACCCGTCTCCTCGCGTTTTGTGACAGGTTCGAGGAACCATTAGCAGGTTTTGGCCTTCAGAACTCAGACTCCGAACTGAAGTGTAGGCCTGGATCAAATGTACGGACAGTCCCATTTATTTATTTTTTAAATCAAGATGAAATACTCAATCCTGATTTGATCTGGATTAAACTCTGTGTGTTAATTAAGGACCAAACCCAACACAACTGAGTCAAATTTAATTATAAAAACAGTGTTTTACAAAAAAAGATGTTAATTTGTAAAATTTTGCCGATGATCACAGATTTTTTCGATTTTCAAAAATTTTTGTATATTGATCCATATTCCCTTTCAAATTACCATAATAAATGCCGGTGAAAACATTAGCTCGTTGGCGGGGGTAATGATCATTAGTCCCATGCAGCCTCCATTAATCAAGATATTAAGACACAAATTCACAGAAAATGACTTTTGACTCGTCTTTTTTTCTGAAATCTACGTAAATTATTTATGAATCACATTCAAACAATAGCATATGATGTTATATGTTATTATAAATTTTTACAATTGTGCATAATCATTCCATAGGCTCTGATGGGCCAGATTTGGCTGCTTTAAAAAAAAAAAAAAACATGAGGTGGGCCTAATAGAAATAATATTGAAAAGGGGGAAATAATTGTTAAAAACCTACTGTAAGAGAGAACATGCAAACTCAACAAAGGAGGATCTCTGCTGAAACAATCCTGTTTCTGAACTCACTGTGTATCATTTAATGTGCGTTGGAAGCAGTGAATGGTGAAAGAGCCAGTGAGTTTCTATTGATGCTGTCTGTATTTTTATTTTACTGTGGTAGCACTGAATCCTGTATGACACAAGCTGTGTGCTGATTGAGCAAGACCCAAAAAAAAAAAAAGTCTTTAGCATTGACACCCCCTGCTGTTCTCTGCCTGCATAGACCTAAAATCCATCCCCCAGAACAGGCTGCCTTTCTAAAACAGCCACGTCAAATAAATGTTATGTTACACAATTTAGCTTTTTTGGTTAGTTACAGTATGCACATGGGGGGGAACCAAGAAGGTAGAACCCCATGTGACACGTGTCAAACTCATGGCAAAGAAAGCATTAATCATAGTGTAAATGAAACTAAACAATATTTGCAGGGGTGCTTATATCACACGTTTTAATGTTAAACTGTTGAAAAAACTCAAAATTCTTTCAAAATCCTTCAATTTCCCTTAATTAAATAGAAATTAGTCACAAAATGTAGGAAATTCAAAGTGAATTTCCTGTTGGGATTGATTTCTATCACGTATTGCTTGGATATTGTCGGCTTCTTACATATTTTGTATTTTATGTATATACATAAGTGCAAACTAGGGCAAAATAACTTTTCACTAATCCTAGCTACTCTGTATTTATTTGGTCAATGACGTATAAGGATTTCACTGCATGATATTTCATAAAATGTTCATCATCAAACAAGGTTCGCATGAATATTATGATGGAAATAAAAGTAGAAATACTTGTAAATCTTATTGATTTTAATAGATTTAGAGTGATTTTAAAGAATTTTTCAAAACAGCAGTCATGGCCAGACAGTAGTACCACATCATATTATTTGGATACTTTGAATAAAATAACAAATTACAGAAGTAATTTAGTAAGAAACATGTTATGACAGTTTTATGAAGGGTATGGTTTTGGTAGCCACACTCAAAGAGTGTAAACCAACACCTACCTACACATTATGGATTGTATTTTAACTCAAAGACTGACCTGAAAACTTGTTTTGGGTTTATTTTAGTCAAACTTTTGGCTTTATTTTTTCCTTTGTGGCCAACATTTAATGATACATTTCTTTTACCATTATAGAGGTCCTCACTTGTGTACGAGCCATGTGAACCGTGTGCGACTGTCTGATTGAAACTGAAATTGAAAATGTAAATTGAAAATATGAATTGAAATTGAAAGCCTTTATTGTCACTATACACAGTACAATGAGATTTAAGCAGCTCCATAAAAGTGCACACATTTAAAAGACTACATAATGTATACAATGCAATACAATAGCCCATGCTTCTAACGGATGGAAAAAAAGCTGTTTTCTTTTGAAAGCTGAAGAAAAAAAGCGTACATGGACAAGGCTGTTTTGTCTCTTCCAAATGACCCGTTTCTTTTGCTAGATGAAAGGTTGACATCATGAAGGGCTTGTCAGGGCTGTGTCATGGTCCTATTGCAATGCTACAAATGCTGTGAACATAAACACCACAGCTGAAAGCCGGGCAGACAAAACTAAGTGGATGTAAATGTAAGCGTTTACGTGTCAGCAGGGTTGACAGGTCAAATCAATCTACACATGTGCTTCAATGCATTTCAGCACATGCTGGAATTGGATTTTAAACCAACAGCCTGGACACTAATAGTATAAGTAAACAAATGTCACATGAATGGATATCAGTCAAGAAAAACACATATTATTATTGTTGAAGGACACGTCCTCCACCCACTTCTATCCTCAGCCTTTATGTGTCTTCAAGAGTCAGTTATTATTCGCTAACGTCAGCCACCAAAGCATTAGCCGCACACTGTTTAAGGGACAGTAAAGGTCTCTTAGAAGAGCTCTTCTTCTCTGCTTCCCTGTCTACTACCTAACCACAGAGTTAGAAGTGTTGCGCCTTGCCGTCACAGATTGTTTCAGGTCACAACTGTTTTTATTCGGTAAACAAGGTGATATATCGTGATATTGTACCGCATGATTATTGTATCGATCAAAAAAACAGCCAAATCGTTCTTTTTTGGGTTTTTTTAAAGAATTTAAGAACTTAACAGAATCAGAATCTGTTGTAGAAGCAAAAGTTAAACTTTAAAACAATTTTAATCCGACAGTTTGATAAACATACCACTTGTTTTTGATATTAGAAAAAAAGCAGACCACACAATGGCAAACCTCCAATCAAACACTGAACCCAGATCTTATTTTCTGGGTGTTTCTACTATTATTGACTTGTAACATGACTTAAAACCTAGACAAACCTATTAGTTTGAGACTGAGTGATCAATGTTTGATAAATTTTACATGTATTATGTACACGTAGCTTATAGACAAGGCTGTGTGTGAACCTACATTTTAGGATGAGAAACAATTACTAAAATGCATTACGTTTTCTTCAAAAATGAAAACCAGACTGTGAACTAAAAACAGAACAAATGCAAAAATTATGATGAAAAAGGTTAAACATGGTGTAAAATGAGCATATCAAAAGTTTAATCCTTCCATTACTGTATTAGCCTTTATTTATTATCAGAAGTACTCCTTAGCTCATGTTATATGTTATTTACTTGTGTCTGCAGGCTCATCTAAACTCTTTCCTATGTCTCGTCCAACATTAACCTTGAATTTAGGCCTTTTTATTTGTTTATTTCCAATCTTTTTCTTATTTTAGATTTTGAATTTCATCTTTTGGTGTATTTTCAAGAGTTTTGCCACAAATTATTATTGACGGATGAGAAAAAAGTAGAAAAAAAAACTCTATAATGTTAAAAAATAAACTGATAAATGTTTCTGTGTACCTCAAGAGAGGTGTTCAAGTACCGCTAGTGGTACATGTAGCCCAGTTTGGGAACCACTGCCATAATACATACAAACACCAGTTAACTAAAAGAAGCAAAAGTAATTTTTTTTTATCAACTACAATTATTTTAGGTTTAGTTAAACAAAGACCCCCAATGAACTTAAATAAACTGGCAGTTGTATTTTGTATGTTTCACTTCCCCTTTAAGGGTAAAGAGAAAACATAGAGTTAAGAAAACCTACACTGACTTAGAATTTTTTTAATAAATTCTTAAAGGGCTGTAGAAAAAATTCTGAGAATTTAAAAAATGCATCCAAAAGTCATTTATCTTTAAAAAAAATCTGTATTTAACAAACCTGACTATCGTTTCGGCACTTCCTGTGCACATGCATTCGCATGCACAGTAAGCCGAATGCCGGTAGTTCCGTCACTGCCAGACCCGTCCCTGTCACTGCTGGACCCATGTCCTTCTAGCTATAGTTCTGTCAGTTTTATTTGAACCCTAACACTAACCCAAGAAATACCCTAAAATGTTTCTTTTTTTTTTGTATATGTATTTTTAAAGGTGGAATTTGCCGTGTTAAATATGTTAAAATGAAAAAGAAAAAAAAAATGTCAGAAGTGGGATTCGAACCCACATCAGCAGAAGGAAAAATCCTCGAGTATAGTGCCTTAGACCACTTAGACCAAACACGGTGTTAACACAGGCACATTACGCTTATGCAGAAAAGTTCCGGCAGTGATGGCACCACGTATGTGCAGAAAGTTCCGGTACTATAGTCAGGTTTGTCTAGGGTCAGGGTCCGGAACTATAGACACTTTGTTTAAAAAATGTAAGTCCATCCATCATACAATACACAAGCACACATAGCAGGAGGTTTCAGAGGGGCACGTCTATAATTACAAATTTGGAAAGACATTAAAACAGACACATTTTTAGCACATTGGTGTCGTAGTAGCCCAGTTTGTCTTTAACAAATTCAGAGAGCTCTACTTAACATCGGGCACAGGGATATTTGCAGGCTTAGATGTCAAGCTAACACAGCTGAGAGCTTCCACTAATCCTGACTGAGAGCTTTTTCTAGCGCAGTGCATTTTTCTTGGCACGTTTCTGTTGATTTGAGCCAATTTTCATGATATACTCCACAAGCCTGCTGCTGTAATAACATCCCAGAGCAGTTGGAAGGTTGGCTTTCAGTGTCTGGATTACCTTATCACAGAGACTCGCAGCAGTGAGCCCACACTGATGCTAAACTCATGTGTATTATTTATATAAGATTTCTGCTTACCATACTGGCATCAATTATTTGTCCCTTCCCTGACTTGGTCCTCTCCAGCAGAGCGAGGACGATCCCCAAAGCACAGGTGAGACCCCCACCTGCAAAGTCTGCAACCAGATTCAGGGGAGCGTAGGGCTTCTCTTCACTGCGACCAAGCCGAGATAACAGGCCTATAAAGTATAGAAAGACGTCATAAACACATGCTGGAAGGAAAAAAGTTTAGACTTAAATTTGTGTTTTTTAACCTTGGGTTGTGACCCCATGTTTGGTCGCCATTAATTCAAATAGGGTCACCTGAGATTTCTAGTAATTTATTAACACAAATTACTGATTCAAATTATATTTTTGTAACTTTTTAGATTATTTTTGATTTTTAAATTGAAACACACAATCTCAAACAACTGTATTCTATGCTTTCACTTCCTAAAATATAAATATAGTAAAAAAAAAAAAACAGTAGAAATATTAAATAATTAAATAGTTAATTAAATCATCAAATAATAATTATAAGAATGAAAATTATATATTTTGCACATTTTTTTAAAATTATTATTAATTTTCAAATTAAAACAATCTCAAATAACTGTATTCTATACTTTAATTTCCTCAAATATGAATCGATTTTAAAAAAAAAAGAAGAAATATCAAATAATGAAATAGTTAATTAAATCATCAAATAATAATAAGAAGAATGAAAATTATATATATATGTATATATTTTTTTTACATTATTATTATTTTTCAAAGTAAAACACACAAACTCAAATAACTGTATTCTACACTTTCACTTCCTCAAATGTAAATTGAGTTAAACTAGTCAAAGTTAATAATTAAATAGATAATTTAATAATAATAATGAAAATTAAAGTTACATTTAAAAATACAGTATTTAAATGTGCGAGCTGGCGTATCTCATCACTATAGTGCTACTTAAGTCGTAACACTAATTCATTTTTTTTTTTTTTTTTTTTTCAAGTGTCTGGGGTCACCAGAAATGTGTGAAATTAAAATGAGGTCACGACCCAAAAAAGTTTGGGAACCACTGACTTAAAGTTTTACGTGTACTTATTTCACCTCTGATTCTCTCTCTCATTTTTT
This sequence comes from Gouania willdenowi, assembly GCF_900634775.1. Taxonomy (NCBI): domain Eukaryota; kingdom Metazoa; phylum Chordata; class Actinopteri; order Blenniiformes; family Gobiesocidae; genus Gouania; species Gouania willdenowi. The sequence goes on along the minus strand of NC_041055.1, from coordinate 27,109,053 downwards.
TAGGCTCTCATGACAAAAAGCCTAGTGTTCTCATACTGTAAGTAACCAAGCGTGAAATGGCAATGCCTCTGTCTCCACATAAAGCCGCATGGTCTTACCCGACAGGGCGAGGTAGTTAATGTCGTGCCCAGCTGCAGTGGCGTAACACCCAGTCTGACCATATCCAGTGAGCCGAGCGTAGATCAGACCAGGGTTTTCCTTCAGCAGCTGTTGTGGGCCAAGGCCAAGTTTCTCCATCACACCTGAGTGGTTGGAAACATTCAAAACATTCCCCTCCATTAGACGGGCTTTTACAGCACTGCTCCATGACCTAGAACCAGATGGGCTGAGTGAAGAGTGACTTGCTTTTAGAGTTTGTACTGCTGGACATCAGCCACAACAATTATATACACATACTGTATATATGTCTATTGAATCGCCGTACTTGAGTATTACCAAAGTAAAGCAGGGCTAACATTTGTACAACAGAGTGTGATGTATTTTTTATTGTTTACAAATCTTTTTATAAAAATTGATATTGATTTTTTTTTTTTTTTTTTTTAAAGCATCGTTCAGAAGCGAGATTGAAATGGGGTATTTTACGGAAGCGGATTAGGGTCAATTTTGATGGAGAAAATAATTTTGGGCAAATAAAGAATAAAGTTGAAATAAAATGTCGAGATCAAAGTCAAAAATTTCAAAAATGAACTCAAAATACAATATAGTTGTAAAAGTCGAACGTTTGCTAATAACGTGAAATCTACAGAAGCTGACGAGGGTCAATTCACCATGACAACAAACAGCAGATCATGGCAGTTTACAAAATGCCATTTAATGATGAAACACTTAAACTATACTTCAAAGTTGGGTTTTTTTTTTTTTTTTAGCTCATAAACATGTTGTTGTAATCTCTTTGAAAACGTAATCTGTTTAGAAGGAAAAACCAGTAAAGTTTGGAAGAGGTGAAGCATTCAGTCCTGACTGTGGATCTACGGAAACCGATTAGGGCCAGTTCTGATAGAGAGCGTTGTCGCGGTGAATTGGCCCTTGTCAGCGTCCGTAGATTTGACTTTATTAGCAAACCTTTGACTTTTATCACAATATTGTATTTTGAGTTCTTTTTTCAATTCAATTAAATTCAACTTTATTCAAATAGCGCAAATTACAACAAAGTCATCTCAAAGCGCTAAACAAAATATAGTAGGGGTGCGACGAGATCTCGCGAGATTTCTCGTTGCGTTAAAAATCCGTCTCACGAGATTTTTTTTTTTTGTGAGCTATCCAAACTTCCATTTGTGACCTGTGGGGGCAGTAATGCTATGTCCAATTCGACTGGTTGGGTTAGTGAACAGAAGGGCAAACAGAACAGGGTAGAAGGATTGTCAATCAGTGTCCCAGACTAGTTGAACCAATGAACCAAAGTTAAAATTCTCGAAATTTTGACTTAATCTCGTACTTTCTACTTTAATCTCAACATTTTGACTTTATTCTTGATTTTCCCAAAATCATTTTCTCAATCAAAAGTGACCCTAATCCTCTTCCGTTGTATTTATGTAACAGCACTGGTATCAAAAAACTCTAAACGATACCCTGCACTACAATAAAGAGGTGGAAGTAACAGATTACAAGTACTCACGTTACTGCTTTTATTGATACTTGTGCTTTTTTGAGTTTATTTCTAAATCAGTCATTTTACTTGTACTTAACTGTGTTTTAAAGTAATTTGTTACATTTCTTCATTCTTTGTTTTAAAATGATCAACGGACATTGGGAAACTACAAATTTTTTTTATTTATTTATTTATTTATTTTTTAAAAAGAGTTGTACATTTTGACAAACCTTTTATTTTACACAGATGCCTTTGTGGGAAATATATTAAATTCCTCCAATCTTATACATGAGATGTTTACTGTATGCAAGGGAACCGTGGCAAGATTCATTACCAAAAAATAAACGTGGGGGGTGAAAGTAACTAGTAACTTTTACTTTAAATACTATTTAATTGAGCTATGTTTTACTTGTACTTGAGTATTTGATGTATATCTTACTTGTACTTGCACTTGAGTACAATTTCAATCAAGTAACAGTACTTCTATTTGAGTAGAATATATCAATACACTTAAAACACACCTTTACGATACGGTTCAAGAATCACGTCGGACTGGATACAAAGTTTCTTGAGCACAGTGATGCCCTCTGGGTTCTTCAGGTTGATGGCCACCGATCGTTTTCCTCTCCCTTGTGTGTCCAGTGACATGGAGGCTTTAGTCCTGTCCACACGGATCACCTTGGCACCGAAGTCGGCTAAAATCATGCCACAGAAGGGTGCCGGGGCTAGACCTGCCAGCTCAATAACTCGCACCCCAGCCAGGGCCATGATGAGTGGACTACAGAGGCAGAGAGCAGAGAGACTTCTCAGTAAGGGTGTAAGTAAAAAAGCGATTGTGCGATATATAAACGCCCAGGCACTAGGTGTCAGTGAACCACATCAGACGTTGTAAAACTACCTCACTAATCAATGCATTTTAGCTGGAAGTTGCTTGCACATTATTTTCATAAAACAACAAACAATTATTGGTATCGCGATTATTGCACTGAGAAGTAGGGGTGTGCATCGCCATGAATCTGACGATACAATACAATTCACGATTTGCATGTCATAGTATGATATATCAAAATAAATCCTGAAATATCGTACCGTGACATGCAATTACAATTATAATTGTAATTGCGTAACTGATCAGAAAGAATTGCAATTATGGTTTAGTTATCATTATAATTGTAATTTAAAAAATCTGTTGCTGTCGTAATTGTAATTAAATTGTAATTAAATTGTAATTGAGTTTAAATAGTTGGCTTTGTAATTGTAATTGCCATGAAACTTCTATAAAAATTATCAATTAGAATTTAATGCAAAAATGGGGAATCATGCTACAGTTCTATGCACAGTTCTACACACGTAGCTAACAATTATTAAAATATTTTTCAAATCAAGGTTTCCCACATTTTACTATTTTAAAAAAAATAAAAATGTAATCTAGGAATATACTGATATAAAAAAGGCTCAGACACCAACACCAAAAATATTAAAACCTATATTTTCATTAATTAGGAAGCCTAACATGGTTATCAATAAATAGGTAATACATTCGATGATAGATGTTTGTTTTTAGTTTATTTTACAGCTGATTTAGGACCAGTTATCAACAGAAAGAGGAAGGTTCACTTTTATTATGTTATTTATTTCAGGCTCAGTAAATGTGATTATTTGTAATTGAACTTTAGTAATTGAGAACGTAATTGTAGTTGACTTTCTGAGGAAATATAATAAAGTTGAATTGATACAACAATTATTGTAATTTCATTGTAATTGGAAGAAATGATACCGTAATTAAATTGTAATTGAACATGGGTAACTGAAGACGTAATTGTCACTGAAAAATGTAATTGGCCCTAACCCTGCAACGCACAGCCCTACTTCTCAGTGCAATAATCCAGAGCAAAATCAATAACAGAGGAAGATAAATGTTGGAGGTTAGTTTTTCTGAACATTATGAGAGAAAACAGTTTCATCATCAGCACATAGTGAAAACGTCCACCAATGAGAATCACTGGTCCAAGGACTTCACTTGGTATTCATCTGCAAACCTCTGGGTTTGCTGCTTGTTTCTTTGAATCTCTAATATGATATCAATGTTGAAGCCTTAAATATTGCAAGATACGGATGTCCATCTGATATCAGCACAAATCATACATATTTTTATGAGAACAATAGTCAGAAATAGGAGATAGGAGGAAAAACTGACCAATTCATTATAAACCATTGAGTTACAGAAATTCTAACTTTAAATATAATAATAATTCTACAATAAATACAAACTAAATCAGAAGAACCAAAAAAAATAAAAAGTCAATAAATCCAATAAAAACAATATATATTATATTCATAGATTTTAGAGGCAGCTCAATATGATCCCTCTTTTTTTCTGATATAGAACTAATAACAGCATTGGTGATAAAGCATTAAATTAAAAATAATTCAAACCTCCTTTAAAAAAATAAAATAAATGAAAAAATAACATTGTAATCCTTTAATAGTATACAACAAGAAGGGGAAATAGAATATCCACTGTTGCTGTTGTATCTATCAATTACACTTTATTCAATTGTAGTCCAAAGTGCTTTACAGGATTTTACAAAAGTCACACGATGCACGTGCTCAAACATTTTTTTTTTTTAATTATTTAATATTTTAATTTAACTAGATTTATATTTGAAAAAGTCAAAGTTTAGAACACAGTTGTTTGAGATTGTGTTTTAATTTGAAAAATAATAATAATTTGGGGGGAAAAAATCAGTAATTTTTCTTTTTTTTAAAAAAAAAAAACAAAAACCAAAATCAATTACTAGACATTTCAGGCGACTCTACTTTAATTCCGGGCGACACCAATGTTGAAAAACACTGAACTAATCAAATATACCAAAGCTGTGTGTGATTCACGTGATATACCAGTTTAATTACAACACAAAAATTAATTGTAATATTATATGTTTAGTTCATTAGAATCATGTTGGGTTTAATTCCATAAGTCATCTTAAATAAACAAAATTTAAAATGATTTTAGTTGACTGTTACTAGAATGAAATGTGTTCACTGAAAATGTAATAAATGTCAGAAAATTAAACCTCAGACTAAATTGATATATTTATAATTAAATATTTAAATAATACAATATAATAATTAGAATATTAAATAAATAAATATTAAGAAGAAGAAGACACAAGAAATAAAAATAAATATAAACATAGATAATAGTGCAAAATTGTAGAGCTGTAGAACAGACATGAATTGGAAAAAAAATAAAACAATAATAATAATAATAATAATAATAATAATAATAATAATAATAATAATAATAATAATAATAAAATAATAATAATAAAACAACGTGCAAATGACACTTGAAGGAATTGAGTAAGCTCATTTATTACATTAGCTTCAAAGTCCAAAAGAGTCCACGCCTTATTATCAACGTGTCCCCCAACCTAATGACCCTAAAGCACCGCTGTAATAACATTTTAAAAACACTAGTGTAACAAACATTTGGTCAAAAGCAGGTTGTTGCAGCTAAATATGTTGCTGTAGCATTAGCATTATATAGCCAACAACTAACAACAGTTTGTAGAGAAACAGTGAATATTAGTCAATAATTAAAGGTTACCTGTGGGCAGAAGTTGTGCAAATAATAACTGTGTGAAGACAAGCAGAGGAGAAAACCACTTTAACTGACGCGCTGAATAATGACGCTTGATTTGTGCGACCCCAGTCTGGTGAAAGTCACGTGATGCGGTGTAAAACAACACCAGCACAAAAAAAAACATTTATTAGTTTTACTTTATTCTTAGACAACTTTTAAGACCATATAGATTAAATATTCGCTGAATTATTATTATTTCATGGATTTGTTGATAAATATCAGAAACAAACTCAACTATTTGACCCGTTTCTAAAATAAATGCCAGCTCCGCCCAACTGAATGCAATTCGATGCACGCTTTAAAATAAAACACGCGTTCCTAGTTTACATTTGGCTTCCTGGTGACATCGAAACAAGGAGTTATGGGAAATTGAGTTTTTTGTTTAATATTGACAAACGGAAAGGAGTCTGACGAAAAAACTATAGCAGTTAGAGCAAAAAATATGTAGATTTTTTTTTTAATGTGATTCACCTTAAAAAGTTTTCACATCAGGCGTGATGAATTATTACTACGTCATTAATACTTTATCATGCTTTTTATACATCGTTCTTGCTGCTCTTCTCCACATGTAAATACATACCTAAAATTTCTTCTACGCACAGTTTTTCAGCTTCTTATACAAAGAAATAGAAATGTTCAAGGTATAATGACCTCCGTTTTGTCACAGATTGTGTAAGGTTATGCAGGTTAATGATTAGTTAAACAAATTACTTCCCTTAGTTATGACGTGTTATTTTCCTGCTCGATTTACTATCTTTTTAAGAAAACCTGTTTACAAAGACACAAAGAAATACCAATAAGTAACTGTTTTGATTCTTTGAAAATAAAAATTAAAAAAATGAGACTTTTTTACTCATTTGCAAGAACACGTCTGGGAATTGCACCAAGAACCATCACACTAATGCCTTCTCCATATAGCGGAGCGTATATCAATTTTCAGTCTTCTCCATGAAATAGTTTCTCCTTCTTTGACCATTTTCCAAACTTTTTTCTTTATTAGTGTTGGTTCAAATTGATTTGTCAAACTTTGTTTTCATCTCTAAACTTATAGATTTTATTTTCTTAACTGAGAGAAACCAAGGGGAAATAGAACACTCGCTATTTCCGTTCTATCAATCGATCAAACTTTGTTTGTATTGCAACTTTCAAACAAATTCAATTGTAGTCCAAAGTGCTTTACAAGATTTTATAAAAAGTGATTGACTAAAGGTTATGGACATACATAGAAGTAATTTAATTAAAAAAATAAAAAAAAACAAGTTAGAAAGATGACAGATAAGAAAAGAGTAAGAGATAAAGAACAAAACAGAAAAGGGAATAATTTATAGAATGTAAAACATTAATATTAGCATAAAAACAGTAAACAAGAAAAAACAAAACAAAAAACAAACAAAAAAACAATAAAAAACATTGAACATTCCAAGTAATTCAAAGCATAACATTTTAAGCATGAAAATGATAAAGCAAAACAGAAAAGCCAGGCTGAATAAAAAGGTTTTCAGTTTGTTTAAAAAAAAAATAATAATAATAATAATAATAAATAATAAATAAATAAATAAATAAATAAATAAATAAATAAATAAATAAATAAATAAATAAATAAATAAATAAACATCTAAAAAAAAAAATCAACCAGAGGATCTGAGGGGCGAGGCCAAGTAGTGCTTTATAAACTGATAATAATAATTTCAAAATTAAAAACTAATAGGCAACCAGTGCAGAGACTTTAAAATAAAGGAAATATACTCTGGGTGTGTGAAGTGATTTATTGTATTATTTAGTAAAGCAGAGAGGAGAACATTACAGTTAGTGATTAAAGCCTAAAGAGAGAAATTGTCTGTTTCTTGCAATGTTTTTTAAATGATAGAATTCTGTTTTTGTGACTGCCAGCACACAAACCTTAAAATCAAAATCTCTATCAAAGATCACTGCAGGTGTTTGTGCTTCTTGAAATGGGTTTAATCTTATTTTGTGAAGTTTTGAGGTCAGTTTTTCTCTCTGAGCTGAATAATAAATCAAAATAATGTAATGTGTAGTTACCTTCAGCTGGAGAAGAAACACATTTGCTTTCAGTAAAGCACCACCTGGAGCTCTTAAATCAGAACTCAAACAATGAGTTCTGAGTCAAATGAATAGTGGGTTGTAATAGTAACCCCTTTTTCTATCATTATACCATCTTCTATTACCACTTTGTTTGTACATACGGAAGAGAATTAGGGCAAATTTTTATAGATATAATAATTTTGGGCAAATCAAGAATAATGTCAAAATGACGAGATTATTGTTGAAGTTTCAAAAATAAAGTTTAAAAATAATGTTGAGATTAAAGTTGAGAAATGAGATTAAAGTCAGAAAAAAACAAGATTAAAGTCAAAAAGATAAGATTAAAGTCAAAAAGACAAGATTAAAGTCAAAAAGCCAAGATTAAAGTCAAAAAGATAAGATTAAAGTCAAAAAGACAAGATTAAAGTCAAAAAGATAAGATTAAAGTCAAAAAGACAAGATTAAAGTCAAAAAGATAAGATTAAAGTCAAAAAGACAAGATTAAAGTCAAAAAGACAAGATTAAAGTCGAAATTTCAAAAATAAAGTTGAAATACAAGTCAAAGGTTTGCTTTTAAAGTAAAATCTATGGAAGCTGACTAGTGCCAATTCACTATATATAACAATATTTTCCATCAAAACTGGTCCTAATCTAATTCTATACAGCTCCATGACCACCTCTTCCAAACTTCACTGATTTTTCTTCAGAACACATTAAGTTTCTGGCAATATCTCTTCAAAGTCCTTAAAGAGATTACAGCGCCGTGTGTATGAGCTGAAAAAGAAGGAATCTCTTTTAAACCCAACTTTAAAGTATAGTTTAACGCAGATTTCACCAACTTTTCTGAAACTTTGAGCTACTTCATGGGTACCATATAGTACGAAGGGTTAACAGTTATTCTTTAATTAGCAGATAAGATAATAAGGAAGGCTAGCAGTAACTTAAAAACTTAGGAAATGTTGTGGTTTCAACGTGAAACACTTTATTTTTCCTAATTTATGCAATTGTTTCATTTTGACTAAATTGTATTGAAAAATTCACCTTGCGTTTTCAAAAATATATCTTATATATATCATATCTCTCTATAAAAGCAAGGCATGTGTGTGTGCGTGTGTGTGTGCGTGTGTGCGTTTTCCTCAAATATCTCTGCGGATCAGGATCAGACTGACCTGAGAGTTTCAACATGGCTGCTGCTTGGTTCAAGGGTGTGCAACGTTGAATTTGTTTGGACACCCCACCTCCTGAGTCAACGAACTCAGTGATGATGTCATCAGTCCTACCTCTACAGTGATGATGTCATCAGTCCCACCTCCAAACACGACCTCATGTGGCCATCCATGAACAAGCTGTTTACCCTCCACTTTTCTACAGCAATACATACTTCCTACAGACACTGCACTAGTTATATATAATATACCACTGACCATATTCCAGATCTGCAACAATTAAAAGCATTTGTCACACTGTTTCAGTGAAAACAAACATCACCTGCAGCTCTCAGAAGGGAATACTAATGTCGATCTCTGTGATGGTGTGAGCCAGGAATAATGATGAAGCTCCCTCTCAGCAGGTCTGTGTGGATTAGCATCAAAGCACAGAAAGCAAGTTCCCAAAATGTAGAAGCTCATTAAACACCATAGACATCCGTCAACTCATCACAGAGGAGCGTCCGGCTTAAGCAGTGGAAAGTAAAAAAAAAATTAAAAATTAAAAAAAAGCACATAACTGTCTCTGAAAAGTACAGTCATCCAAATGCTCGCCTAAAACTTTGCATAAAACGACTTCACTTTCTACCATTGTGAATTAAGGAAACCAATCCTTTCCATTCATTACTGTCTTTTATGTAAATAAACCTTTCCCAGAGAGTTTATGTTATTCCTGGGGGTGGAAATAAAGCATAGCAATGCTCAAAAACAACTTTAATATGATGTGAGTTTTGTGCTGTTGTTTGTTCTGTTGGAAAATGGGAAAAGTTTTCAACAAGTTCTCAACATGTTATGTATTATTATTATTTGTGCAGCAGTGGTAAATAACACTTGAAGTGCTTCGTAATATGAAGTTTACCAAGGACTGACAACAAAAATGGAAAAAAAACATCTTAATTTGCTGCATCATTGTGTCTCTTTGAGTGGTGTGTGTGTGTGTGTGTGTGTGTGTGTGTGTGTGTGGGGTTTAACCTTCAACTGTAGAAACTCTTCTGCTGGGAAAAGGTTTCTAATAAACAAAAGATGACAAGCTCAAAAAATAGCACAACAGATTAAGCAGTGAAACACCTTTTAACCATTATTTCTCTATTTTCACAAAAAACAAAAAGGAAACGTGCAACAGTTTTTGTGTTTTGACCACTTTAGTCACCAACATCCCTTGCAACCTTTTACAGACCCTGTTACCATGAAAAAGGAACAAATGGTTTAGAAAATGGAAGTCTGCAAGATTGTTTTTTATTTGTTTTTTTTTGTTTTTTTTAACAATAATTCATGTTGTATAATTACAAAACTGTATAACTACATATAGGTACTGTTAGAGCCCGATATGTAACAACAACCCAAATGCAACAAGACCCAAATTAAGAGCAAAATTGTTATTTAGAAAGTAATGTAATGAAGCCCAAAATGTAGAAAAAATTATAAGTGATGTAAGAAGATGCTGAGCCCAAATATACACATAAACTGAACAAAAATATTAAAAACACTTTTGCTCCTATTTTTCATGAGCTGATCTCAAAGATCTAAAACATTTTCTATGCACACAAAACACCTATTTCTGACAAATAGTGTTCACAAATGTTTCTAAATGTGTGTTAGTCAGCACTTCTCCTTTGCAGAGATAATCCATCCCACCTCACAGAAATACGTCTTTTGTGTATATAGAAAATGTTTTAGATCTTTATGATCACTTTCATAAGGGTTGGTACAGGACAAGTCGGTGCACTTGATCATGTGACCGACCGAGGGCAGTTCTAAAATATTATTATTTTGTTTTATTATTAATTCATTCATTTTCACTCTCTCCACCTTTCAAAGTAAACTCAAAACCTGCTTATTTGCTAAAGCGTATACCTTATAATAGCGTTAACCTAACCACTAGGAAAAAAAGCCCTAAACCTAATAATAGGAACTAAGAACTAAGATTATATAGTAGAACACCAACATTTAATTCAAACATGATCCACCATCTACACAAAGCTCTAATGGGCTAAATATATATATATATATATAGTTTTTCCTGCAGACAGTGCCTTCTCCCCATCTTGATGCTGGAGCTGACGGTTCCTGATCAATGGTTCGCGGCTCAACTAGTCTGAGACACTGGGATGTTCTGTCCTTCTATCATATCCTGTTTGCCCCTCTGTTCACTAACCCAACCAGTCAAAGCGGATGGATGGCTGCCACCTCTGAACCTGGTTCCGCTGGAGATTTCTTCCTATATATTTCTTCCCACTGTTGCTAAATGCTTGTTCATGTGGATCTTGTTGGGTTCTTTCTTTCTTACTATGGGCTTCATATTTTGCGCTTTGAGATGACTTTGTTGTATTTTGTGCTGTATAAATAAAGTTAAGTTGAATTGAAAATGATTTGATTTTTAAGAATAGTTCTTTCTGTCCAGTGTCCAACAATGTAAGTTGTAATCTGTATATTATTATTTGTTATATTCTCATTTCTGATCAAAAAAGTCGATCAAAACTCCCAGAAGATACTTTTGTTTTTTTCTAAGAGACTGTTTTTTTTGGGTTTTTTTTCTGTAATCAGATTTGTTTGGAGGACTTGTTTTTACAATCCTTGAAAATGTCAGTCCTTTTATGTCTGAGCACGCTTCTTCTCAAAATTGATCCTGTCTTCTCTAAAGGTTTACATTTCAACAGTAGATTCTTTACAGTCTAGCTTTTTCAGGAAAATTGTTTTTGCAGCAGTACATCATCTATGAGGTGTCATCATCCCAGCTCATGTTTCCAATTTAAAAATAAAATAAATCCATAGTTCATGATGAATTCTGCTTTTCAGGCTTTGGAAGCAAACACACTATATACAGGACATTCCTACTCTAAGTTTTATAACGCCACTTTTATCAAATCCAAAGATCTTTTTCTACATTTCACATAGCTTCCTCTTACTTTCTCATCTTTCCAAAATATTTGATCAGCTGTTCATTCATTTACATGTCATTCATCCACAAGTTACTTTTTTATAGCCTTCCAAATACATTAACTTAAAAAAAAATGTTCTTTATATAATATTGTGTTCATGTAAACTGAGATGCGTAAGAATTTTTAGATGCAAGATACTGTTTTATTTTTTGATGTCAATTTATTTTAAACTGTTTTTAAGTTGCCATTGACATGATCAATAAAAATCAAGTAAAATTAAATCAAACATTATTCTATATAACTTTAACTGTATTGAATTTAATTCACTGTATTGTCTTCATTAAGAAGGTATTTTTTCAGCTCCAGGAGGACTTTAATCCAGGTCAGATGAGGAAAAACTATTACTTTGAGCGTAAAGCATCTAAATGACATCATTACATCATACAAGCATGAAAGGGTTGAATAGATAAAGATTTAGGTGTTAGAGATCAAAGGAAGAAGACAGTTTAAACACAGTTCTTGGTGAAATCAGAATTTTCTATTTAGATATTTAAGTAGAAAAATAAATAAATGTAATTACATTTGGAGTTTTAGGCTATACTACCGCCCTGTGTGGGACAGACACACATAGATGTGCTGGCCTTTGTGATATAGTCAAAAGACGGTTGTGATTCTTGTCTAATAACTCACAAAAATGTAAAAATTAATAAAGGAAAAAAAATGCATTGTGTCAGTCACGTGTGGCATCCCTTCCAATTTTGTATGCAGCAGGGGCCACACAAATGTAATTGTCTAATCTAAGGGCCACATTATCAACATTCAGTGTATTTGAGTATCGTGTGTGTTTCTGTTGTCATTTTGTGTATTTGTGTTGTTTTATTTCTTGTTTTGTGTGTTTCTAGAGTCGTTTTGTTTATTTTTGTCGGAGTTTTGTATATTTTTCTGTTATTTTGTGTGTTTTTGGAGGAATTTTGATTATTTTAATTGTATTTTGTGTATTTTTGTGACAATTTTTTCCATGTTTTTGTAAGTTTGTAAGGTCATTTTGTGTATTTTTGTTCTAATTTTGTTAAATTTTGTCAAAGTTTTGTATATTTTTCAGTAATTTTTGGTATATTTTTCAGTAAATTTTTGTATACTTATTTTGAGTGTTTTTGTTGCTGTGTTGTATATCATTCCTAGTTTTGTGTTTTTGTTTAATTTTGTCAGAGTTTTGTATACTTTTCAGTTTTTTTTTTGTATACATATTTTTTGTGCTTTTGTTGTTGTTTTGTATATTATTCCTAGTTTTGTGTGTTTTTCTTTCATTTTGTCAGAGTTTTGTATATTTGTCATCATTTTGTGCATTTTTAGAGTAATTTTGATTATTGCAATTGGGTATCTGTGTTTTTTGTGACCATTTCATGTTTTTTCCTGTAAGTTTTTATATCGTTTTTCTGTGCATTTTTCAGAGTTTGGGGGCCGCAAAAAATTAGTCCAGTTTTTAGTCTGCTTTTAAAAGGTTCAATAAGAAGATTGAGAGTAAAAGCACAGAGCTCTGTCGCCCCCTTTAGGCAATTTCGATAAAAACATTTCTCAATAACACTGTGTGATATCCCTGTACTAACATAGTTTCTAAGAATGTGTGCTGTACATTAGACTCTGTGGGCTTTTTTTACAAGCTGGTGCATGTTTATGTGGATTTGTTGTTTTTTTTTTCTTAAGAATCTTAAATAAAGTTGATTTGAATTTAATTTGTGCTTATGGGAACTTATCTCAGATGTCTATAGGAGTATTGCTCACCATGTAATATGTCTATAGAATTACAAAGAGCCCAAGTTGTTTTTTATACAGTTATTGCACTTTGATGCGGTTTCTTTGTCTTTCTTTTTAAATTGTTATTGATGTGTTCAAAACTTTACTTAACTTAAATTATTAAAAGTTGTTGGTTTGAATCTGGCTCTTTGTGTGGAGACCCTGCCCATGGATGGGTTATCTTATTTCCTCTCAATATTTGGGAAAAAAAAATACACATTTGTTTATTTTTTAAGGTTTCTATGTATTTCATTTAGTATGATTGAATAGGTGTGACTTTATTGATATTTTACAGGTACTTTACAGAGTCTTGTTTGTTGTTTTATCAACAGTTTCCTCCCTTTTATTAATGGATTTGTTGATTTTAGACCTAATGGATGGTCTCTTTTCAACCAATCTGTCCATAGAAACATTCACAAAGGTTATTGATGAATTAGCCAACTTAAACACATTTAAAGGGTAAAGACATCAAATATGAAAAGACAGCACATTTTTCTCCTCTTTTAGATGACAGACAATACTTAAACTGTGTCCTAAAACAGTGTGAAAATATTCAGTTATTATCAGGTCAACAACAACAATCAGTGATTGTAAAAAGTCACAAGTCCACAAAGTCAACAGGTGTTGCTGCGAGTCATCTGTTTTTCTGCTGTATTTCTTTACTTTACTTTACATTGTGCTATACAAAGAAACAGCCATAGGAAGACAATAGTAGGATGTCAGCATGTTTATCTGTCTCATTGTGAAGGACTTTGTTTGAATGCGAGACACCACGACAAACATCAAGAGAAGGAAATTAGAAACGACTCCCAAAGGATCAGTCACTCCCTGCTCCTCAGATGGTCGTTCTCAGACAAAAGTTCATATTGATGTGTGAATTATACCAACACAATACATGCACAAACTGTTGACTCTTATACACATTTATATAGCATGTATTGATAATGTTAAATATTGAAAATAAAGGGCTGCTATGATAGAAAGTTGTGCGTTCAACTTAGCCCTGGTGGTAATTTTCTAGTTTTTCTGCAGGGTTTGCATGTTCTCCCAAAGAATGTGCATGTTTTTCCTGTGCAATCAGCTCTTCTGCCTCAAAACAAAAGCTTTAAATTGAGCCTATACAAAGGTGAAGTATGTCACAAAACCAAAAAATAAAATAAAAAAATGACCAAACCCCCACCCCTTTTTGGAGAAACTGAGAAAAACATAAACATGGAACAATACATATTTCATTACATACATTTTTAATACATTTATGGTTATGATTAAACATTTGATAAAAAGTTAAAAATGAAAGCTGAGGTTTCATCGATTAGATATTTTGTCATATCCTTGTATAAAGTGTGGTATGAGCATTTTTATTACCCTATGGTACACTTTTTTGTAATTTAGCATGTTTTATTTTGTTTGTTTTTTTGTAACTTTAATTTAGTAAATTTTTTGTATTTTTGTGTAATTTAATGTGTTTTTTTGCAAGCTTTTTTTTTTAGAGTAATTTTGCATATTTTTTAGTAATTTTCTGTAAGCATGTTTTTTTTTGTAATTTTGTGTATTTTTGCATGTTTTTTGTAATTTTGTGTATTTTTGCATGTTTTTTGTAATTTTGTGTATTTTTGCATGTATTTTCTTTTTTAGTCGTTTAAATTTTTTGAAAGATTTTTTGGTAATTTTGTGTAATTTAGCATCTGTTTTTTAGTCATTTAAATGCTTACAAGGTTTTTTTTTGTCATTTTGTATAATTTAGCATGTATTTTTGTCATTTTGTGTAATTTTGCATGTTTTTGGAGTAATTTTGCATATTTTTGAGTAATTTTACATGTTTTTGGAGAAATTTTGCATATTGTCATATAGTAATTTTGTGTACTTTTGCTGTTTAGTGAGTTTTTCCGAGTTATTTTGTAAGCTTGCTTTGGAGGTTGCAAAAATTTAAACCGACTAAAACTTGAGCAGAAAATCTGCAGCTCACAATTCAAAATAAGATCTACAATGTGACGTTTGAACCCTGTAGTTCAAAAACATACAACCAGGTAAAGATCCAATAACACAACATGATTTCTATGTAACAAACTGTATAAAACCGCTCTTCTATTGTGTGGATTTTGTGTAATCACATTAAAAGCGACCCTTTTTAATCAGCCTATACCTTAAAAATAAAGAATCACTGATGAGATCACATTTAGGGATGATTTATACTCACGGGGCACAAGGATGGAGGTTTATTACAGGAAACTTCTGTTCCTGTTGAAGTCATTAGAATAACATGGCTTTCAGGAAACTCAAAAATCTTTCTAAAATGCAGTTTTAGCTTTGAGCTAATGTTTGGTTGTGTTGTGAATTACTTTTTTAAATATGTAGAGAAATGGTATGGAGAGATAAAAGTCCACATCAAAGCAATATTTACCAAAGGCAAGACTCTGTTAATGAACACTGCTGAATAAGAAGACTGGTTACATCTTCATCTGCAGTAAAAAAGGGCAAAAGTCATAACCTTTCAATTCTGAGTCACGTCTTTATTAGCTACTTATTAGTAGCTATTCAAACAGTAACAAAACAGGCTTCCAACCCCCCCATCCCTGCACCCCAACCACTCCCCCATACATTCATACCACAATCATCCACTCATTCATAGTGTAACTTGGGGCAGGAAAGCGAAATATAAATAGAAAAGGAGCACAATGCAAACAAAAATCAATAACATAACAGAATGAAAAAGAAAGTAAAATCAGTAACACTAATCAAAAACCAATAAACAAAATTCAACACAATTAGCATAACATTCATATAACAAATGGCACACCTGTCAGAGAGTATACACCTAATCACTATATCTCTAACTCAAGTAAGCAGACATTCCATTTCTTTTCATGCTCAGTTATTCTTATTTGTTGCTATAACTGTTTCTAGCATATACTGATGATAAACTCTATTCTATACATTTGGGTAACACTTTATATGAGGGATTATTATTAACCATGAATTCATTGCTTATTAGCATTAGTAACATAATGGCTCTTAATTAGTCATTATTAAGTACTCATTAATGCCTTAGTCTTGTAGTCCAAACAGGGTTAGGGTTAACGTTAACCCTAACATATTGAGATCGTAATTCATATACGACTTCCTTATTTACTACTAATAAGTAATAATTCTGAGGTTATTGAGGGAAAACACTTAGTTAATGGCTTACTGGTTGTATAATAAGGCCATGCATGATAAGGCATCAATAAGTACTTAATAATGACTAGATAAAGAGTCAATATGTACTAATTTGCATGATAATAAGCAACTAATTCATGGTTAATAGATGTTCCTAAATTTGATATAGTTTGTTGAAAACTTTAAGTGACCTGCTTATTCCATCATAGTGCTACTATCAGAGATTATGACTGCATAATAAACATGGGTGTCAGCAAACTTGTAACTGTCTCCTTTGTTAACAATGGGCGAGATAGCCTGTACTCTCTCCCACTAAATATTTCCTGTCGTCAACCAGTGGAAATAACAAAGTGGAAAGTGATGTGAATATACAAGTTGGGCCAAGGACATGAGACATCCTGCACTGTGGACAATTGGGATCATTAGTGCTTTACGTGGTAGAAAGTCATTTAAGAGCTAAAACAATGTTGGTATCAGGTGATGTAAGTCATGTGTTTAAGTCACAAGTTGGACATTTTTTAGCTCTCTGGTGATGTTTGGAATTATTTTGTCAATAGAATATTCCTGATTATTGTGTATTGATTAGCTTTGTGAGCTCTCGAAATGCCTGAGTGCAGGGTTGGGGTCAATTACATTTTTAAATTACAATTACGTCTTCAAATATCCATGGTCAATTACAACTCAATTATGATTACGTTCACCAACATTTTTCCAATTACAGTTAAATTACAATTATTATTTTCCCCCTGAAAGTCAATTACAATTACGTTCTCAATTACTAAAGTTCAAGTACATTTAATTACAATTACTGAGCCTTTAATAAATAAGAACATTAAATGTAACCTTCCTTGTATGTTAGCCTTCTGTTAGCATCTCTGGGCGATACATCGATATTCAAGATACTGTATATCTAGTTTAATATTTTGGTGATATAGAAAATTACAATATCGCCTATATTATTATACATATGTTTTATATCTTATTTTGTATCAAAATACTTGTTTTAGGTGTTGCAGCTTTCGTTACTTCTCAGAGCAGCATGAAAAACGCAACTACAATGATGATTTTACAATTATGATTGACCCCAACCCTGGCTGGGACATATATCAAGATTCAAGATATATCAAGTTTATATATCAATATATGTATTTTTATAGCTTATTTTGTATCAAGATATACTCTTTTTAGGACTGGCTGCTTTTGTTATTTCTCAGAAAAGCATGAAAAGCACAGTTAATTGGATTTCTGAGTCCGTCCTAACCTGGACCTTCATCTAAACAAGCCACACTACAGAACTTACTCACACGTGCTGTCAGGAGAAAAAGCCAAAAATGTCACATTTTGTTCAGGTGTTTGTTAATAAATGTGACTGTGTACATTTTGAATCAGCAAATTTAACCCAGAATTGTCTTTCTGGTCAGACCTAATTTGAATTAAAATGATCAAGATTTATATTGTTTATTATCATTTTGAGTGAAAACATTGAGATATGAGTTTTGGTCCATATTGCCCTGCAGCCCTGGTTTGACTCATGTCTTAAATCAGCTGTAAAAAACACTAAAAATATTTACTATCATTTATTTTGATTTTTATCTTATGGTTACCTTGCTAGGCTTCCTTATCCATGAAAATATTGGTTTTAATGTTTTTCATGTGAGCGTCTTTTTTCTATCAGTTTAACCCTCAATTTAATTTTAATGCTATATTGATCCTTTAGAGGACTGACAGGTAAACTTGATATAAAACGTATTTCAATAATTGTTAACTATGTATGTGTAAGTCATAGAACTATAACGTGGTTCCCCGATTTTGCATTAAACTAAATTGTAAATGACAGTTTTTATAAAATTGCCAAATACAATTACACAATTGCAATTCAATTACGATTACAACAGCAACACGTTTTTACCCCAACCCTGCATGAGTGTCTTTCACAGCAGTCAGTGACCTTTTATGTTTCACCTCTTCACTGCTTTTAATACTTTTTGGCTGCAGATATGTAATAAATATGGTTGTTATGAGGCTGTTGCTATGACGATTTCCTCCCACTTTCAAAGTATATTAAGAAGTGTCAATCAAAGCATATGACTTTCTCTTTTTGTTTGCTTTCATAATGTAGATTTCACTTCTATCCTCCCACATTTGAGGATATGAAATACAATATTTCCACTGCATAATTACCTAATTTTACAATTTTCTGTGCTGACCTTCAAGTTTAACCAGCAGATGAACTCATCACACACAGCTGTAGTAATGGGGAAATTCACACGTCGTTTTTACGCAGAAAAACACACATTACATACACTTATGTGTTAGGATCAAGGGAGGAGGTGATTCAGGGAGGGACTCTGTGGGTGATTAATCACAAGTGCAGTGCATTGTGGTTGATCACACCTGTTTTCATTTTCTGGAGAGCGGGTGGAAAAGAGAGAGCTACACTCCTGCAGAGTCAGAATCTTCACTTTAAATGTATTTTGTGGCCAATTCCTATTTAATGAAAGAAATTTGATCTCATAATTTGAGGAAAATTTAGGGATTTTATTTGTAAGAATTCTGAGTCTTACAACAGTTTAACATTAAAAATGTCTGCAATCTTGCAAAATAAGCAAATACCAGGCAAAATGTTCTGGAATAGCCCTGGCAGTGGCTAAAAAATGCATTGCATGTTACAGGGAAGTCTGACTCTCCCCTGCCTTTAACCAAATGATACACAGAAATGAACAGTTGTGTGACTTTAGAAAAAATAGCATACAGCCTGAGGAAGTCATACAAAAAATTTTTTTTAAATTTGGCAACCATATTTGGACCATGTAGGAATACATTTGTAAACTAACTAGCCCTACTGTGTCAAAATTGGAGCATTTGTCTGTTTTTCTTTTTTTTTTAATTATTATTTTTAATTTTTGAGTGAGCATGGGAGGGGGGTCGGGGGGCTATAGTAATTGTTTTTGTTTGTATTTGTTTGTGTTGTCTTTTTAAAGTTTATTTTGTATGTAAATTCCAAAATTAAAATGAAATATTGCAAAGACAAAAAAAAGCATGGGGAGTTTCATTTAGACATAATTTCTCTGTCATTTTTACTTTTTCTTGCGGGCCAAATTGGATGCTCCAAAGGGACGGATTTGGCCCCCACGCCATGCGTTTGACACTTGTGACTTATTATAATACTGCAGCTTTAAAACTAAAAATAATCATTTTGATGACGTGTTTAGCCTTGGGTTAGTTACCACTCTATTGACTGAGAAAATGTTAAGAACATTTTAGAACAAGCTGACTTGTTGCACGTGTTTACTATATTTACTATAAAGGCATTCTATTTGTCTACTGCGTAAGACTGAGGGGGATTTTTAATCATATTATTGTCGATTTAATGTTTTTACTGATGATTTTAATGTTCTTATTGATTTTTAAACTGGTAAATGTTGCACTTTTTAATTATGTAAAGCAATGTTTCTCAAATAGGGGTACGCGATGGCACTAAAGGGGGTACTTAACAGAGAGATAGGGGAAAATTAGCAAATTAAAGCATTATTTTATAATTCTGATAATCACACTGAATATTACCAGAAACTCACAAAACAACAACAAAGACACACTAAATGAGAGAAAATTACACATCACTACAAAATAACAGAGAAACATACAAAACAACACAAAAAAACAACCAAAACACACACACACACTGAGATATAATAATTTAAATAATACCAACAACGCACAAAAAAGACAACAAAAACACACAAAATAAGAGAAAAACATACACTGAATAATAATAAGACGAAAAGACAAACAACAAACTATAGAAATAAATCTATTCAGGAGGCTCTAAATACTGTTTCATTCCACCTATTTACAAAATGAGATTCTTTAAAATGTGTGTTATCACTCATTCAGTCCATCAATATGCTCAATAGTTGTTTTTTTTTTCTTCTCAGAATTCTGAGCAAAATGTTGTAGTCAGACATAAGGGGGTACTTGGGTTCAAAAGTAAGAGAAAGGGGTACTCGAGCCAAAAAGGTTTGTCAACCACTGATGTAGAGAACATTGAATTGTGTTGTGTATGAAATGTGCTATACAAATACACTTGCCTTGCCTTACTATTAATTTTGGCACTAAGTAACAATGGGGAGTGTTGACAACTGCCAAGATAAATGTAAAACTAAGATAAGTTTTGTATGTTGGAATGTGAAGTATTCCATCTCTTTTTTTTACTGTATATATGAGCCAAATACTCACATGTTGTACTTTATTACATGCTTGACCATCGTACAGTTGGAGCACAATCTTCTCTTCATTTATTTATTTGTCGTCTCTACTATTGTAGATGAGAAATATTGTCTTTTTTTCAGGACACTCATACACTCTTCTCGGTTCCACCAAATATGTGCAGCATTTCCGAGCATGTGGCCAAGACACCTCAGCAACCGAGGAGGTAAAAACATGACCTACCAAGTGCCCTCGTTCATAAATCAGTGAAGTGAGTCCTACGATGTGGTGAACGCTCCCATTTTTGAACACTGTTCTGAAGTTTTAAGAACAAACCTTAGGGTTCTGGTTTCTCTGGATCCAAATGGCTAATTAGAGGGTCTCTTGAGATCAAATGGCCGAGCAGAAGAGGCTGGAATCTGGTGAAGAAGTAGGTGGAGTCCTTTGGATAACGTAAGGACTGAAATAGAAAGAAATGTGAGCACAGTCCATTCCTGGGAGTTGGCCAAGGATTGCATTGTAGCATTACATTTTTGTTTTGTTTTAGCCATTACTCGTATAACTGCTCACACTGGCTACATTTGGTGCACAATCATCTTAAATGACCACTAGAGACTACATCAATATGCAAGAAGTAAATATAATCCCTTTATTTTGTTTGATTTAAAATGCTTTACAGTACTCAAACCAAAAGTAGTTGGTTTAATTTTGTAACAGCTAACAAATTAGACAATTTTTAACCTATGTGACATCTTGTTGGTGGATGGTGATCTCACATATAATCCTTTATTTATAATGGCTCAGTTCTACAATTAAATAGAAAAAATAGATAAACTAAATGTCCCAAATAATTTTTTAGACATTAAAAGTCACCAAAAAGAAAGACTGTGCACTTTCAGTTGAACACAAAATTCAAATTTACTGTATTAAGGTTTAATTTATTCACACAACTTTTTTCAGGAAAGTTACTTTGAAATTTACTTTGAAATTTACCTTGATATTTACTTTGATATTTACATTGATCTCCTGACATGTTTTGACTGCCAACAGTCAGTCTTCCTCAGAGGCATCTACTGATCACCTGCTGAGAGGGGGCGTGGCCAGCCTGACAGAACTCTCAAGTAGGCCACACCCAGAAACAACTCATAAGGACATATCCAAATGACAAATAGATGCCTCTGAGGAAGACTGACAGTCGGCAGTCGAAACATGTCAGGAGATCAAAGTAAATTTCTAAAAAAAAGAGTTGTCTGAATAAATTAAACCTTAACATAATATTTCAAAATAGAAGACAAAATGAACTTGCTGGAATTATTGTAAATTTACCTTCGCTTAATATTTTTCTAATGAGAATTTAAGGTCACTTTTCTGTCTTTCTATGGTTAGTATCTAATTACAGTTGTGACATACACTAAATTCCTCTATGTAATACATTCTAAAGAGAAATTCCAATCAGTCACCAAAACTAAGAATCTTCCAAGAGACATTTGTCGTTGTTGTGGACTTTTTTCCACATTCTTCCAAGTTTGAGTTCAAACACTTTACCAAACAGATGGTTCACCATGTCTAATCAGGCCTCTATGTAATCGTTTGCAGATTGTCTTTTCAGCTTGAAAGCTACTGAAGCTGCGGTTTCACTAATTTCATGGTATTTGAGGTAATTTCGGAGCCACACTCACACTGTATTTGAATCTACACCCTTAGTTCAATATTGACGAGCTGTTGTAAAAATATGAGCTCATGTACAAATAAAGAACTTCTGTCGTTGTTCCTTTACACAATGGCCTGTTCAAAAGAGGAACATGCTATTGAAGCCGACCACGCCACTGATTGCATTTTCCTGTTATGTGCACCATACGTGTAAAGAAAACTTTTCAGCTTTTTTTACGATGTAGACTAAAGGGGAAATGGTGCCAAACAAACAATAGACATATTTCCCAAAGTCTATTTTTAAAAATTAGGCCATGCAGGAGATGAAAAAGGCCTCCTTTTTTTTTGCTCTTCAGACGAGTTGTTCTTTACAGACGACAATACATTTTGTCTTTGTTTGCACGTTAACACCTGTTTACCACTTGCATCACTTGCATTCTCAAAGCTCTTACGTCTGTGAGACAAAACACCCTGCGGATAAAGAACGAAGTGAAACGAGGGTCAGTGTAAGAAAAGCATGTGATCCTCAAGGCCAAACAAAGTGACTCAATGTTCTCATTGGTTTCAGTTCAGCAGCTCAGTGGAGGAACAAAATACATGTCCAAGCTTGTACATTTTAACTCTATAAATATATGGCTGTGGAAAAATAATCTGCAATTTTTTCTCCTACATCTATGAAAGTTATGGGTAGGGTTCAATAGTCATTATGGATATTGTAAACATTCATGATCAGCTTTTCAGTGCAGTGTTATTTACTGATATGCATAGGTGTTTCTGGCTATAAATACAATGTATTTGCATAAGGCAGTGTTTTTCAACCTTGGGGTCGGGACCCCATGCTGTGGAGTCACCTGGTGTTTAATTGAGGTCGCCTGAAATGTCTAGTAATTGATAAAAAAAACAAAACTAAATTTGTTTTACTTATTTGAAGTTATTATTCTTTTAAAAAATAAAAAACACAATTCTAAACAACAGTGTTCTATACTTTTTTTACTTCTTAAATCTTTGGGGTTGCCAGAATTTTGTGATTTCAAAATGGGGTCATGATCCAAAAAAAGCTTGGAAACCACTGCTATATTTACACAAAAAGATATGTCAATAAATGTGAATACTTTCTTAATGTACTTTTGGTTAAAATTGTCCTTATTCACAGGTTATTATGCCAGGATTCTCCTGGTGGCCACTGGAAGTGATGATGATGATGTTGATGATGATGATGATGATGATGATGATGATGATGATGATGATGATGATGATGATGATGATGATGATGATGATGCGGTTACTAGTTACCAGTTAGGGTTTCTCCAACCTTGGGGTAGTGACCACATGTAGGGTTGCCTGGAAATGTTTTTTTTAATTGTACTAAAAAATAGAAAAAAAAACCCCATACATAATTAAATTTTAAAAAAAACTGTTAAATAAATAAAGAATACAAGTACACACCTCCTGTAAAATATACAATACAAAATGTACAAATATACAAATATAATACAGAGAAATAAAAGTATAGTAAATAAATGTAAGTCAAGTAATCAATAAATGTGAACACTTTCTGAATGTACTTTTAGTTATAATTCTTCTTATTCACGGGTTTTTCGCAAATATTTGAGACCCAAATAATTGCATTTGAACACTTTTTTTTTTATTGAAAAAGGTTTTGCTTTTTCTCAAAAAAGGTGTTTTGATTGAAGTAAGTTCCTTTGTATTTGGGCCTTATTATGGGTAAGTACATTTGATTTTTTCTTCTGTCTGTGTGTGTTCCTCAGATATATCTGCGAATCAAGCTCAGACTTTCAACATGGCTGCTGCTTGGTTCAAGGGTGTGCAACGTCGGATTTGTTTGGACTGCAATGATACCGTTAATGAATTATTTCATAAAATTGTCTTGAATGCAGCTTTGCAGAACAGCTCAATGTTGACAGGCAGTCATGGCAACTCGGGATAAGCTGAAAGAGTGACTGCACAAAGGGCTTTTAAAAAAGACTAAAGTGGGTCTAATCTCCTAAAAAAAACACCCCGTAAATATTGACCAGCAGGTGTCCTCAGTGAGCAATGTTTGTAACGAAGAAAAGTAATAATAATAATAATAATAATAATAATAATAAATAAAGTGTTTACAAGGTCAGTTTTAAGATTTATTCTGAATTTAAGAGGAATTAAAGCTACCCATGTAAACTATCCATGAAAAAGCTACTTAACCTCCCACTTTTCTGTAGCAAGACATACTTCCTACGGTATCAAATGTTTTTTTTTTTTTGCATTTGAACAATTTTTTTTTCTTTGATTGAAAATATTTATTTTTGATTTAGGTATACATTTTGTTTTTAGTTGAAAATGTTTTTATTTTTTTATTTAATAATAAAGACAAAAATCTTCCTCCATACATTACTAGTGACTTGTTTTACTGATAGCGGGACGAGAAATGTACTGACGCTTCCTCGACCAATCAGGAAGCCGGACGCAGCTTGGGGGCGGAGCCCTGGCTGCCCGCTACAAATACAGCGTGGCATATTTCTTTATTCTGAGCTCACCCACGTTCTCAGCTTGTGACACAGCACACGGTGTGCTCATATTTCTCACAAAAAGCTCGTTTTCAGGGTCCAATTCTCACATTTAGACGCTCACTCAAACTTTTCTACAACTTTTTTAGGAGCGCAAAGAGGAAACGAAGCCACGCGGAAAGAGTTGGAAACTCCAAAGGAGGTCATTTCTGGTGAAAACGACTACAAGTCTGTGCTCCATCGGTTAGTGTGAGAGGAACCACCTGCAAACATGAGCCGGAGGTCCTGCTCCATCTACACGGTGGGGATCATATGTGCGCTGCTGCTGGTGCTGGGGATCGGACTGATGGTGGCACAGGTTTTCCGCACAATGATGCACAACCGCCTGAAAAAGGTATATATATATGTATATAAACTATAAACATGGTATCTTTAAATTTTGATTAATTAGGGCTGTTTGGTATGGGTGCCAATTGTAAAGTTGCACATGCTAAAAATAAACAGAAACTTTTTGAGACATTTAACAACAAACCACGTTTACAAAACGTATGTTGATTATTTAAATGTTACTTTTGACCAGATTTCCAGCAGAATTTGTGATATTTTTTTCTTGTAAAAATATAATGTCAATGTTAAATCTAAATGTTAATTATTAAACCTAAATCTAAAAGCTTAATGTTGCATCTAAATGTTAAATCTAAATATTACATGTTAAATCTAAATCTAAATGCAAAAATACCAGTGCAGTGCCCAGGAAGTATGTTTTGCTATAGAAAAGTGGGAGGTTTAATATTTAGCACTGTAATATAGGCTAGCATATATCTGCAGTTTGCTGAGAGAGAGAGAGAGAGAGAGAGAGAGAGAGAGAGAGATGTATATTAAATGTTAAATTTTTAGTTTCACCCATAAGATTTAGATGTAAAATCTAAATGTTAAATCTAAATCTCAATGTTAAATGTTTAATCTCAATGGTGAACTTGCATATTAGCTAATTACTTAGTTTCACCCGTGACATTTTGATTTAAGATTTAGATTTAACATTTACATTTTGCATTTGAGATTTAGATTTAGCATTTAGATCTACATTTATATTTTATATTTAACCTTTAGATTCAACATTGACATTATATTTTTATGAGAAAAACATTTTTTAAACATGGTTTGTTGCTAAATGTTTATTTTAGAATGTTCAACTTTACAATTGGAGACCCATAGTTTGGATAACAATTGAAAGGCATTTTCCCCACTGAATGGATCACTGTGTGTAAGTTGGGTCTATTATTGAAGAAAGAAAGAAGCGACAATGAGCTATTGAGGGATTGTGCTGTGTGTTATTCTACAGACCTCTTACTGTCTTAAAGTTTAGATCTGTTTAGCGTTTTTTAAGGGTATATTACAGATATGGGCAATTGGTGTCACAGGGGCCAATTGTGGCCTTAAAACAAAATTTTGTGAACCCCAAAGTAAGTGACTCAAAACATACACAAAATTAACCCCAAAAATTACAAAAATCACTGTGTAAAATACTCAAAAGAGCGTGATGATGTCATCCCTATGTTCTAATAGTCCTGCGTAGGGATGTAACGATTAATCGTAAGGCAGTTAAAAATCGATTCATAGGTATCACGGTTGATATCGATTTTCTGAAAATTGAATCGCAGTACTTTTTTTAACCAGCAGAGTAAAAAGTGTAGTGTAGGCGGGCGGAGTTTGCTAATACTTTCTTTCTGGCCGCCTTCTACTCTTAAATATGTTAATAAATGATTCATTATCCCTTTAGCACCTAAATAATATCTGTAATATTACTTGAATATCTGTAAAAGTCACGTTTTTCTATTAGCTCCGTCTGCTAGCATAGCTTCTCTTCTTCACTGCAAGATATCTGCATGCCAACTGACCACTGTGTTACCAGCGCCCTCTGCTGGTCCAAACAAATATGATGTAAATCAGTGAAATCACGGTTGTTGTTTTTTTTAAAGTCCAATTGTTAAGGCACAAAATACATTTTCAGTTGCACTTTTAAAAAGAAAAAGAACTATTATGCAGTTTTGCATTGTTTATTATAGAACCAGAATTTAAATTAATAGGCTTCATTTTCATTTGTATTATTCCTTTATTTATTTCATTCAAGATTTATTTTTAGTTAAATTGCATTGTTTTGAATAGTTTATCAAGGAATTCTTTTGACAATGAAAAATAAAAGGAAAATAATACAGTATTTTCTAGTTTTTTTCCCAAAAAACAAATTTGTCTACAGTCCCATTTTGTAAAATAAATCGTGAGAGAATCGTATCGTGAACCCAGTATCGTGAATCGAATCGTATCGGGAGTTGAGTGAATCGTTACATCCCTAGTCCTACGTCTTAAAAGCAAAGTTAGACATCAAAGCAAAGTTATGAAATAATTTAAGAACTGTATCATTGCAGTCCAAACAAATCTAACGTTACACACCCTTGAACCAAGCAGCGGCCATGTTGAAAATCTCAGGTCAATCTGAGCCAGCAAAATGTGGCAAACAATAGTGAAAAAAGGCAAAATGTGGCAAACAATATAGTGAAAAAAGGCAAAAAACGTGGAACAAAAGAGGCAAAATGTGGTATTTTTTGGGCAAAAGTTAGCTTATTTAGATGAAAAGTGGCCATAAAAAATTAAAGGACAAAATTTGGATAAAAGTGTCAAAAAGAACTTACAAAAATTGACGAAAAATAGGAAAAAAGGGATATTTATTGGCATAAAAAAGGGATATTTATTGGCATATTGATACATTTATTGGTCAAGAAATTAAAAAAAAATAACAATCCAGTTACTTTCAAGCTTTATATTCCAAGCATTGTTAATTTTTGCAGGATACAATGTCTCAAGGGGGGAAAAAGTCTTAAAGGAATAGGCATTATTATACCTAACCCCTATTTATACCACATTCACAATGACAACAAAAATACACAAAACGATTCAAAACGCACACCCACAAAACAGCAAAAACGCACCAAACAACAACAACCTATATATATATATACACAAAATACATAAAAAAATATACATACAGTAAATAACAGAAAGTATACAAAATGACAACATAAATACACAAAAATAACTCTAAAAACTCAAAACAGCATGCAGTAAAAATACGCAAAATGACTTCAAAAACACAAATAATCTAGTCTTTTTTTTTTCAAGTTTATTCAGACATACAAACATTTTTGGTCATTCCAAGCATTCTTAATTTGTGCAGGATATGATGTCTAAAAGGAAAAAAAAAAAAAAGTCTGAAAATGATCCTTACCCTTTAATTATAGCACATTCACATTGATAACAAAACAACTCAAAACTGCAAAAACACACCAAACAACAACCTATACATACAAAATGAATAAAAAAAAACATACAAAGACAACATGAACCCATAATAATCTTTCCTGGATTTTGTTCAAATCTGTCATTGTTCTAAATGCGGACATGAAAGTTGATATAGCCATCGGATCATACAGTTAATCATCAGACATCAGAGTTCCAAAGTGCAGACATTTAGGATCTGAGTCATTTGGAGTGACTATGAGGATGAAATCTATCAACAGACTAAAGTTTGTTATTGTTGGATAGACTTTTTTAGAAGGGAATGGAATTGGTGGATATACTGCTAACATTCCTAAATTGAATGCTGTTTGACTTTTGGGAAATTCCACTTCTAAGAAGAAGAATTGGGAAACTTGTTGTCGCGGACATTGGGTTTTAATTTCTTAAGGCATAGGGACACAAATGACCACTGTTCAGTTTATGATGACAGATAATGCTGAATACTAATATAATCCACGTTTTTCTATCATTTCTAGTGTGTTGTTTTCAAAGGCAGTAGCAAAGTTAGTGTAGTGTGTATATATTATATTATAACCTAATAAAAGCTTCGTAATAACCAAATTCATTAATCAAATAATTAAAAGATTAAAAATACACAAAAGAACAGCAAAGATGTATAAAAGTACACAAAAGGACTCGAAATATACACGAATAACAGAAAATATGCCAAATGGCAACATAAATACACAAAAATTACTTCAACACCAAACAGGGTGCAGCAGAAATTCACAGAATTACTCCAAAAACACAACAAAAATGACAAAAAATATATGCTGGATGAAGAAGGACCAAGGAGTTTTCCCAGAAGTTTCCTCTTGCTTTGATAGCCTGAGTGTGTTATTGTACTCTCTGTATTCTTATATGGCATTCCTTCATTTTTTATTTTCATATCAACCCAGTTTGTTCCAAAGTCCAAACAGATATCACATTTCTACTACTTACATTTTTACAGGTCAGGAGATAGAAAATACGTGTATATCATTGCAAATATAAAACACATGGACACCAGTATACAGGATCAAACACTTGAGGACAAGCTCTCTGGCTGATGGCGTAACCGTAACTCAAATATTTACGTATGACAGTATTTGTTTGAAGACTGTCCGTTAAAACATTCGACTTTGTAAAAGCATCAGAGCAATGTAGTGGTCATGGTTTAAAAGGTTCTTTTATTTTATGAACACTTTTTTTATTTTTTTATTTTAGAGTTGTAAGCAGGAGTTCAAAAACAAGGTCATGGGACTTTAGGGGGAGGGTGGGCAGTTAGCAATAGCAGGAGGGGGTGGGGTAAACTAGAACAGGGGTGTCCAACTCATTTTAGTTCAGGGACCAAATCTCAACTGGGCCGCAGTAATGGCGACTCAAATAATTTCACCATTAGTGATCATTTGCATTTCCATGTTACTTTTGATCACATTTACAGCAAAATTTATGAAGTTTGTGAATATATAATGTCAATGTTAAATCTAAATATTAAATCTAAATTTAAAAGCTTAATGTTGTATCTAAATGTAAAATCTAGATGTTAACTGTAAATATGAAATGTTAAATCTAAATGCAAAATCTAAATAATGAATTTACATATTAGCTAAATCATTTCTTTCATCCATAATATTTAGATGTAAAATCGAAATGATAATTGTAAATGCTAAATCTAAATTGTGATATTGTATATTAGTTAAAATATTTAGTTTCACCCTTAACATTTAGATGTAAACATCTAAATGTAGATGTAAAATCTAAATGCTAAATCTAAATGGTGGATTTGCATATTAGCTAAATATTTAGTTTCGCCCATGACATTGTATTTCAATGTAAAATAGAAATCAAAGGTTCAATCTAAATATTAAATGCTAAATCTAAATGGTGAATTTGCATATTAGCTAAATATTTAGTTTCACCCATAACATTGTATTTAGATGTAAAAGAGAAATTAAATGTTCAATCTAAATATTAAATGCTAAATCTAAATGGTGAATATGCATATTAGCTAAATATTTAGTTTCACCCGTGACATTTTGATTTTAAGATTTAGATTTGAAACAAAACCAACAATATTCACACAATAGGTGAGAGACAATGACTATAATTTAATTGTGAGATATTTTTGTTGAATAAAATGAGCATTGAGCAGGATTTTGGAAAAATTAGGTTTCTTTCAACAATTTGAGAGTAGAAATGACTTCCATCGTGTTATACAAGCCCTGCAAATATTGTAGAGTTTCACTAAATTTGTGACAAATTTAATGAAATAATAATCATTTGAATAATTGTGAAGTTCTACTTCCAAATAAATCTGTTGAAATGATGTTTTTTTTCTCCTAAATGTGTTATTTTGTATGGATGCCTATACTTATGTTTGGATACGATACAGTCATTTAAATTTGCTCCCAATTTCTGGTAAATTTAAATAAATAATTCCCATAAAAAGTTTCTATTTTTTCAAAATTGCCAAAATTTCTAAGCTTAAGTTTCCTTGGAAATTTGCCAGATATTTTACACCCCATTATGATTCATTTACATGATTATTCATGTTTTCTCTATTGTTTGAGTTTGACACGTGTGACCCACTTTTAAAAATTGAACCAACCAAGTTTAGTTTTTCAAAAATAGCCATTGAAAACATACATATCTATTCTTTTTTAAAACCTATATCTATATATTTTCCATTTCACAGCATGCCTGTCAAAAGAAAAGTTTCTTCCAAAATAAAAGACAAGTTAAACTTGAGAGAGATTAGGTTTTTTTTTTTTTTTCACCAGCTGTTCACGACCCACCCAGTACAGGTTTGTGACCCACTTTTGGGTCCTTACCCACCAGTTGAGAATCACTGACCAAGCGTAACTTTGGTGGAGGAAACCTGTAGTTTACAATATCAGAATATCAAAACGTTTTATGGCTGGACATGTGACAAGGGCAAAAAAGTTGAGAAATCAAAAAGTCAAACGATTTTTTTTAATTAGTGAGAATCACTCGCTATTGTTATTTTAATTGAATCAGTACTTAATATAGGGTTACATTAGGTCATGGGTCATGTGCACTAGGTAATCTGAGAAAGTGAGATCATTCGAATGCGTCCATTATTTACGCAAAATACACATTGTATGATAAAAGATTGCAACAAAAGTCATGAAAAATCCAAAATGCTGTTGCATGGGTTGATCTTGAGTAACTATAAAATCATAACTGGTCTCAAAAGTGTTACTGGGGTTGTGGGTGGGTGTGGCAGTGGCACACATGTTTATCTGCTACCTCAACAGCATGCTTTATTTCAGCTGCAGACCTCTCACATTAGCGTTTTTACCCCAGTTGCACCACTGTGTGTTTCCCATGGATACCTTCACAGCAGCAGACTTGTTTTGTATGCTAATCTGCTTTCACGCTGCTAGCTTTATTGAGGTGGAGGAGCGGCTCAGTCTGTATAAAATAATGCAGCAAATTTAGATATATGGAGATTTAAGATATATCAAATATATACAAATTTCTATCTTTTACTATTCATACTTTTTTGTGTCAAAATATTGGTTTTAAGTGTAGCAGCTTTCGCTCTGTCTCCCCCCAGCCTGTCTGTCTGTCACTTCCTCAAACTCAAACGCCCCGCCCTCCCTCACTAACTCACTGTCACAAGTGCAGAGGTTACGTGAGGACGCGCATGCAAGAAAGCAACGCAACAGCTCATTTATTCAGATATTGTTTGGGGTTTCATTATGTGCAGACCAACAGGAAGGTATAGGAGTGACATTCATACGCCACAAGAACTGCTGATACAATCATCTACTCGCTTATAAGAGAAAATAGCCAGGATGTTGATATTGTGTAACTAGTTGCTATAAAAGTGCCTCTGTAACACCTATTTGGTAAGACTGTTGAGAAAAAAATATCAAGATATATTCTTTGATCCATATAGTTCTAAGTAAATCCATTAATTACAGCTTATCTTTTTTTGGTAATAGATGCTCGAGTCATGTGACCAAATGGTTGGTTGGTTCTTCTTCTGACGTGCAATTCTTCTTCACAGTGTAAATGGTGAAACAACACAGCAGTTCATGTATGGTACTGCAGCAAAAATAAAGCAGAAAGCGGCCGTCTGGCCTGATTTTATCATGAATATACAACATTAAACGATGCGTCGATGCAAATCTTTTAAGCCAACATTATCAATTATGTTACTAATCATTTTTGCACTATTGTAAATGTTGCACACATTGTGGTTGGTGCGAATCTCAAGACGGTCTATTTTTTTTTTTTTCTCAAACTTTTTTCTTTATAAAAAATGTTATTCAAAAAGCGATTTTTGGACAATTTTTGGTTTGATTCGATAATCGTGTAGTGAAATATCGCAATATATCACTGAATCAAGTTTTTCTTACAGCCTTACACTTTACAGTGTTTTAACAGTGTCTAGTCTGTCCCAGCTAATACAAATAAGGGTCTGACCCCCCCAGAGAGGACACCAGTCTATTGTACACTATGTTCAGAGCAGAGTTCAGCTTGTTGTTCTTGTGTCTCTGGGCCACTGCAAACTAATTCAGAATATGTAAAGCTTGTGCGCCATGATTCAGTGAATGGCCCCTTGCAGAGCGTAGACTTATTCAGCGTGTGAACACCTTCACATCAAAGCACCAGCTCTTTATCCCATTTGTGTATTCATCTGCTGCACGTGTTATGGTAAAGGGAGTGGTTGGGGTGAGCGTTGAGATAACAAGCATTTTCTGTTCCTGTTTTCCATGCGTTTTCCATGTGTTTTCCGTAGCGTGCTGAGAAGGTCGCCGTATTGATTGTTCGGGGTTTGAGAAAAAAAAAAAAAAAAAGATGCAGGCATGCCGTTCTGTCCTTTTCCTCAATCTATAGTGTCAGCTTTATTGTTCTTGGCTACTCGGCTACATGTTGTTCCTGGACCCAGAAGGAATCCTGTCCTCTCTGTAACTCATGATGATGGAGCTGTTCAAAGCTTCCTGCTGTTAATTTAACTAATTGTTTGATTTTTATATATAAATCTGTCCCAAGGCGTTACATTTTATCCAGTTATTTATGTATTTATTTATTGAGCATGATGATTTATATACATTATAACTTTCTGTTCACATCACTTATGATAGCTGGCCCTAAATCAGCTTTAAAATGCTAATACTAATTTCTTTCTTATGTACAGGTTACCTTGTTAGGCTTCCTAATCAATAAATATATAGGTTTTAATATTTTTTTAAATGGTGAAATGTGGGAAAGCTTGATATGAAACATTTTAATAGTTATTAGCTACATATATGTAGACGTGTACATAGAACTGTAACATGGTTTCCTAGTTGAAGAATATGTGTACAGTTTACAGTGCAATGTTGAGCTTTAAAATTTAATTGTAATGAAAAAAAAACTTAAAAAATTTAACCCAAAAATTTACTGCGATGGACTGGCACCTGGTCCAGGGTGTACCCCTGCCTAACATCCAATGAGATTTGGAGATAGGCACCAGCAGACCACTGTAACCCTGAAAAAAAGCAGGTCAGAAAATGGATAGAATGATGGAACCCAATATTTTAAAATGTTGTAAAGGCTAACTGAACAAATACACTATTACAGAGTGCAGAGCCCGTATTTTAAATGGAAATATTGCTGACGATTTGGTTAATTTAAATGTGGCAAACAAAATTGTGATCACGATTAAAATTTGATTAATTGTGTAGCCCTTTGAGAAATCCAAAATAGGCTGAGACCTTGGTTGGGGGCTTGTTGTCGTCCCTTCTCTGCGCTTCCAGGGCCTCACAAGGCTGGGCTCTGAGGAATGTGGCTTAGATCATTAGGGTCGGAGCCCCTCACTTTATAACAGTGGGCATCCAGCGCTCCACATCACATGATCAGTTAGCGGAGCTCCCCGAGTGTGCGTCGTCAATGGCAACCGCTGACAATAGGCTGGTGGACGGGGTCTCCCCTCACACATTCAATGTGTACAACAATCCATGCTGTCGCCTGACGCTCAGACAGCAGCTTCCCTCCTCGACCCCCCACAAGGATGTTTTTGTTCTGGGCTTGTTTTCACTAGGAAGACACTGTGGAAAGTTCAGATTAAAAGCATGTTTGCTCTCTGCAGCTACAAGACATGGAACTTTTGTAGGGAATGTGTTATTAAATGGAAACAGTTTTGCAAGAGTGACTTTTGCAAACCCTTTTTTCTAAAGCAGTGTTTCTCAAATGGGGATAAAGGGGTACGCAATAGCACTAGTAGGGGTAACAAATTGAAAGCATTACAAATATGAGGTTTTATAAAGTTTATTTTCAGTTAGAAATAATAATCACACTAAATATTACCAACAACTCACAAAACGACAATAAAAACATACAAAATATACAGAATAATAAAAACAACAGACAAACAACAACAACAATATACTCTAAATGATTCCAAAAACACAAGAGAAATATACCAACTATTACCAGCAACACACAAAAACGACATAAAAATAGACATACTGTAATTGACCAAAAAAATACACAGAAATAACACAAAATTATATAAAATAGCAACAGAAATACACACCATTAACTAAAAGTGGCACAAGGCAACTGAAAATGCACAAAAAAAGACAGAGAAATTTACAAAATGACAAAAATACACTAAATGACAAAAAACTTTAAAAATCCTAAATAAAAACAGTTTTGCAAAAGTAACTTTTTCAAACCCAATTTTCTCAAGCAGTGTTTCTCAAATGGGGGTACGTGATGACACGAGAAAGGGTACTTGAGAAAGAGAGAGAGAGAGGAAAATTCACAAATTAAAGCATTAAAAATACGGGGTTTTGTAATGTTAATTTTTAGTTGAAAATAATAATCACACTAAATATTACAAGCAACTCACAAAACGACAACAAAAACACACAAAATAAGAGAAAAATATACAGAATAATAAAAAGAAAAGACAACCAACAACAGCAATATACTCTAAATGACACCAAAAACACAAGAGAAATATACCAACTATTACCAGCAACACACAAGACAACAAAGACACAATAAATGAGGGAAAATACACAAGATCAATACAAAATACACAAAAAATAACAGAGAAACATACAAAACTACATAGAAGTATAGAATAATTTAAATAATACCAAGAACACATAATTGAAAATACAAGAGTCAGCCTTGGTCCCACATCAGGAGGGAGATGACCGTAAATGATAAAAACTATAGAAATAATACTATCCAGTATGCACTAAATACTGTTTAATTAAATTTATTTACAGAATGAGATTCTTTAAAACTTGTTTTCAGTCATTCATTCCATCATTAAGCTCTATAGTTGTTTTTTTTTTTACAGAACTCTGAGTAAAATGTGGTGGTTCTCAAGGTTTAAGGTGCTGCCTGTGTCTGTTTGCTCTTTCAGAACATTGGAGTAATAATTCTGAATAAATTGACCTTAGCCTAATATTTGTTCTTTACATCTCTATAGGAAATTGTGCTGGTGGAGGGCAGCCGTGTGTTTGAATCATGGAAAGCCCCTCCCCCTCCTGTCTACATGGAGTTCTTCTTCTTCAACATGACCAATGAGCAGGAGTTTCTCAACGGGGCCAAACCAAAGCTCAAGCAAATCGGCCCCTACACTTACCGGTAGGACCCCGAGTTCATCGTACCAGAAAAATGTTGGGACATTTCATGAAAATGTCCTCTGTTACTCTATTCCTCAAGTAGTTTTGATTTCAGGACATTTACACCTCACCTTATCATTGCTGAATATTTTAAATTCATTCATTTATCTATTTCAGACATGGGCAACTGCTGGTCCAGGAGCCACATATGGCCCTGAGACTAACTGTGTGTGCCCTCCCCTCAAAGTAAACACACACAGGGCCTATACTACAAAGACAGATAACTATATCCTGATTTATCTCCGTCAGCGGGCTTCACCAAACCAAACATTCTCCGTCATACAGAAGCTGTCCTACGAATCTCGATTACAACTCGCTAAGTTAAGCGACTTGATTTCAGCCTGGCTATGTGAGGTGGAGATTACGGCATCGGACCAATCACAATCACAGAGGAACTGTAGAGCAATTTATGTCACAATTGAGGAGTAATTCTTTAAAAATATGAAGAATTAAAATCCATAATTCAGACCAAAAACAACATTGTTGCTGCAGTAAAAGCAGCAAGTAATTAATGCAGGAATTGATGAGTGTTAATGCTTAAATTAGGGAGATTAATCCGTGTATCATTCGTTCTTTCGTTTTTCAATCTGTAACAAAAACATGAAAAATGAAAAAAAAACACTCATTGTTTGATATTTGTTTCCAAAACCAAAATCAAAAAACGAAAAATGCCTTGAACACCTTTATCCATGTTCTCCATTACCGATTGGCCAAAGTACGTGACCCGGAAGTGTACTCTCATCCGACGTTAACGGCTATGCTAACGGTAGTTCGGCATGACAAGATCGCTGCTTCCAACTGTGCATCCGAAACGTGTCCTTTTCGCTTTAGCTGGTGTTGCTCACTGAACCTCCTCACGGACATTTCGCAGGATTTAGAGACTCGTAAGTGTTGCAGAGCTAAAGATATTGCGGAATCTTCCGGGTCACGTACTTTGGCAAATCGGTAATGGAGAAAACGGATAAAGGTGTTTGTTTTCCGTTTTTCGTTTTCTGTACCGAAGCAAAAGAGCCTAAATCGTAAGGTGGAATATATTTATATTTAATATTAT
Organism: Gouania willdenowi; assembly: GCF_900634775.1. Taxonomy (NCBI): domain Eukaryota; kingdom Metazoa; phylum Chordata; class Actinopteri; order Blenniiformes; family Gobiesocidae; genus Gouania; species Gouania willdenowi. The sequence goes on along the minus strand of NC_041055.1, from coordinate 27,072,334 downwards.
CTTACAAGATTGAGGATCTTTACATCACCCCAGAATACATGAATTAATTTTTTTTTTTTTTCTGAAATCTGGCTCGGTGTGTACTAACGCTGAAGCCATGGCCAGAGAAGTAATACTTATAATTATTCTCCTACCTAGTATATTCAGTTAGGTGAAAACAAAAAGCTGGGTCACACATGTAACGTTGTAAGAGTTCAAGTTTTGTAGCCAAAAGCAACACTTGCATAGTTGCGCGAGTAACGGAATGTTACCCCAATAATGGGGTCAACGGTGAGTACTCGAGTACTCGTACCCATCCCTAAAAGCAACGACAAAAATAGACAAAATGAGAACAGAAACACAAAAAATGGCAATAAATTCAACAAAAATGCCTTCCAAAAGGATACAACACAATAAATATTCACAAAATGACAAAAAACACACAAAAAAACAGCAAACTAAATTAGAATTAATATACAAAGCAACAGAAATTCACACAATGACTTCAAAAATACAAAAAACCCTTTGTTCTTTCCTGTGTTCTTGTTAGAAATGTCATTACGTTAAATACTGACATTAATGTTGATAATGTGGCCCTCGGATCAGACGATCACATTTATCTGGCCCCTGCCTGTCTCTGATTTATTTATTCATGCATTCAGTTCACTCCGATAGTAGATTTTCCAAAACTTGGTGAAGTTGGGACCTACATTGGTTCCTGTACCAAGTCTTTTCAGGTCAGTCAGTAAATTTGACTTTACTTTGCATTTAAAAATAATGAAAATCTACACACAAGCCTTTTCCATCATGGTACAGCCCAGTTTATCCTTGTATATTTCAATTTCCCCTCAACCAATTTGTGAAATATGTGACTTAATGATGACCTTTCCACTGTCCAATCATAGTTTTTAATCATAAATGAGACAGGGCAGCTGTTTTATGAAGACCTATGCAGATTAGCAAATATATTTAAAGTATTTAAAGAGCATTTTCTTCAGCAGTACTGCAAAAAGCAACTTGATTTTACGATCAGTGCATATTTAAATACTTTAAATGTCACATGTTGAAGCTGAATAGGCCTCAGTATATTGTTTAATATCCTGCCTCTAAGTCATGATAGGAAAGGGGCGAGATCAGTCATTTGCCCCCAAATGCAAACATCAAGGTTCAGTGTGAAAGCACCAAAAAACAGCTGCGGCACATGTCGACACATCTGTACCCATGCCATGTTGTTGCACATGTTTATCTTTGAGGGATTACCAAATCTGAAGTGAGAGGCGGGACAATTATAATTGTAATCGCATAGTTGATAATTAATTACAGTTATGGCGTAATTGTAATTTAAAAATCTGTTGCTGTCGTAATCGGAATTAAATTGTAATTGAGTTTAGATAATTGACTTTGTACTTGTAATTGCCATGAAAATTCTATAAAAAATTTTCAATTGTAAATTAACGCAAAACTGGGGAACCGTGTTACAGTTCTATGTACAGTTCTACACATATGTAGTTAACAATTATTAAAATATGTTCATATCAAGCTTTACCACATTTTACTATTTAAAAAAAAATGAAATTGAGAGGTATACTGACACAAAGAAAGGCTCAGGCACCCACACAAGATCATTAAAACCTATAGTTTCATTGATTAGGAAGACTAACTATGTAACCAATAGATAGGAAATAAATTAGATGATAGATTTTTGTTTTTAGTGTATTTTATAGCTGATTTAGGGCCAGTTATCATAAGAGATGCTAACAGTAAGCTAACACAAAAGGAAGGTAAACTTTTTGGTTATATATTTCTAGTGATGTCCCGATACAACTCTTTAATTTCCGATATGATACCGATATTGCAGTCTTGCATATCGGCCTGTTCCGATATTGATCCGATATCAGCATGAATCATACATTTTTTAATAAATTTTTTTTCGCTCTGTTTTCTTTAATAAAATAATAATAATTATTTATGTTGTAGTGTGGAATGTTAGAAAAGTCTTGATCAAGTGATGTTACTCAAACAGGTTACATGGTTACATAATGTTTAACCTTCAACATAATATCTACAGTATTCTACAATTGAATAAAATAAATAAAAAATGAATTGAAAAAAAAAAATAAAAATCGGAAGATCCGGAAATTTGAATCCGATATCAATATCGAATCGGGACATCCCTATATATTTCAGGCTCAATAATTGTGATTTATTGTAACTAAACTTTAGTAATTGAGAACATAATTGTAATTTACTTTTTGAGGATAAAAAATTATTGCAATTTAATTGTAATTGGAAAAAATGCTAGTTACCATAATCACTGAATTGTGATTGAACATGGATAATTGAAAACGTAATTGTAACTGAAAAATGTAACCCGACCCCAACCCTGGTTCTCACTACTAAAAGTCCATTAGCAGTCAGTGAGTGTTGTGTGTGGCGTGTGCACAGGGAGTACAGGTACAAGGACAACGTGAGCATGGTGAGAGACGGAGCAATGGTGTCTGCGTACAACACCAAAAGCTTTGTGTTCATGAGGGAAAAGTCTGTGGGAGATCCAGCTGTGGACAGCATCACTACTGTCAACATCCCTGCGTGGGTGAGTCCTGAAGCCGAGGAAAGTGTTGGGGGAGGAGTGCATGTTCTCCTAAATACTAGGATTTCCTTTAGTTTACAGTATTCCCTCTCAGTACCTAGCACCATTTATTAACCACGTCATCCTGCTTCCTCCAGGCTGTAATGAACAAGGCGAAGGGGAGTTTTTGGAAGGCGCCCATGGTGTCCATCTGGATGGACAGTACTGGGAGCGGCTTCTTCACCACTCGCACAGTGGATGAACTGCTCTGGGGCTACGAAGACCCCCTGCTGGCCCGTGTCGCTCCCACCAATCCTGATGTGGAGAAGGTCTTTGGGCTCATGTACAAGGCATGTGGAGATTTAAGAAAACATCCCTTTGGCTTGAGTTTTTATGACCAAGATTGTTACTTTTTTTAGGTGGTATTTAAAGCTGCTGCTAATAACATGTTATGGTTTCATTTATTAAGACAACTTTTTTCAGGAAATTTACTTTGAAACCTGACATGTTTCGACTGTCTTCCTCTGAGAAAGAACTTATAAGGACACGTCAGAGCGATTAGCACATGCCTCTAAGGAAGACTGACAGTTGAAACGTGTCAGGAGAACAAAGTACATTTCCTGAAAAAAGTTATTTAGATTTTCATAAAAGTTTCACGCATTGCAATGTGGGATGTGGAGTCCCATCACAGTAAGAATTAAGTTAAAACCCTTCAATGCATCCAGCAACGGCAGTGTTTCTCAAATGGAGGTACGTGTACCCCTTGGGGTACGTGATGGCACAACAGGGGGTACTTGAGAGTGTCAGTCATGGGCCCACACCAGGCGTGATGTGACCGGAAAAACTATAGAAATAAATCTATTCAGGAGCCACTAAATATGTGCTTTTCAACCTTGGAGTTGGGACCCCATGTGGTGTCAGCTGAAATTCCTGAAAAACAAAAATTGATTTTTTTTTTTTTTTAATTATTATTAAAACAGCACACAATCTTAATAAACTGAATTTCTATACTTTCACAATGTGATATAAATCTAGTTAAACTAAAATGCAGTGTATATATATATATATATATATATATATATATAATCTGAGCTCAAACATGGTCAACAATTCTTGAAATCAAAATGGGGACACGATCCCAAAAAGGTTGGGAACCACTGCACGAAATACTGTTTTTTTCCACTTATTTGCAAAATGACATTCTTTAAAATGTGTATCACTCATTCATTCCGTCGTCATGATCTATAGGTGTTTTTAAGATAGGTTTCTATACAAAATGTTGTAGTCCAACAAAGGGGGTACTTGGATTCAGAAATAAGAGAAAGGGGGTACTCTAGCCAAAAAAGTATGAGAACCACTGATCTGACTGATCTAAGGGACTCCAGATCCCACAATGCAATGCGCAAAACCCTTCTGACAATATCCATAAACATAGTTTTTATAGTGGAGATGAAAATAAACTTTTGAGTGTCAATTTCAACCTTTTACCTAATCTTTGATTAATTGATCTACGAGGCCTTTGCTGTCTTTAATACAAGTTTTAAATCTTTAATTATGCTTTTGTGAACTGTGCTAAAGAAAGTTGCACATCTGGTAGCTCACATGCAAATCAGAAGGGAACGATTTGCTGCTCCTTGCTAATCTGTTCTTAGAAATCATTACCTAACGTTCCCTAAATGTTATGTAGGAGAAAAAAGCTTTAAATATATTTTTTGATTGATCAAACAAGTATCGTTGACTTACTAATAAACATTTGATAACTTTTTCTTTGGTTTAGAAAAACGGAAGTAACGACGGTGAATTTGTCTTCCACACCGGACAGCAAAACTCTTTGGATTACGGCCGTGTTGTAACGTGGAAAGGTGAAAGGTAAGCCTCGCACAAGCTCACACAGTCGCACACTCCTTCTCTGACTTCATTCACTGTCTTTATGGGCCAAACTTTGGATCAACCCTCTTTCCAAAACCACTGCATTTAGATGAGACAGTGGTCTGTGGCATTTGACTGCGAAATGAAAAACAGGCCAGTATATCCTGAAAACTTGGAATTCCTTAATTATGGCTTTTTTTCAGATACAATAATTGTTATCCGTTTACTCCTGAGACACTTCTTTCCATGCGTGACTTTTAGTTAAAAACAAGTTTTATCATCAAAAGCATTTGTAATTTGCTGTTATTAAGATAAGATGATGGCAGTCTGTTCTCTCTGCAAGAAGACATTCCGAAGATGGTTTGTTGTGTTCGCATTTGTTCCATTTGTATTTCATTCCACTCCAATAATCATTTTTGACGTGATATTGTTTTTCAGCAAGTTGACTTTCTGGAAGTCAAACCAAAGCAATGCAATCAACGGATCGGACGGGAGTGCTTTCCATCCGCTGTTGGATAAGAATGAACGCATCTACGTTTTCACTCCAGATCTTTGCAGGTGAAGTTCAGCTTTGATTAGGGGTGATTATGAGTGCTTTATTGATTTAAGGTGAAAGAACATGGCACTGAACACATCACACCCACTACTTTTGTAATTTAACAACAACACGAGGCAGTTTTTCAGTTGATGAAGGAAGAGAACAAAGCAGAAGCTCAGGGAGGATGTATGTTTGATCATTATTTATTTAAGGTGCAAATTAGATTAATTCCTACACAGCACATGTTTTGTGCCCATGAATCTGATCAGCTAGTGATCATCTCAAATATGTGGCAGGAAATCACCTTTTCCCTTTGAATTATAGTCATATAACAACTAAAGCCCATCAAAATGACTGTTTTCATGTTGGAAGCTTTATGTTGTACATGTGTCTTTTCCTCAAAGGAAATGTGTTCAGAATTCACATTTTTTAATTAATAATAAATTAGATCATTGAACTCTGTTAAAGAAGATGCACTCTAATATATTTATTTGGTAGTGAACATATTGCCTGGAGTTTCTTTTACAAAAACAAATTAAAATATAAGAAATAGGTGAAATAGGTAAATTCTACAGACAAATCTAAAATTCCAGCAAGTTTATTTTGTCTATTTTTTTATATATATATATATATATTTCAGATTTAATATGCTGAGGTTTCAACTTTTTTCATGAAATTTACTTTGAAATTTAACTTTGATCTCCTGTCATGTTTCAACTGCCAATTGTCAGTCTTCCTCAGAGGCATCTGTTGATCGCTTTGATGTGTCCTTATGAGTTTTTTCGGGGCGTGGCCAACTTGAGAGTTCTGTCAGGCTGGATCAGTAGATGCCTTTGAGGAAGACTGACAGTTGGAAGTTGAAACACGTCAAGAGATCAAATAGTACATTTGAAAGTAAATATCCTGAAAAAAGTTGTCCGAATAAATTATACCTTAATATAGTCAATGTACAATGCACGAGTGATGTTTGTGTTCAACAAAAAATGTGTCTTTATCAGCAGACACCTTTGAGGAAGACTGACAGTAGGTTGTCGGAACATGTCAGGAGATCAAAGTAAATTTCCTGAAAAAAGTTGTCTGAATGTATGAAACCTTAACATATTAAAACAGGACATTTGTTTTAATAATAAAATATAATGAAATACATTATAACAAAGAACCAGAGCGCTTCAGACACAGATATATGGGTAAAAGCCCTGGGGATCTCTTTGTGTTCCGCTGAAGTAAGCATAAAAGCCTCTAAACTGCCTGTAAATATATGGGTGTAAACTTTTTGAGCAGGATATTAGCATGGATGTTGTTACTGTTGTGTTGAAATCAATCATACTTGTAGCCATTATCTGGAACACTAGCAAACAATCCTATTTTCCTGTCCAAGCTGTGGTCTCCTGGTGGGACACGTATTCTTCCAGGCATACTTTAAATCTGATATCCGGAGTTTCTCAGAAACGTCTCGATGCCCCGCCCTAAACAGCCTCACTTCCTCCCACTGCCTCTCCCAATCTACCAGATTGTGCATCGCGGAACATAACAAGGTCGCATCAGGTCACATTGATATAGGTCAATGGGTCAGAGCCATAATCATATTTACTGTTTGCTGCTGTGACGCGCGGCCTTGTTTCCGTGCACAGTTCCGCATTCACTTTGATTGACAGTCTCAAAAACAGGAAGTCGAAGCCTACTGGCTGGGCGCGCTTGGCGATCGTTTCTATTTGTATAGGGGTCTATAGGACGAAGGAGGGACCTATATACAATAATGTATATGAATGACCACCGGCAGTAGACCTTAGTAAAAGACTAGTTAGGTATTTTTTCGCATTTCAAAGGAATCATACATAAACAGATTTCTCAGAAACTCCAAATATCAGCTTTAAGAAGCCTGTTGCAGCTTCACTTGAATGAACATAATAATAAAAGACAAATTAAGATAAATAACCAAAATAAGAGCAAAAATAAAAAATATTAATGATGTTATGCACAAGTGAGACCTCTTTGGAGTTAATTTCTGACTGATTAATCTTCGAATCTCTGGCATTTTCTGAAAGATCCTCCAAGATTCAGACATGAGGCTCCCAGTCAGAAGGACCCATAAAACAGTTTCTCAGGTTCAGATTCGCTAAATGTTCTGTCGTCAGTCATTATCCTAATTTAGAAAACAACCTTGACCTAAAAAGAACTCCATTACACCATCCCTGTTTGTGTTTGGTGTGGAAATAATTTCTCCAAGGCTTTACCTTTGACCCCCATTGGCTGCGTGTCAGAAATCTCTCTGTCAAAACTATGTACCAAAAAAACCCTCATCTGCTGACTGTGTCATAATAGCCCTCTGTTACAGTAAATAAAGGAACTTCTCCCTTTTACTGCACTTTTCACCTTAATGGTAGGAGGTGTCCAACTTTCACACACTCAACGTTGTGCTTGTTCAAGACGATCAGCTGACGCCACTTTGTCGGAAAATACGTCCGACGCGCAGGTTTTAAAAAGGAACTGAATTCTCCGTACGCTGACTGTGACCCTTTGGTCCACAAAGTGACAGCTGACCCACAGAACCATCAAGATCATGATGAATTACCAACAGATGTCATTTTTGAGATACCAGCTCACCATGTGCTTCCCCTTGAGCTTTTCCCATAGCTGTGATCACAAGTTCAAAAGATCTGCATTTAATCGTTTTTCCTGTCATAAATTAAAACATCCTAACATGAAATCTTAACATAAAAAAACTCTAAAACTGTAAAAAAAAAAAATGGTAAAATGCCTCATACCAGATCAATAATAATAATAATAACTAGAATATTTGCATTTCCTGAAAAAAATGCAAGTGAAGATGCAGGGGATTGCCTCCGTCTCACTGCATTAGTTTAGCATTAACTAGCGTTTGCATTTAGTAGCTAGCATTGACGTAAATTAGCATTAGCGTTTGCATTATTGTTTGCGTTAGCATTAGTATTAGCTATCATTAGTATTGGCATTTGCATTATTGTTTGCGTTAGCATTAGTATTAGCTATCATTAGTATTGGCATTTGCATTCATTAGCCTTTATTTAGTCAGGAGAACCACAAGTGTGTCCTGGATTAGTGTTTGTGTTAGCATTAGCATTAAAGGTAGGGTAGGTAATTTTCTCCAGATACACTTTTTAAGTTTTTGGTTGCAATTTTCTTCATGCCCTGACAGAAATTAAGATCGTATGTGCTCTGAAAAACTCCGACCAATCACTTCTCCTTGTCTCCCTGCTCGTTCTCAACCCCTCGCATGCACAAGCCCACACAAAGCGCGTCACCGGTGACAAAGTTAAAACAGAATTTTTAGTCAGGTTTTTTTTTTACAAATATAATGATAAAGTTTAGTGTTTTCTTACCGCTGAATGAGACATAAGATGACGACGTTTCTACACAATACAAGCAATGAGCTGAGGTCCGCTATTGGAGCACCGGTGCTCGTGCATGTGAGGGAGGGACGTGGCTTTAGAGGGAGCACAGAGGGGAGGGGGCGGGGGTAAAGGCGGAGCCCTCAGAGGATGCTACATTCAAAATCATGTTAGCTTTCGAAAAATTACCTATCCTGCCTTTAATATTGGCAGTTATCTTAGCTAGCATTAGCATGAGCTAGCATTAGTATTGGCATTAGCATTAGCTAGCATTAGCATGAGCTAGCATTAGTATTGGCATTAGCATTAGCATGAGCTAGCATTAGCATGAGCCAGCATTAGCATTTAGTAGCTAGCGTTAGCGTTAGCATTAGCTAGCATTAGTATTGGCATTTGTATTAGCCTAGTGTTAGCATTTTCAGAATCAGAATCAGAATCAGAAATGTTTTATTTGCCATGTACAGTTTTGAGGACAGTACAAGGAATTTGACTTGGTGGTTGGTGCACAAAACAAGCAACAAAAAGAAATAAAAGAAATAAAAACAGAACAACAAAGCACAACCCAGCAACAATAATAATAATAATAATGATAAATATAAAGGATGAGGGATAAATAAAGGATAGATAGAGAATAAAGGATAAATAGGATAAATATAAATATAAATATATATATATATATACAGTGCAGCAGGTATCAAGCTGGTGGAGGTGGTGATCGGGTGGGGGGGGGGGGGGGGGGGGGTTCAGTGGGTGACTTGGGGTGTGTTCATGTGGATGGTGGCAGAGGGAAAGAAGCTGTTTTTGTGTCTGGAGGTTCTGGTCCTGATGGACCGAAACCTCCTACCAGAAGGGAGAGATTGAAACAGTTTATGACCGGGGTGGGAGGGGTCGGCCACAATCTTTCCTGCACGCCTCAAAATCCTGGAGGCGTACAGGTCCTGGAGGGAGGGCAGATTGCAGCCGATAGCATTAACCTAGCGATAGCATTAAACTAGCAATAGCTTAACATAAGCAATAAGGCTGAAAAGGTTTAAATGGGCTGAAGGCACTAGCTGAACATGGATGGGAACAAAGAAATTGCACGCACAAGGACTCAAAAAGTTAAAAGTTACAAATTATAAGAGTAGAAGCTTAAATCTATGTATCCGCACTATTATTAATAATACATTTTATTTAAAAGCGCTTTTCTAGAAACGCAAAGACACTTTACAGGTTAAAACAAAAAGAGCAAATACAGTGATGAAATCAAAGCAATATAAATCAGAAAAAAACATAAGTAAAAAAAGGCAATAAACAGCCATGAATAAGTGGGTGATTAAATGTTAAAAGCTGAGTGAAACAGGTGAGTTTTGAGAAGTGATATGAAAGATGGGAGGTCAGTGCAGTGGTTACGGATATGTCTTGGGAGGGAGTTAAACATTAAACATGTGCACACGTATTAAGTATTTCACATCAATTCCTTTCCTGTGTCAAATTTAGGCTGCGTGTGACCGTCTGATTCCCAGCTGTACTTTCCCATTCCCTTGCAGAAACACACATTTTTTGGCTTCCCTCACCAAAGGTCAAGGGAAAGGGCTGTACAGTATTGTTGCACAATTGGTGGGCTGCATAGGGAAGAGCTGCAGACTCACAGGCCAGTTGGCAGACAATGTATGGTGGGCTTTGTTCTCTTTGAGAATCACTGGGATTCCCTCGACGGGGCCGAGCAGCAGAGACACAGAGCAAAAAGACAAGCTCCTCATATCAATGCAGTCCTCCTTTAAAACTATTTAACATCTGAGAATGTTTGGCTCTTCTTCTGCCCCCTTGCAATTGGTAGATCAACGTGACATTGCACCTTAATGACTGTTTACAAAAGAAGGATAAGACAAAAACAATGAAGAGTTTAGACTCAATCAGGCAAAAAAAAAGCTTATAGTGGAAAAATTCTAGTAAGTTCATTTAGTCTTCTTCTTGAATAATATGTTAAGGTTTAATTTATCCTTTAATTTATTTATTTAATTTTTTTAGGAAATTTACTTTGATCCCCTTGTTGGTCCCCGTGTTTCCACTGTCAACTGCCAGTCTTCTTCAGAGGTGTCTGCCGATTGCGTTGATGTTTTTTTTAACCTCCTAGTAATAATTCCAGGAAGTTAATTTTGTCTTATTTTTTAATAATATGTTAAGGTTTCTTTTATTCACACAATGTTTTTCAGGAAATTTACTTTGATCTCCTGATATGTTTTGACTGTCAACTGCCAGTCTTCTTCAGAGGCGTCTGCTGATCGCTTTGATCTTTTCTTGACTTCCAAAAAATAATTTCAGGAAGTCAATTTTGTCTTCTTTTTCAATAATATTTTACGGTTTCTTTTATTCAGACAACTTTTTTTAGTAAATTTACTTTGATGTGTCCTCATGAGTTCTTTCTCAAAAGCGATCAACAAACGCCTCTGAGGAAGCCTGGCAGTTGACCGTCGAAACATATTATAGTGGAAAAGATATATTTTTTTTTATGTTTTTTTTTTTATTCTAACACATTTAATTTTTCAATATTTTAAAATCAGAAAAGGTAGGCCAATTACAAGGAAAAAACAATAAGAAGCCCATAAAAAAGTCATATTCATTATTTAACTGCATAAAAAATAATTCATGTAAATGCCATTAGGTAAAAATAAGTACACACCTGACATTGTCTGAGTTCTGCAGTTATTAATCTATTTGTGATTGTATAGTGAAGTCTTTTTGACCCTTTTTTGTCCCGTCCAGGTCGATCTACATGGAGTTTGAGAAAGATGTAGAAGTCAAAGGAATCCCAGCGTACCGCTTCACTCCTCCACGCTCGGTTCTGGCCAGCAAAGAGGAGAATCCAGCCAATGAGGGCTTCTGTATCAGCCCTGAGGAGTGCCTGGGAACGGGCCTGCTCAAAGTCAGCCCCTGTCGTAAAGGTAAAATATCAGCTGATCCTTTTTTTTTTCAGCCATACTTTGAACTCTTGCATTTCTCTTCTATGCCTGCGACTATCAATCATCAACACTTTGTCATATTTCTAATCTCTTCTTTTTGCTTTTGTGTTTCTTTGATCAGATGCTATTCATTAGTTACAGCACTTTATATTAACCCTCCTATTATCCTAAAATATCACTAACACATTTTACCCTTGGGGTCAATCTGACCCCAGGGATGTTTGCTTCCAATCAACTCTGCACCTGCAGGTGTGGGGATGTATGGTCACACATGGGTCACACACTGCTAAAACAGCTTGGGGTCAAATTGACCCCAGAGGAACACCAATGTGTTCAGCACACAAAAATATCCTTTAGCAAATGACACTTAATGATTTATGTTAACCCTCCTATTATCCTAAAATATTACTAAAACATTTTACCCATGGGGTCAATCTGACCCCAGGGGTATTTGCCTCCCGAAAATGATTTTCATGCCCATAGTGTGGGAAAGTTCTCATGAGAATATTGTCCTCGTCGTCGCCCTCCGCCAATGTCATGTATCAACTCACAAGGTCACACACGGGTCACACACAGACAGACAAGTTTTACACAGCTAAAACGGCTTGGGGTCAAATGGACCCCAGAGGAACACTAATGATAATTTTGCTTAATCAATTGTACCCATCTAATTAAGAAAAGTCGTGAAATATGAAGCAAAAAAAGTAAAATCTACTATTATTTTTTGAATGATAAACATTGAATGGGGTCAAATTGACCCTAAGGATAATAGGAGGGTTAAACGGACCACTACATGTCCGGGTCTCGTTACTGATAACGCTTATTTTTGAATAATATGTTAAGGTTTCTTTTATTCACACAATGTTTTTCAGGAAATTTCCGGCTCTCGTTACTGATAACGCTGCACTGGAGCTTTCTGATTAGATCCTTCAAGCCTATTCCTTTTGTTTTTCCTTTTGCTGTCACCAGTTTCTCTAATGCTCCCTAAATAACCCGTGTGACACAGCTCTCTCTCCACACCTCAGGCGCCATCTAACCACAAATGACCCAGTAGCAGTGCGGGGCGGGGGGTGGTGGGTTCTAAGCCCTGTCACCTGACTCTGTCCTTGAAAATGACCACGAATTACCTTTGTGCCTACATTCACTGCCAATCACGCCTAAAAGATTTCCATCCAATGTGAAACTATTAGTGTTTACCACACAGGAACATTTTGTTTTGGGTTTCTCTTGCACTATTTTACAACATATAGATCTTAACTTTAACCAAAGTACACCCAGCATTGAGTTGTAAACTATTTTATGCAAATAAATACCATAGCTTGGTGTTGTGCAGCATGTTTGTCAGCTGAGATGACTTGAAAAGCTGCTTTGTTATGAGAAAAGGCTTTTATTTTCACTAATGGAGTTTGTTAAATGAGTTAAAACATTCTTAAGATTCTCATAAAAATAGCATAGAGAGTATGCCGCAGCAGAAATGTGTCATGTTAACGCGGCGTGTCTGGATCCAGAGTGCTGGAGTGTTTGCTCGTGTGATTGTGTTTGACCTTGTGCGTCGTCCCGTGAACAGTTCCTCAGGTGACCGCAGGAGATGTTTTCATCAGGCGTCTGTTTCCAAACATAAGGGCAGGAAAACTGTCACCTCTGGCCCACTTCATCAGCTCCCGTGAACATGACGTTGTGTGTCACACGTAGCTCTCACAAAACTGGGCGTGCCACATGTTTACTGGCTGAGTTCATGTAGAATCTTAGTAGTTTTAGTCAAATTTTAGTCAACTAATATCCCTGTTATTTTAGCTGATAAAATCTACTGTAAAAATACTGCAGCTAAAACATTTATTACGTCCACCAATTAGCAGAGGTGTAAAGTGTACGGATATATCCTACCTAAGTACAAGTACAAGTAAGTCATTCATAAATTACTTAAGTACAAGTTAAAAGTAGCTCAATGAAATAGTACTCAAACTAAAAGTTACTAGTTACTTTCACGCCCCATGTTTATTTTCGGTAATAAATGTTGCTATGGTTCCCTTGAATACAGTAATCATCTTATGTATGAACTTAAAAAGGAAGAGACCAAATCTTGCACAATTGGAACTCAATTCATCTGTATAAAATAAAATGTTGGTCAAAATGTACATTTCTTTTTTTAAAAAAAGTAATTATTTACTCAGTAACGGTTGGGTGTAGAAATATAAAATTACTTTATTTCTTTTAAAACATACGTATGTACAAGTAAAAGTACTGATTTTTAGGTATATTCTAAAAAGTACAAGTACCCATAAAAGCCACTAATTTACCTCTGCCAATTATTGTTTACAGGATTACATTACAAGTACAAAACATTTTAACCAAAGAAGGATCTTACACCGAGGAACATTCCATTACATTTTGGAGGGCATGCAGAAGAATTTTCTGGTTGTGTATCAGCCTGAAAATAAAAAAATCACTATTTTTGACCTTTGGCAAAATTTCAACAATTCCAATCTTGGTTCGGAATTGACCAATGTTTATGAAATTTGATTTAGTTGTGTCGGATTGGTTACTCAATTATCCCATAGAGTTTCATCTGGATGGGATCCGGATTGCACCTTTCATCGGTTTTTTTTTTTTTTTTTTTTAAAAAAAGAGAAAATCCCAGTCAATCCCAGATTGAGTACTTAGTCATAGTTTTTAGAACAAATCGATTCAGCGATATATTGCGATATTTCGCCACGCGATTATCGTATCAATCAAAAAAATTGTCTAAATCGATTTTTTTGATTATGTTTTTAACAAAGAAACCATTTAATTGCGCTAACATATGCATAGCACGTAAACGCCCAGGCACTAGGTGTCAGTGAACCACATCAGACCTTGTTAAACTACCTCACTTTATTTACAGAAAACAAACAGGGCACTTTTATAGATGTGAGTGGTTACTTTAAAAAAAAAAAAAAAAAGGAGAACTTAACAGAATCAGAAACTGTTGTAGAAGCAAAAGTTGACCTTTTTTTTTTTTTTTTTTTTTTTAAAAATTTATTTGACAGTTTGGTAAACATACGAAATGTTTTTGATATTGGTATTTGAATTACAGTTAGTTACCATTTACTTGTTCTCGCAAGTTAAAAAAAAAAATGAAATAAATTGTATTTCATACCATTTTGTACTTGTAAAGGTGAAATTTATAATCATTGATATTGCGATAAATCTTGATGTATATCATATTGTTTGTATCAGGATATATCGTATCATGACATGCAAACCGTGAGTCGTCTTGTTGTCTTTGTTCATTTTTGTTGGTTAATTTCCTTGATTATTTGAGAAGGAAATGAACGGCGTTTGGCTGCTCTCCACCTGAACTCGCTCTCTATTGTTTTGTCTAAGGCAGCTTTGTTGGAAACATGTTGACAATGCAAGAAAGGAACTTAGCATGTTTACATGTTCCCTGAAGATCTATTCCTGCCTTTAATGAGTTCTACATATAATGTGATCCGTTCACGCGTATTTGTTTTTTTGTTTTGCTCGTAGAATCTGCCCTTGTGTAACCTGTGCTGTGTCCAGCTGCAGAGCTCAGATTAGATCTTTGTCCCCAAAGACTTTCCCCCAAAATTTCCACTCTTTTCTTGTCAGATCAAACTTCAAACAGAAGGGCTTTCCTTCTCATGAATCCTTCCAAAACCGTTTAACGCAGGCAGGATTTCTCTCCCGTCACATGCAGAGAGAAAGAAAAGGAGACTTTTACAAAGTGGTGTATAGATAAGTTTTAATCGGTTTGTATTTAAAGCTGCTGGAGATCACATTTATTTATCAGATTAATCCAAATTATTTGCCTCATAGATGAATAAATCAAAGATCATTCCCTCGAAATAAAGATGTAAAAGGTTGAAATTGCCGATTTAAAGTTTGTATTTATCTCCATCGGAAAGACTCGGAATGTTTCGCGCATTGCATTGTGTGTTGTGAAGTTTCATAGACGGATGCATAAAAGTGTTTCTCCTGCATTCTTTCTGTGATTTCTTGTGTTTGACCCCAAAAAACTCTGGCAAAGTGACTTCCCAACACGTTTCTGGTGTTTTCACGGCCTGAAAGTTATGACAATATCGACATCATGTATCGCACGGATTAAGGTGATATCACGGAGAATATACCAGAAATAAACTAGAACAATAATGGTGTAGAGGGAATCACTGTTCTCCTTGTCTGGTGAAGAAACGCCAGAAATCACAGTTACAGTTACATTTTAGGTGACCCCATTTTAATTCCAGGCGACCCCGCCAAAGTTGAAAAACACCAGTTTACAGTGAAGACAAAACTAATTTCCAGCGGCAAATTCACACATTTTTTCCGAGCTACAATTTATTGATCAGTGAGGAATACCCTACACTCTGTGTTTAATGTTCGTCTCCAGCAGCTTTAATAACATTATTTTATTTTTTGGACATTATTGTATCTTAAAATATGAAATATTTTGGTCTTTTATCTCTCTATACCTGAAACTTTTTATACCAGCTTCCCCCTCCTGGGATGTTTACCGTTTCTGTGGCCTCACTGAGTGTAAAATATTATTAGTTGAATAAACTAACAATACTAGTTATTACTAGTTAATTAAAGCATTTTTTAGTTGTTGACTCACTTGTGAAGCTGGTGTAATTGCTTCTGTAATGTCTTTGCTGTCATTAGGTGCTCCAGTGGTCGCCTCGTTTCCACATTTCTACCTGGCTGACTCCAAGTATGTGGATGCCTTTGAAGGGATTAATCCTCAAAGGACGCATCATCAAACATACCTGGATCTTAACCCGGTAAGTGTACCTCCTCAATCCTCAGCCTCACACACCTGATTACAAAATACTGGCACGCCACCTAGTGGTTTGCATCTAGCAGTGCAGAAGTATGCTCCACATCAGGCTTCTTCATTGTTGTACTTTTATATTTACTTCCTTTTCAGGTCGTCACAGTGGAATGTATTGATTATTATCTGGGTTTTTTTTCACAGACCACTGGAGTGATTGTACGTGCAAACAAAAGAGCGCAGGTCAATGTCTTGATGAGCAGGCTGTCTGGATTTCCGTCAGTATCAGTTAACAAACGCAGATTGACGTTCAGTACTTTATCGTCGAGTGGTTGTTACGCTGTGTGCAAAACATCAAAGTCTCACTTTTATTAACAGGAAAACCAGAGTCCTGAATGAAACCATATTTCCTGTGATGTTCATCAATGAGGTGAGAAACGGCAAAAACGCCAGGGTTTTCAACTCTTCAATTACCCATGTTCAATTACAATACAATTACGATTACAGTGACTAGAATCCTTTCCCATTACAATTAAAATTACAATTATTTTGTATTCTCAGAAAGTCAATTACAATGAATGACAATTACTGAGCCTGAAATAAATAACCTAATAAAAGTTAATCTTCCTTTTTCTTGTGTTAGCTTTCTGTTAGCATCTCTTATGATAACGGGTCCTAAATCAGCTGTAAAATACACTAAAAACAAATGTCTATCATATCTAATTTTTTTTCTTATTTGTTGGTTACATTGTTAGGCTTCCTAGTCAATGAAAATATAGGTTTTAATATTTTTGGTGTGGACATCTGAGCCTTTTTTGTGTCATTATACCCCTAGATTTCATTTTTTTTAAACAGTAAAATGTGGGAAAGCTTGATATGAAACATATTTTAATAATTGTTAACTACATACCTGTAGAACTGTACATAGAACTGTAACAGGGTTCCCCAGTTTTACGTAAAATTATAATTAACAATTTTTATCACATTTTTATGGTAATTACAATTACAAAATCAATTATCTGAATTCAATTACAATTTCATTACAATTAAGACAGCAACAGAATTTTTAAATTACAATTATAATTATGCCATAATTGTAATTAATTACCAATTACGCAATTACAATTATAGTTGACCCCAACCCTGGTTATGGGGTTATTTATTAAAGGCTCAGTAATTGTGATTCATTGTAATTTAACTGTAATTGTAATTGACTTTCAGAGGGAAAAATAATACTTGTAAATGTAAATGTAATTATTAAAAATGTTGGTCACGGTAATCATAATTGAGATGTAACTAAACATGGATAATTGAAGACATAATTGTAATTGATAATGTAAATGACCCCAACCCTGTCCTGCATTGCCCACTCCTTGCCCCCTTCAGAGCGTGGTGATCGATGACGCGTCTGCAGCCAGAGTCCATAAGCTGCTGACCATCGTCACTCTGGGGTCCAACTTCCCACTCATCATCGTGGGACTGGGGGGCATCATGCTCCTCATCGTCATCATCCTCCTGGCCCGGGATCGCAAACAGAAGGTGAGACAGACGGCGTCTCACACTGTACTAACCGCTTTCAGCTCGCTCGCTGCTAAAAACATGTCTGACAGCGTTAACCCTCACACACTGACTGCACCGTGCATGTTTGTGTCTGTCACTGTTTGTCTCCGTGCAGAAGGAAGTTAAGCGCATGGTCTTTACCAAGCCTCTTTATGCTGTAAGTCTTTACGCTTCATTTATCAAGTTATTACCATACTTTCTGCTTAATGCTTTCATAAAGTTATAACCCTGCTTTTAACTAACCTAAACCATTTGGAGGGGATGTTTATCGAAATGAGACACTTTTAGTTGTTCTGTTTTGGGGGGGGGGGGTTGCGTTCACTTACTAATAAGGATTCCCTTTTTTCTGTCCTATTTCAAATATTATTTTTTCAATAATTTTCTAAATTAGGCTTTGTTTGAACAAAAAAAAGAAGTTTACAGTTAAGTTGTTGCACTCTTTCTTATTTGTCCTGATGTGGTTTTTAGCCAAATTCCAAGAATTATGGAAAAATGTGCTCATTAATATAAAAGATTGGCACAGTTTTTTTTTTCAAAAAACATATATACATTTGAATGAAAATAGTTTACAAGGAAGGTTTGATCTATTTTTTTATTGTTTTTTTAAAACCATATGATAAAATATTATTTTGTTATTATTGTTGTTCATATTAATATTATTATTATTGTAAATAAACTTTATATTATTAGTAGTAGTATTAGTTATGTTATTATTATGTATTTTTTACTTGCTTTTTAACCTTAGGGGTGTTGCACAAAACCAGGATAGGTAATAAAGGCTGGAATAATCCTGGATAAACTTATCCCCAAGTCGGTTGAACGAAAGCCGGCCAAGTTTATCCAGGTCAAGTAACCATGGTGATTTAGCCTCTACAGCTAACCTGTTGCAGGATAAAGTTATCCCTGTTGTGGCTGTGCTGTCAGTACTGTGAGAAATTAGTGTTTTATAGATGTTTTTATACATGTTTCTTCATTTGTTTGTTGACTTTTGGTTTTAATATTTTTTATTATCATAGTTTATATATAAAGATGAAAAGAACATATAAAAAGACAAGATCTGAGCAGTTTTTAGGAATATTTTCCTTATGAATAAAACACCAACACTGAAAAGATACAGAATAATCTGACTTTACTCATTATGACTGCAATGTAACTAATAGAAGATGTTTTGTTTTTTTTCAAGTGTGTCCTAAAAATAAGAAAATGGGTACTGTACTGTTGGATCTGAAGGGTTTCACATTATTTTGACTTCACTTTTCAACTTTACAATAACTATTCATTTCATTTATTTTTCTCTCAGGCTTATGGCTATTTTCTAACACTAATACATCCTGCTTGTCGAATAGCTGCCAGAGGTTTGATTTAAACGGATTATTGGAGTTATTTATTATTTATTTTTTGTTAAATTATAGATGACATATTTTTTTGAAACGTATCTATATGTATATGTAACGTAGCCTAAACATGTAGAATTAATAAAGTGAACTGCTATATTTACAGAAAGAGGAGGTGGAGCTGATCACTTTTCTAGATCACTGATTATTAGATATAGAATAGAATAAAATAGACCTTTATAAATCTCCCAGAGGTGCATTGATACGGTCAGCTATTGTCTGCTAGCCTCTCTTTCTCCTTTTCAGCAGCACTGCCGTTCCTTTTTTCCGTATCATGTCTATCATTTCTTCATCCTGCTGCAGAACCATCAGTTGTTCAGCAGGTATAAATGAAGCTTTCATTTATAACTTTCATCGGTGATTCTGTGAAAGCTGTGACCGCCCACTTATCTCAAACATCCATAGCCGGTGTCACGGTCTGAGTTCACCTCCGTACTGAGATTCTCTTACAATCTCAGTACGTGACTGCTACATACTGAGATGTACCCGTGCTGGATTAGCAATGCACAGAGATTACTGTACTGATTTTAAAAAATGCTTAAAATATCACATCAGTCGACCATCAATAAAAAATTGACCAATGATAAAAAAAAAAATAATATGATTGTCATGATCAGATTTATATGAATACAACAGCTTAATGTTGTAAAGTTACATTAGGTTAACTGTTATTTATTGCAATGTATATTATAATCAGGCTGTTAGGAGATTTGATTTGATTTTTTTTTGTATTGAGTTTTATTATAATCATGTTTTTTGGAGAATAAATTATTCATATTCCTATTTTTCCCCAAGAAAAGGAGCCATTCAGCACTCGTCAAATGATATTAGCTTTGAACATTAGCTTTGAAACGGCGGAAGTTGCAAAACTCACAGCGGAACTAGCAAAAATTAATTTTCCGGTATAGTGCGCATGCTCATAATCGTTCCTAGCATGAGGTAAACTCAGACTGTGACACCGGCTTCACTAAGCCTCGTCTCTTTATCCTGACTCGGCAAACGTGCAACCAATTAATCCAAGATAGCACCGACTAGACTTTGTCTAACCGCGCATTCTCCTTTATCCTGGATGTATTTATCCGACTTTTGTGCAATAACCCCCAGGTTCAATTTATTATCCTGTTTAATTTATACATTTGAATGAAAACAGTTTACAAGGGAGGTTTATCTATTTGATATTTTTAAACTATTTTAAATTTGTCATTAAGTGCTATTTATTTATTTGTTAATAATAATTATTATTATTATTGATATTACTATTATTAATCTTATTGTTATTTTAGGTTTTTTCTTTATGTGAATGCAGTTTTCTTCCATACGGAACAATAATCTAACATTCCCAATCGTCTTCCCTGCTGCAGGCCGCTGCTGAAGATGACACCTCGTACTCTCCGGTCAACTTGAAGGAAAAAGAAGATTCTCAAAATGGGACGTATATCGGCCTGACACAGAAAGGCGAGCCTCAAGCATGAAGTCAATGGAGACGTAGCTAAGGCTTTGATTGGCATTGGGAAGGGTTAAATTAAAAATGCTGTTCTTAAACATACAGTGCTGAATGTTTGTAAGGTTGTTTTTTTCTGTTTTTTTTTTTTTGTTTTTTTTGGCATAGCTACCTTATACCTCGCACAGTGTAATCCCAGAAGAAGATTTGACACGTAGTCCAAGTGGCTCTTGAAAAAATGAACAAAACGTGTCCTAAATGTGAGTGGACTGTTGGAGCGTTCAGCACTGGAGGATTTTTCACGCAGAGGGCGATCTTCTTCTTTAAACACATTTCATTCACTTCAGTATTAAAGCGTCTCGTTTGAATTTAATGTTTAATTCAATGTTACAATGCGTCATTACTGTAATACACGTCATATTACAGATGCCCTCGCACCATCGCCTTTTGTTTGTATCAGGGTTGGGGTCAATTATAATTGCGTAATTAATCATTTATTAGAATTATGACATAATTATAATTGTAACTGGGTTCAAATAATTGACCTTGTAATTTTAATTGGCATTGAAATTCTATGAAAAAAACTGTCATTTTTAATTTCATTTAAAACTATTATTTTTCATGGATTGGGAACAATTTGGATGTTAGATAATATTTTTTTAGCGTGTTTTACATTTGATTTAAGAGTCAAAACTGACCCGTTATCATAAGAGATGCTAACACAAGAGGAAGGTTTACTTTTATGGGCTTTTTTTATTAAAAAAAAGTTCATTATTTGTGATTAATTATAACTGAACTTGAGTAATTGAGAGCGTAATTGTAATTGACTTTCAAGGGGAAATTATTGTAATTTTTAGTTGTAATTGGAAAAAAGATATTGGTCGACGTAATCATAATTGAGTTGTAATTGAACGTGGATAATTGAAGACGTAATTGTGATTTATAAATATAATTGACCCCAACCCTGGTTTGTATATATATATATATATACACACATGTGGTGTTAGACGTGTTGAGCTGCTTACATTCCTCTCAGTGTATGACGGGGATGAATGTCTGACAAAATGTGCATTTGAATATGTTCAATAAGAGGTCCCTGACATTTTTTGTATTATAGAATAGCTTCATTCTGAGGTTAAAAATGTAACTTTTAGCGCCGTGATGAAGGACGTCTGTGTTAGCCGTCGACTCCCCCTGAATCTGAGGAAGGTTTTCGTGGTTGAAACACAGATTTTTTTTGAAGTACTGCCGTTGTGTGTTGGTGATATTTTTCACCCTGTATAAATGCTTTTACTAATCATAATGTTAGAGTGTATTAAATGTTGTAGCGCTGCCGTACAAGATGTTAGTTCGTTTTATGAGTAGTTTTGCTGTTGTTTTTTGTGCCATACTTAACAAAAATCCTCAACCTGTTTCCTTTAATCTTTGTACAGCCAATAGAGTCAAAGTGCACTGTGAAAAGTCTTCTGTTACGCTGACTTTAGATGAAGACTTTAGAGCGCAGATGTCAATTGTTATTGCTGCCGGAGGAAACTTTTAACTGTGACCGATCTTTTGTTATTGCTCTCATTACATTGTGTAAACTTGTATTAAATAATTCCATACCACCTCAGTTAATGCAATTCAATACGTCAGTGGTTCTCAATTGAATAAATGATAGTCATAAAAAACCTCTCCTTCAAAATAAAATGACCATTTCCCCCCTAAACCCCATTTTGGTACCAAAACTACAAGTTGACAACCCCTATGCAATCATTATCTATATTAAAACTGACATATTGTTTAGTTTTACTCCAGTTGCATCCCATTAAATTGAAGGACATTGTTCACATCATGAAGAAAAGTGTATGAAGTTCTTGTTTGTGTGACTGAATATATTTAGTTTCCAATATTATGGTATTAATGCCATAAGCACTATTTTCATCAAAGGCGATGTGTTATTTTGTTACACTGACTAATATAAACCAAATCATTAAAAAAAAACATACTCTTGTGTTCTTTTGTGTCATACTTTGAATACAGATTTTACTCTTTTGGAAATTGTTACTGCTGTAACCCCATCTTCTCATTGTTTGTTTGGAAACTGTTAATACTCTTTTTACTCTGTACACAGAAATAAAAATGTAGTTTCAGTACCTTTTTGTCATTACTGGAGTCATTTACCAAAGAAATTAATTTTTATACATTTGTTTCATCGCAATTAATAGCCCCGCCCCTTGTGTTACTTTACAATTGATAGCTTGTTACGTTTCAATTGATAGCCCCACCCCTTTTGCAACGTTACAGTAATTTGCTCTGTCCCTTTTGGCACTTCACAATTATTAGCTCCACCACTTGTGTTGTTACAGCAATTAACCCCGCCCCTTTTGTTACATTACAATTATTAGCTCCCCATCTTCGCCCCTATTGTTACTTTATAGTAATTTTGAGTTTACTTTTGTTGGAGTCATTTTATGTATGTTGTCATATTGTGTATATTTTTTCTCATTTTGTGTATTCTTTGTTGTCGTGTTATCTGTTTTTGCAGTCTTTTTGTATGTTTTTCTCTCATGAATATATTTATTTACTTATTTTTATTTAATATATTTGGGGTTATTCACTATAAATTCACTTTAATGCATTTCCAATGACTCAAGTATATTTTATCTAATACATTACCACTTTTCAATTTGTATCAGTATTTTATTTGCCAGCAATGTTGATCATCTTAACATTTTTTATTTTTGAAATAAACCACATTATTATTATTATTATTATTATTATTATTATTGTTGCTGGGTTGTTCTTTGTTTTTTTTGTTTTGTTTTGTTTTGTTTTGTGCACCAACTACCAAGACAAATTCCTTGTACTGTCCTTAAAACTGTACATGGCCATTAAAAACATTTCTGATTCTGATTCTGATTACACTCCATTTTCTCCTGTTGACGCCAGGTGGCGGTAGAGTTTCAGAGTTGTTGATTTTATAACCACGTGAAGAAGGCGCTACTCAAAAACGCGTCTTCATCCGGTCGGCATATTTTACAGCAGTTCGTTTACTATTTAATACACAATTAAAAACACCACAAAACAGTCACATATTTAAATGCGTATTATCAAAAATATTTAACAAACGTCGTAGGATTGGTTTACTTTAAAATATCACGTCCCAGCATCACTGTCGTATATGAGTGAAGGAAGTGACGTAGTCTCCATGAGAGGACTCGATAGTGACATCACTGTGACAACAGCAAACATGGCGTTCAATTTTGGCGGAGCCGCGAGTAATCCTGCGGCAAGTAAGGACATTTATTTACACTCTGTGACGGAATGAAAATTTTAAACATCGTTTTTTACACTCATATACAGATTAATTTACTATGAATGATCAATTTAGATAGCTGTTTGTAAACAGACAGCCGTTATTCCGTAGTTTAGGCAACCCATTGGTGTTTTGACAGTGCTGGGACCCCATTTAATGGTGTGACTTCCGACTATATCCGTATTGTATATTTAATGTTGCCTACTTTTTTGTGTACTTTCTGTATAGCTTAAAAATGCTCAAATTGAAATCCCCTAATGTGTGTTTGTATCAGGAAGTTGATCACCAGTTGAGGTGGGCACGAGTAGAAATAGAAGCGCCTGGTTAAACTTAGTCGAAAGCCCAGTTGAGGCTTTAAACTGTTCTATTGAAACAAGCGACATGAATATAAAGCAGAACATTTAACACATGATGTGGTTACTGTTTTTTTTTTTTTTGTTTTAATCAAAAATGCTTCCTTTGAATGTTATGTTATTGTCTGTTGTGTATATATATATTTTTCTGTTTGCCACGAAGACGCCTCTGGGTTTTCTTTGGGTACCTTTGGTGCTAAAACTACTGCAGCATCCACAGCATTTGGCTTTGGCACAGCTGCAACCACCACCGCCTCATCTGGATTTGGTAGTAAGTCCTCACCCCCATTGGTGGTGTCACACAAATACTGCTGTTCTAGATCAGGGGTTTTCAACCTTGCGGTCAGAACTAGGGGACCCAGTGTATGTTATTCAGATGAATAAATAAATGTGGTTATCACAGATTCATAGAACAATGGACCGTCATTTTGCTGACTTTATGGATGGGCCCCAAAAATCTCTCCCCTTTTTTCCCACTTATAGATGGCCCTGTCTCCACATGACTGTTCTTCAATGTTCATGTCTGTGTTCAACCACCTTCAGATACAGTGGGGGTTCTCGGTATCTGGCACCTTTATTTTGGGGGCTGACAAGGTTGAGAACCACTGATCTAGATTATGATATGCTATCTGTGTGTCATAGGATGTAACACAAGGTCTACGTTTGTGTCTCTGCAGCAGTCACAGCTCCTGCTTTTGGAGCCGTCGCCACCACCACCACTGCTGCAGCCGCCCCTGGATTCGGTTTCGGCTCAACCAACGCAGGCAGGTTCCCATTAGGAGCAAACGATGTGTTGCCGTTTTTGGTTTTTTGGAGCTGATGCTTGAGGACTGTGCTGGTTTGAGCTCTGCTTTTGTGTTATTTGTTTTGACTCCATGTCCGTTCTTTTTTTCTCGCTGCCCGACTCCTCCGGCTGCAGGATTTGGGGGGCTGGGAGCTGGAAACTCTGCGGCTGGTGGGTTTAGTTTTGGGGGGTTCGGTTTAAATGCCAACCCGGCAGCAGTCAGCTTTACTGTGGGGTGCTTTGGTACAGCAACCACCACTGGCACTGTTTTCAATTTTGGTAATAGCCTGGCTAGCACAGGTAGATGATAATTCCTACTCAGTACAGTCCCTGTCACTCCTCTCATCCTCTGCTCTAACACATGACTGTGGTACAATGGCTGTGTCATTTCTTCATCTCACAACGTGATTCATTTCAGAAATGTCACTAAAGTCATTTGCATGGTGAAAAGAATCCGTTGAATTGAACGTTTTGTCACTTTTGAGTGACTCATTTTCATTTGTCACTCATTGATGTCACTTCAAAAATGCAAAATGTTGAATAAATTATAATATTTTTGTCCAATCACCAGGGTTGGGGTCAATTATAATTAAAATCAAGTAATTGATAATTAATTACAATTATGGTGTAATTACAATTATAAATGAGAAAATATTTTGTCGTTGTAATCATAATTGATTAGGACTTGAGTTCAGATAATTGACTTTTTAAATAGTTTAAAATGTGTCAACAAATCTGGATAAAGAGTTGAATCCTGATTCAATATAGTTTTTCAAGTTGCACTTAGATGAAGACATTGAAATGTGTGTCAAACTCAAGGCCCGGGGTCCAAATCCGGCCCTTTAGAGCATCCAATTTGGCCCGAGGGAGAAAGTAAAAGTGACAGAAAACGTGAATCATTGTTGAAATGAAACAACAATATTTGCAGGTGCTCACATGAGTTTACCTGGTGCTTTTATCTAAAGATTTCAGTCATTTTTAATGGTAAACTGTTGATAAAACTTAAATTCTTACAAAATTCTTAAATTTTCCTGAAAATATTCTGTAATATTTTCCTTAATTAAATGGAAATTGGGCACAAAATCTAGGAAATTTAAATAGTCAAGACCCTGTTGGGACTGATATCTGTCACTTATTGCTAGGGCACAATATTGTGGAAATTACTCATTTTGTCACTCACGTATAGAATTGATATCACTCCAAAAAATGCAAATTGTGGCCTATTTACATTTAATCCTATTTACAGCAGCAGCTGATACAGCAGGATAATAATAAATAAATAAAATCACATTTTATGAGACACTCATGTTCAAAAGGTGTAAATAGAAGTATAAAACGTTTCTAGGCCAACCCGCTTGTATTATTTATTTAATAATGAAGTGAATGTAAAAAGTCTCCCCCAAATACTCAAGTGAAGTACAGAAACTACAAAATATTACTTGTGCACAGCGGAGGTGTCCACCACCGCCTTGAATAAACAAAACATGCTCGCGCACACATAAAAACACACAAACACACGTACTAACAGCAGACGCTGCCCTTGACTTCTTCCCCAGTGGACTGGGGAAGAAGTCCGGTGTCACGTACTGAGTTTACCTCCGAACTGAGATTATAACCCTAACAGAATTCAATAAACAAATAAAACACGTGCCCGTTCACGTTGAAAACAAAAATGACTGTTTTTTTTTTTTGTTTTTTTTTAGCAAAAATTCATTTTTTGGTGGTGTGCATGCTCATATACAGTGCAATCTCCGTACAATGTGAACTCAGGACATGACACCAGCCGCTTTGCTCCAACTGAGAGACGTTTTTTCACCTTTGTGCACAAATGCGAGTGAATTAAAGCCATGTTACGTAAAGCAAACAACTCTTCGATGTAAATGAGACGATAAAACAATGTAATGGGAACATCTACAGAAAGTTTCATTACAACAATGATGTCATTGATCGGATTGGCAAATTAAGATAATACAGCCAATCATATTAATTGCATAAAAATGCAAAATATCAACCGATCCGATATATCAGATCGTTGTAAAGCCTGGTAACAATACTGTCAATTAACTGATGTTTTGTACAAAGAGTTTATAGCTGTTGTTAAATCCCATTTACATAAGATACTCTAATTAATGCACTAAAATATAAATGTAAAGATGCTAAAACACCACACACATACAAAAGCACATACAATCATCACAACAGGCCTATAAATGACAACATACACTGTACACCAAAGTACAAGAGACACTACATGAGATCATTAGTAAAGCACTTTTGTTTTTAAGCACTATATAAATTAGTAAAATTGTAGTTGACAAAATAATTCTAATTACTTTCAGGGAAAAAAAATATAATTAAAAAAAATGACAGTCACCATACTGATAATTTAACATCTAAAATTAAAAACATAATTGTAATTGACCCCCATCCTGCCAAACACTATCATTCATTTTCACATCTGGCTTGTCGTGTGGTGGCTTTTATTTTTTGTTCACACTTGTCATGATATCCTATGTTTTTGTTTCTCAGGCGCATTCGGTGGATTTGGGACGACCACAACAACCGCTGCTGCGCCAGGGTCGACTTTTAGCTTCGCTCAGCCAACAAACGCCACAGGTCAGTCATCAACATGTTCTCGAACACTTCCCAGATCTGTACTGAGCAACACGTCCATTTACAAGCAAAAAAACAAACAAACTGCTTTATCACTGTATTCAAAGCAGTTTTAATGCAATGCAAACAACTTACAGAACAATAATTACAAAAGCAATACATGGCGAAGGAAAATGTACTAACACTTTCAGGGCATGTGATGCAGCATTTATTACTGTTATGGTAATGATGATGGATATATATATTACATGTTAGTATTTTGAAGGAAAAAAACCCACCAACATAAGAGAAAATGTAGAACGTGAGAAATTTGATAATAATAAATATTGTTTTTTCAAAAGTAAATGTTTTTCTGATCCAATGGGTTTTATATTCTTTATTTTACTTATGTACTTTATTTTACTATTAAATCATTATAAGACACAGAGGTAAGCTACAGTGGCCTCGTGTAAATATGTTTCAATATTTTTGGGGTCCAAAATAAAACCGATGTAGTCGCATAAAGATAAATTGTTTTAATTCCGCAGAAAGGGTAACCTTTATACTATAAATTCAGAGATCAAGTTTTTTTTTTCTTACGTTCCCACATGCAGTTATGGACCAATGAAAATAGTTTAAAAAAAAGTGTTTTTTGAGATTTCAAGAGACTGTCACCCAAGAACAAATGCATATATGTGACTAATAATTTATTGATGTGAACAGTCAATGTTCATAGCTCAAAGCTGATCAAATTACAGGGCGCTGAGGCATATGTTAAGTTATTTACTGAAGACAAACATTTTTCAGCCCCAAACCCAAACAAACTTTTTTCCAGATTTGAGGTGGCATGTCCACCAGATCGAATGTCTAGCCGATATGTTTGTATTCTGAGAGAGTAGGTAGAGCTGTATTACTATACTAAAGTTCAGTTTCTTATGTGGTGTAATTCCTGAGATATTGGAAGCTGAAAATGGAAGAAAAATAAGGAACAATAGGTAAAAATGTCAGAATGTTTTGAGACCGAAGTGTGTGGCATGTCCTGAATTCCTGTTTGTTTTTTAATCAGTTGTATAATTGATCTTTATTAAATACAGTTTGAATCACATTACTACAGTTTACCTATGAAAAAAGGTATCTTTCACCTCATTAAACATATTTTCTTTTATTGATTTCTATATTTATTCCTGTCCACAGCTGAGTGAAATACCAATAATATAACATAAAGGTGTTTAACTTATGTTCAATTGTACTTTTCTATTGTTTTTCAAACTGCATCGTCTTCGTCACTGTTCTAGGGGGGCTGTTTGGTGCTACACAGAACAAAGGCTTTGGGTTCTCCACTGGGCTCGGCACAGGAACCACAGCCGGTACCACAGGATTTGGGACCGGCTTAGGAACTGCTGGTCTGGGTGGGTTTGGTTTTAGTATCCAACCTGCTCAGCAGCAACAAGGTGAGATTTGTTTGGTTTTTTAATTCATTTCCTACTGCTGTAATAACAACCCTTATACATGTTTATAGTAAACATGTTGCACTTTGGGGTTCATTTCGTGGAGGAGGGGGTTCTTTTTTAGTAAAATGACTTAAAACGGTCATCTGTGATCACTGCAATGCTGTTTTGCTTTATAATGATGTTGCATTTGAAATCCAGTAAGAATAAACAAAGTATTTTTAATCAAAAAAATCTTATCATAAATGCACCGATAGATTTGTTGACGTGCATAAATCGAGGAACGCCTCCCATTACTTTGAGATTCCACCCCTGCAGATGGCGCCAGTGTGTTTAAGATTAGCTCAACCATTAGAACCGTGGTTTTCAAACTTTTTGTACGTTCACAGGTGAACTTTTAAGCCCCACCTGTGCCCTTTCCCCCCTGACAAATAAAACATTTTCAGATAACATCAAATTGCTTAATAAATCAAAAATCTAAATCTAAATTAAAGTAATCACCTGCATAAAAAACAAATGTAAAAGTGCAGCAGTCAAAAATACAGGAAATAATGAAACATTGTTTGCAATCTCACATGCTGACCTCAATAATTAGTTTTGCACTTTAGTTCCAAATTACATACACATTAATTGAATGTTTTTTTAATTTCTGATACATTTTTAGTCTTCTTATTATTACATTCTTTGTGTGTAGGTATTTTGTTTAGTGTGAATGATCTTTATTGTCCACGAAGAAACATTTGAGAAGCAAAAATGTGTTTACAAATCAGGATAAACAGTTTAATCCTGATTTAATGTGCGTAATGACATAAAAACATGAATAAACTAAGAGTCTGACTGGATTTGTTGCCTTTCTCACCCTTTTTTCCTGGACCAGGAGGGCTGTTCGGCCTGCAGGCCCAGCAGCAGCAGCAGCAGGGTCAGGCTCAGCCCACTCAGCTCTACCAGCAGGTCACGGCTCTATCGGCCCCAATGCTGTTGGGAGACGAGCGCGACTCCATACTGGCTAAATGGAACCAGCTGCAGGCGTACTGGGGCACTGGGAAAGGTTACTACAGCAGTAACAACCCCCCTGTGGACTTGACCCTGGAGAACCCATTCTGCAGGTTTAAGGTGATAATTTCACAGTCCACTACATTATCAGTGACACCATGTAGAAGTCATTTTTAAGTCAGTGATGCTCAACATGTGGCTCTTTATGTCTTCATTTTAATTATTCTTCCCCCAGAAGAAGCTTTTTAACCCCTTTTTACCTGTTTCCTTTGGGCATTTTGCAACTTCTTTTGTCCCATTTTTGCCCCTTTTTAAAAAGTTTTGACAATTTTTTCAGACTTTAGCTACCTTTTGCCACTAAATATTTATTTTTTTCCTTTTTTTTTGTCAATTTTTTCAAGTTCTTTTTGACACTTTTATCAAATTTCTTTATTTATTTTTTATTTTTTTGGCCACTCTTAATCCAAATAAGCTACCTTTCCCCCAATAAATATTACTTGTTTCTTTTTTCCCTACATTTAGCGTCTTTTTATTCCACATTTTTGCTCTTTTACATATTTACATAGCCTAGAATCCATCCTAATCTCCTTACGTTATTCAATGTTTAATACAGGCGTTTGCACTTTCTTACAAAAAGTAAGGAAGTGGGTGTGGCTTATTGCCAGGCTAATTACATACCACCCATTTCCTCTTTATTTGCATTTTTTTGCCACTCTTGACTGTTTTTGGCCAATTTTAGTCACTTTTCACTCTTTTCTTGCCACATTTTTGCCACTTTCAAACCATTTTTGTCAAAAAAGAAAATGTAGCGGACCGTACCGGCCCACTTTGGGTCGATGGCCCACCGGAACGATGCCCCAGTCCAGCCTTGATACATGACTAGTAGAGGTTTGTTTTGTTTTTGTTTTTAATAAATGCTAAGTGCTAGCGTTCTGCGTCCTACAGGCAGTGGGCTACAGCTGTGTTCCCATGAGTAAGGATGAAGATGGGTTGGTGGTTTTGGTGCTGAATAAGAAGGAAGCAGATGTGCGCTTGCAGCAGCAACAGCTGGTGGAGTCTCTCCATAAGATCCTGGGAAGCAACCAGACCCTCCACGTGAACGTGGAGGGGGTGAAATCCCTGCTGAGCGACCAGTACGTAACATGCACTCCCAGTGCCAGGGTTGGGGTCAATTACATTTTTCAGTTATAATTACGTTTTCAGTTATCCATGTTCAATTACAGTGACTGACATTTTTTCCTATTACAATCATTTTTTATCCTCAATCAATTACAATTACATCTCAATTATTAAAGATTGATTAAAATTAATCACAATTACCGAGCTTGAAATAAATTACTTAATAAAAGTTAACCTTCCTCTTGTGTTAGCTTTCTGTTTGCATCTCTGATGATAACAGGTCCTAAATCAGCTGTAAAATACACTAATAATAAATATCTATCATCTAATTTCTTTTCTATCTATTGGTTACTTTGTTAGGCTTCCTAATCAATGGAAATATATGTTTTAATATTTTTGGTGTTGGCGTCTGAGCCTTGTTTATGTCAATGTACCCCTCGATTTCAATTTTTTTAAACAGTAAAATGTGAGAAAGCTTGATATAAAACATATTTTAATAACTGTTAACTACAAATGTAGGGCCCTATTAAATCCATTTTTATTTTTTTCCAAGTTTTATGTTCTTCCCATTATTTTTTTTTTTTTAAATTCAGGGTTTTTTTTTTTAAGAAATATTTATGAATTTCCTCAGAAAATATTAGTTTTTAACTCCTGGGAGTAAACAAAATAAATACTAATGAAAAAGAAAGCCATAATTAAACAAAAATGTATGTCAGAAATAAAAATGTAATTTAAAATAATGAGTATGCTACAATTAAAAGTTAGATATAAGTTGTACTATCATTTAATTATTTTGACTGCTCCTTTTTAAATATTTATAATGTGTCATATAAAGATGTATGAGAGCAGTATTCATGTCACACAATTTCCCCTCAGGGATCAATGATTTACTGAATCTGAGCAGGTTTATTGATTAAGTTTTGATCAACTTAATTTAAATGATATCATGATTACATCAGCAACAGTTTTTTTTTAATTACCATTATAATTACGTCAGAATTATAATTATCAATTGTGTGATTACCTTACGTACTTTATGTATGTGTTTTTTTTGTTAATTGTTTTCTTTGTTTGTTCTGTTCTGTTTTGGTCTTTTTTTTATGCCATGTACTTTTGATGACAACTGTCTGTGAAAATGTCATTTTGTTTGTTAATTAATGCCATAAAGAATTTTAAAAAATTATGATAATTTGCACGATTAATTGACCCCAACCCTGCCCAATGTCATCATAGATCTGGTAATTAACAGTTTTTGTTGGGTCTATCAGGACAGAGGTGATCATTTACGTTGTAGAGCGTTCTCCTAACGGAACGTCTAAGAGGATCTCAGCCTCCACTCTCCTCAGCTACCTGGAACAGGCCAACGTCAAGATGCAGCTGAACCAGCTGGGTGTGTCCATGTCCATCACCCGCACCGAGATGTCCCCCGCACAACTCAAACAGCTGCTGCAGAATGCACCTGCAGGTACACATAGACATATGTGACTATAGATGTGTTGTGTGTTTGGTTTGTAAGGCTCAGTGTTTAAAGAGATTGTTCTGCTTTTTCTAGGTGTGGATCCCATTATTTGGGAACAGGCTAAAGTGGACAACCCTGATCCAGAGAAGTGCGTTATATTCAGCAGTCTATATCTTAACCCACAGGTTTTCAACCTTAGGGTCGTGACCCCATGTCACAGGGATGTCAAACTCATTTTAGTTCAAGGGCCAAATACGAGGTAGTTTGATCTTAAGTTGGCTGGTAAAACGAGCTATTTCAATATTATTGTCCCCAAGTTTGCACTTTACACGACTTATATATGATATATAAATGACATCAGGTCCAAACAATATCCAGGCAATAAGTGACAGATATGAGTTACTGCAGCATTTTCTCTATACATTTTACATTTATTTTATATTTTTATTTAATTAGGGAAAATTATGTTAAATCATTTCGCGAAAAGGTAGTTCTTTGAACAATTTGAGATTTAAAACGACTGCAGTCGTGATAATAGCATGGGCAAAATTGCAATCCTCCAAATATTGTGTCATTGAATGTGTGTATTCAGAAAGGCTGCGATATCTACAATGTTTTGTCTTTTCAACTTTCTCCTGCGTGTCGAATTAGATGGTCTAAATGGTCAGATTTGGCCCCCTGGACTTGAGTTTGACACATTTGCCATGCAGGGTCACCTGAAATGTCTCGTAATAACAATATAAAATAAATTACTGATTTAAATTTGTATTTCTTTTAAATGTATTTCTTTTTATTTTTCTATTTTGCACAATTAAAAACAATACATTACTTAATATCACAAATAAACATACAGTGTAGAAAGCTCTAAGAGCTTAAATATCTATTATTCTTTTTCAAATTAAAACACGACATTCAATTGTGCCTGACATCAGAAATGTTAAAATGAAAGATCCAACTATAGATTGTGTGTTAATGCTGCCAAACCTTAATTATAAACCCTATGGAATGAAATGGGATGTGATTTAAATGTGTCATGAACATCACTAGTCTATTATCACTAATTACTTTTTTTTTTGTCTTTTTTTCTCTTGTTTGGACCAGATATCGTGACTGTTTAACCTTTTTTAAACCCATTCCTTGTCCTGTCCTCTAGGTTAATTCCTGTGCCCATGGTAGGTTTTAAAGAGCTGCTCCGAAGGCTGCAAATCCAAGAGCAGATGACCAAACAGCACCAGACCAGGGTGGACGTAAGTTTACCATTTCCTGGTGTAGAAAAGCTTTGTGTGGACATGTGTTCAGCGTACGATTTTCAACGAAAGTATCCTGAAACAGAATTTTTCAACAACACAGATGTTGGCTGTTATTTTCTGCCAGCAGAATAAATACAACTGTAAGTGGGAGGCTGTGGATTTATGAGCAGCAATAAATTAGCTTGTAAATTAGGGCTGTGCAAAAAATCGACGTCCGATTTATCGAATTATATGTATATCTGATGTCTGCTGTCATTAAGTGCATTGGAAAAAAAAAATCGAATCAAATCCAATTTTTGTTTGAAAAATATGAGACACACTGCTAATGTGTGCATGGGCTGTAAGAATGTAAGAATTTGAGTGAGTAACGAGTAGTTCTACATGAAGTTTGAATTTCTGGGAAATAGTCGCTCAAACGTGTCTGAATTCTGTGTCTGAAATGTTGTGCAGATCATTTCTAATGACATCAGTGAGCTGCAGAAAAACCAGGCGACCACAGTGGCCAAGATCGCCCAGTACAAGAGGAAACTGATGGATCTGTCTCACAGAGCGCTGCAGGTACCTGCGCTGATCATTTATTACATTATACACACGTGTAGAAACACTCAGACATTTTTTTATATGTGCCATAGAAATTCTTCATATTTACCAGCCTCTGAATAACACAACCCTAATTATTTTATTGTATCCATTGAAATCAGGGAGGTCAATATTAACTCTTGCTTTTGGAATAAAAAAAAAAAATCCCAAAACTCCCACTGGACTGATTCTCGTCCTTGGTTGTGTTTGTTTTGCTGAAAGGTGCTGATCAAACAGGAGATCCAGAGGAAAAGTGGTTACGCCATCCAAGTGGACGAGGAGCATCTCCGAGTGCAGCTGGACACCATTCAGTCTGAACTCAATGCCCCCACACAGTTCAAGGCCAGTGTGTTTTAACTCTAACACACACACACACACACATATGTACACCCTGTAACAAGAAGAGTGCTTCGTGCATTCAGTAGAATGTTTTAAAAGTGTTGTTTCTGTCAGTTTTTAACTCTGATTGATTGGTTTATTGTTGGCTATCGTATGTACAGCATCATTGGAGACAAATTATTGCCAGAAAATCTCACAGGCTTCGTTTTGTTTTTTTATTACAGGGCCGATTAAATGAGTTAATGTCACAAATCCGAATGCAAAACCACTTCGGAGCTGTGAAATCTGAGGAACGCTACAATGTGGATGCAGACCTGCTCCGGGAAATCAAACAAGTGAGTATTTTTATTTTTTTATTATACTTTTTTTTTAAGCTTGACCTCTGACCGAATCCTCTGAAGGTTTTCCACGTCATGACAATTTATTAAGTCATGACTTATGACTTAATAAATTGATTCATTATCTATTTTTTGACCCAAGTCCTTTTACAATTAATTTTGTGTGGTTTTTTTTTCAGCATTTGAAGCAGCAGCAGGATGGTTTGACTCATCTGATCAGTGTGATCAAAGACGACTTGGAGGACATCAAACTCATTGAACACGGACTGAGTGACAGTGGACACATGAGAGGAGGCCTCCATAGCTGAACACACACACACATCAGCTTACTACCATACCAATCTGTGAATACTCCTATGTCACTCTTCGTATCAGTTTTTTATATTAATTGGTCTTTTTTGTGTAAAGTTTAATAAAGCTGAGAAACTAAGTGTGCATCAGATTGTGTGTGTGCGATCATGAAAAATGTAAATACATGTTTGTATTGCTTTTTTTTTTTTTTTTTTTTTTTTTTAAAATGTTAGAATAAAAATAAAATTTTCTTTAAAACCAAAAACTTTTTTCACTTTGTATTTTAATGTCATCACCGCTGGCTTCTCTTTAGCTCAGCGTATAGTTGGACGGCTTTTCAAACGACCCCCGTGTCAACATCTCATCAAAGCAGAGCTTTACCTGATAGGATTTATGTCCTGGGTTCACACCCAACAGATTTAAATCTGACTGAAAGATTAGACACATTATCTACTGCAGAAAGGTCACCTGACTGCAAACCAAAAACAATCTTTACATGTGTAGCATTAAATTTAAGGCCTTTGGATCACTAAAGTCTAATTATTGTGTCCATTACAGGTTTCCATAAGTTGTGTTAACCTGAAACTACAAGTGTTGCTACACAATTTGCATCCAAAGGTTTGGGCACATCTCATTTAATGATTTTTAATATTTACTTGTGGTCGATTAAATAGTGAAGACATAAGGACTATATATTATATATAAAGATTTAATCAAAAAAATATATATTTTTAGCTGCTTCTTTATATTTACTTATGTATGTTCCTTCATAGCAGTATTGATCAAAATGAAAAAAGTAAAAATACATGAAATCCATTAAATGAGGTCTGTACAGTTTTCAATGCCTACTCATTGATTGATTGATTTTTATTGTTTTTTTTTTTTCATTTTTGTTTTTGTATGTTTGAGGCGAAGTTGCAAAAATGTGAATTAACTATTTAAGGTATCACACTTTTGAAGTTTTTTATTTATTTTTTCAATCATCAATCAACTATTGGGATTTTCAGTGTTCCAGTATTTATTTTCTACAGAAATTTAAAAAAAAAAACTCAACCTTGGGGTTGTGAGACACTAGGAGGGGGTCGCCTGATGCTTTAAAAAAAAAACTAAGAATTTTTTTTAATTTTTTTTATTTGAGCCCTATTTTCCAATATTTACCCTTTTTCTGCAACTACAGCAAACTTGCCATATTTTAACCTATTTTCATTACTTTTTTTTTTTTTTTTTTTTTTTTACTATTTTTGCCTTTTTTAATGCATTTTTTGTTACATTACTCCCATTTCTGCCGCTTCTTTATCAAATTTCAATGCCATTTCTGCACATTTTTTCCACTTTAAAGATATTTCCGGCACTTCTAAACCCTTTCCACCACTTTTCCCACCTAATGTTGCATATGCCCATTATTGTCACTTTTAACCTCTTTTCACCATATTTCATGCTACCCCCCCCCCCCCCCCCCCCTCTGTTTCTGCCACTTTTAAGCTGATATTGACACTTTGAACCCTTTTTACAACTTTTTCTGTCCATTTTTGGCCACTCTAATTTGCTACTTTTTACCAATTTCTGTATTTTTTTAAACCCCATTTGACAACCATTTCCACCATTTTCTTTTACTTTTAACCCATGATTAAAATGAGGATTTACATCTTGAAGATGACTATATACAGTGACGCAAATAATAATAAACTTCCTGGATAACAGTGGATATTATTCAGATAAATATCACAGATTCATAGAATAATGGACCATCATTTTGTTGACTTTATGGATGGACCCCAAAAAGCTCTCCCCTTTACCCCCTTATATATGGCCCTGTCTCCATACGACTGTTCTTCAATGTGTGTGTTCAATTCTTGTTACATATAATGATGGAAACCTCATTGTTTTTTCATGCATGTGCAGAAATGTCCACCAATCGGAAAGCCTCCATGAACTCATTAATATCGATGCTACCGTCCTTGTTGAAGTCGATGCTCTGAGCGAGACCTTTAATGGCGTCGTCACTGATATCTGTTTGGAGATGAGAACTCAGGAGTTTCCACGTCTGACGAAACTCCTCGAAAGAAATTGAACCTGAAAGAAAAGTTCACGGTTTAAAATGACCAAATACGTATATGCAATGTATCTAATGTTTTTTTTTTTTGTGTGTGTGTGTGTGTGTTTTTTAGCACGGCTGACAGGCTGGTGTTCTGACCTGAATGATCTGCATCTATGATCTGAAAAATAGTCTCCAGGTTGGAGTGGTTTCTATAGATCGTCTCCATGATGCTGGTGTCTGAGATCTGTCAGAGGATCACATTGGATATCAAAGTAAGACATTGTCCATCGTTATACAGTTTAGTAATTTAGAGTGAAGGACAGGATTGTGGTCAATTAAATGTTTTTCATTACAATTCATTTTTTCCAATTATAATTAAAATTTACAAATATTTTTTCCCTCCGTCAATTACAAGAAAAGTTCTCAATTACTGAAATTCAAATTCAATTAATCACAATTATCGAGGCTTAAATAAATAATCCCAAAAAACGTGGCCTTCCTCTTGTGTTAGCTTTCTGTTAGCATCTCTTATGATAACGGGTGGGTTTTGTCTTAAATCAGCTTTAAAATACACTAAAAATATTATCTATCATCTCATTTGTTTCTCATCTCTAGGTAACCTTGTTAGATTTAATAATCAATGAAAATTTTGGTAACAATATTTGAAATTTTAGCCTTTTTTCTATCTTTATACCCTTAAATTTCAACTAAAAATAAAATAAAATGGTTAAATCATCTTCAAGAGAACTGACTGCTAGTGGGGAAAGTTGATATGAAACATATTTTAATAATTGTTGTCTACGTATGTTTTGTATTTAATTCAACTGTAATTGACAGTTTTTTGAAGAATTTCCATGCCAATTACAATTACAAAGTAAATTATGTGGACTTAATTACAAATCAATTATGATTACAATTGCAACATATATTTTCAATTACAATTACAACTAGAATATTTGAATTTCCTGAAGAAAATGCAAGTGAGGAATGGATGCAGGTGCTGACCCGCGTCATTGAATGTGGCATTAGCATTAGCCTAGCATTAGCAATAGCAAGCATTAGCATTAACCTATCATAGCTAGCATTAGCATTACCTAGCATTAATATTACCATTAGCTACCATTAGAATGAGCTAACATTAGCATTTGCTAACATTAGCATTAGCTACCATTATCATTAGCTAGTATTAGCATTAGCTAACATTAGCATTAACATCAGCCTTACTCTTACAGCAGCACTAGCTAGTTTTAGCTAATATTAGCATTAGCCTAGCATTAGCGTTCACCTAATATTAGCATTAGTTAGCATTAGCCTAGCTTTAGCATTAGCCTAGCAATAATTATGTGATTACAATGATAGGTCAGGTGAAGGAGCATGGTGTACTACTTGTAGCGTAGGCTCTCTGATAGAAAGCTCTTTTATCCATTGTTGGTAGTTCATCAGGCCGTGCTCTGTGGTGCTGATGAGCTGAACACGTAGCGTCCTCCAGGGTAAACCCAGCTTTAGAACCTTCTCTGTAGCACAGGCCCAGTCCTTTAGTGAGATCATTCCTTATAATGGGACAACGATACACATTAAAATCCACAGTGATGATTAGCTCCATGTCTGTTCAGTGTGTTGATGAGATGAGCGTTACGTGAGTAAACCAGTGGATATTTATTTACCTGTGCTGTTGGGGTCAAACTCCTGAAAGGCACTGATGAGATCTGATTTATGCACAAACAGTCGCTCCCTCAGAGCTCTCAGAGCTGATCTCTCTACCCAGCCAACACTGCATGTGGAAAACAGATTCATTCATGTTTCTCATTTATTCACTGTGGATGTTTGTGGTTTGTCCTGTCAGGGTGAGTTGGAATGTTTGGTAAACCCTTTACTTGAAGTTTTATACAAAAGGTTGACATTACGCTGTCATTATCTGTCCTTAGCAGGGGCGTTTCTAGACCCCCTGGGGGCCCTAGGCAAGAAGGACTATGGGGCCTCCGGGCCCCAGAATGATCATGAATGAAGTCCAGGGCGACAGATCAGTAAATAAATACTTCATTAAATAATTAACATATAAAATAAATAACAAGTAACATATATATCTAAACTGAATGCAAAGTTTACACACAATAAATAAATGCCAGAAAAACTGAAATATGCAAAATCTTAAATATGATAAAAAATGCATACAAGTGACAACAAAAAAAACAAGGAATTTAAATTTTACAGTAAGAACTGTGACACTTTGGTCTTTTAGGCTATATTCTTATATTATACTATTTAGGTTATAGCAGAAAATGTATGGATACATTACTATATTACCTTTCAATTCTAAATACATATTAGCCACACAGTCTAGACTAAACTGACAGCAGGATTGATGCTAGTATCAATTTTAGCATTTGATAACAAATGCTTTATTCTGGGAGAAAATATCATTCAATATCATTAACTTATTGTGTGGCTATGAATGTGTACACAACCATTGGCAACAAGACTTATGACATACTGTGTGAGCAAAGCTGGACTACGTCTTTAAATAAAGCTGTTAAAATTGGTGTAAAGTAAGAATAAATATGTGCCCTAAGTTTGTCATACCACACGGCCAAATTGGAATGATTAATAAATACATATATACACGCTTTATGAATGTGTTTAGAAGAAAATGGCAGAATTCACTTGACGCGGACTTAAAGGTGCAGTTAACTTCTCTGGTGATGGGTGGATGACTGGGAGTTTGGGACAAAGTGCCTGTGACTAACTGGGACAAACTTGATTTTATAATGTAACACCCATAGCTTACACATTCTCACTTACCACTACCACATTTTTTTTCTTTTCATCATCTTCTTGTTTTTTTCTTTTCTTTTCATGTTTGCTTCAATTTTTCAGTGTGTTTGACAACAAGGACTGCACGTTGATGCAGGCTGGTAGCAGTGACGTGCCGTGACCACTAGGGCTGGGTAGGCACGTTGCAAATCGAGACCACCAATGACAATTTTATATGTTTCTGCTGGCAAGTGTTAATTCAATTCAAATCAACTTTATTTGTATAAAGCAATTTACAACAAAGTCATCTCAATGCGCTTATCAAAATGTGAAATTCATAATGGGAAAGAAAAAACCCAACAAGATCCACATGAACAAGCATTTAGCCATCTAACAAAATCAACATCGTAAAACACCATTAAAGAAACATAAACAATGATTTAATATAGCCTCCATACTCTCCCAACAAGATATATCTCATGTTGTTTGTGTTGGAAACCCAGAGACACGGAGAAAATGACAACAACAACAACTCGGAACAGCCTCAGTGAGGAGCATCCACAAAGTCAATCCTTCCTTTTGTTCCATTCACTGTAGAAAGTATGAAACATTTTCTGACCTTACCTTTGCTGAAGCTCTGGTAGCTCAGGTGTTGGTCTCCCATCTTTTAAAAGCTGTCATTTTTCCTCAAAAAAAAGTTTCTCTATCGTCTCTGGCGCTGTCATCCTGACTGTAGTGTTATCCTGCCCACTAGCTAGAGAACGTAGCAGCAGCGGTCACATGGAATCAATTCACTAATGCACTGTGAACATAGGTTTAGCATTTAGTATAGCGCGGTTATGTCCAATGGCAGCTCTCTACGCTGCCTTTGGACGTAAATAGTTGTCATCTTGGGGACCTGACTGCGCATGCGTAAACACGTAAAAACACGCAATGGGAACGGAGGCAGAGCAGCAACGTGCCTTTGGGAGTGGGCGTGGCCTCCCTCTGCCTGACACGGAGTAAGACTGTGCAGCTGTTCCAGGAAATAGCGCTGTTTAGTAATTTGGGCTATGAAATGCACAAAATGCTGACACTTTCAAACATATAGGTACTGTAGGCTATTGGAAATGGAAAAATAAATAATTTATAATTATATTATAATTAAAACAAATAATCAAAATATCAATTGCCTATGTTATCTACCCCGTCGTGGCGCTTCTGGTCATTAGCATGAATAAGGTGTCATGAAGGCTGTTATTAAGTGTTGTTCACTAAATTTTGACACCTTTGGAGCTATGTTGGCATTTTTTTAGTTAAGATGGAGGGATCTAGTGAGGTTAGGGTACTGACACTTAATAACAGCCTTCATGACACCTTATTTATGCTAATGATGGCATAATGTCAGCCTTTATGAATACAACTTCAATTAAAGTGTTACCCAATGTTCTTCTGTGCCTCTTTTTGTGTTTCCCCCTTATTTACATGCTTTTATACGTCATGTAACATATTAAACATTCCACAGTGTGTAGTGTTTACAATCAGTGGTTCCCAACCTTTTTTGGGTCGTAGCCCAATTTTTATATCACAAATTTCTGGTGACCCCAGACACTTTTTCTCACTAATATTAGTTTTTTTTTAAACATATTGTTTATGCTGTGTTACAAATACAAGGATTAGTGCACAGTGACAATA
This sequence comes from Gouania willdenowi, assembly GCF_900634775.1. Lineage (NCBI taxonomy): Eukaryota > Metazoa > Chordata > Actinopteri > Blenniiformes > Gobiesocidae > Gouania > Gouania willdenowi. Next base: position 27,030,600 of record NC_041055.1, on the reverse strand, counting down.
AATGCCCCAGCTCAGATATTTTTATACTGCATTTTATTTGAACAACATTTATACTAAGTGAAAGTATAGAAGTTAGAAATACAGTTGTTTGAAAAAAGAATGATACATTTTTAAGCTCTTCTACCTTTTCTGCCTCTTCCTGCACTGTATGTTTATACTTCTGTAATATTATGTATTGTTTTTAATTGTGCAAAATAGATAAATAAATACAATTAAAAAATATTTATCAGTAATTTATTTTATTTTCCTATTACTAAACATTTCAGTCAACCCCATTTTATTTCCAGGCAACCCCACGTGAGGTCACGACCCCAAGGTTGAAAAACCCTGGTTTAGAGTGATGCACTCAAAGCACTCAAGCAATCTGTCCTTTTAGCCTTGTACACTCTCTACACTGCTTATTGCAGGGTTTTCAACCTTGGGGTTGTGACCCCATGTGGGGTTGCCTGGAAATAAAATAACATTGAGACTTTGAGTACCCAGAAAAGCGTTATATAAAACTGATGTATACTAATAATAATAATAATAGTAATAATGATAATAATAGAAATAATAAAATAAAATAAATTACTGATTAAAATGTTATATTATTTAATTGTATTTATTTATTTCTATTTATCTATTTTTCACAATTAAAAAAACAATACATAACATTACAGAAATGGATATACAGTGCAGGAAGAGGCAGAAAGCTCAAAGATTATTATTATTTTTCAAATTAAAACTAATCCTTACTACTCTGTATTTGTAACACAGTAAAAACAATATGGTTGAAATATTCATTTTAGAGAAAAAAAGTCTCTGGGCCACCAGAAATTTGTGATACAAAAATTGTAAAAATGGGGTCACGACCCAAAATAGGTTGGAAACCACTGGTTTATTGACAGATAAATATAATGTGTAATGTTTAGGTTTAACAGTGTGTACCTTTGCCTAAGAGAGAGATCTCTGCATGTCCTGCTGGCCCGGTACTGAATGAGGTGTGGAACCAAATCAGTACCCATTCTGATATACGCTCCTCTGTTGCTTCCAACCTCATAATAGTTAGAGGCTGAGAACAGAGTCAGCACCTGAATCACGAGAGCAAAAAAAAAAAATGAGTCAAGTTCATCTCGTTTAGCAGTTTTTCTGGTGCTCACCCTGCGGTTATGGCAGAACTCATATCCGTCCTGTTTACACTCATGGGAGCGAACCAGGAGCTGCAGGTTGTGTTTTCCCAGAAACGCCTGGGTCACATCTGGGCCCCAGTAGCAGCCTCCGCCTCTGATCTCATTGGGGGTGCATCCATTTTGGGGCATGGGGTCACTCCACAAGAGATCCACAATCTGTGGAATGAAGGATACATCATTCAGAGACATATAACCATGTAACCATTAGGCGCCCATTGTAAAGTTGTGCATGCTAAAAGAAACTGCAACTTTTTTTTTTTACAACATTTAGCAACAAACCACGTTTTTTAATGTTACTTTTAACCAGATTTCCTTTTTCCTAAAAATTCAATGTCAAGGTTGAATCTAAATCTAAATGTTAAATATTAAATCTAAATCTAAATGTTAATAATTATATCTAAATGTTACAAGTGAAACTAAACTAAATATTTAGCTAATATGCAAATTCACCAGAAGTACCAAAATAACAGCTCATTCTTGTGAATTTGCATATTAGCTAAATATTTAGTTTCACCCGTGACATTTAGATTTGACATTTAAATTTATATTTCGATTTAACATTTATATTTAAGATTTGGATTTAGATTCAACAATTAGCATTTAGATTTAATTTTAACATTTAGCATTTAGATTTAACATTTAGTTTTAACTTTAACATTTAGATATGACATTGACATTATATTTTTACGAGAAAATAAATATAAAAAATTTCACAAGTATTGCTGTAAATCTGGTCAAAAGTCAAATAAAAAAATTTAAATGATGTTTGTTGGTAAATGTAAAAAGTTGCTGTTTATTTTAGCATTTGCAACTTTACAATTGACACCCCATAGACAAATAAGTGGCTTTATTTTTTTTTTTACCAGAGGTGAAAGTACTCACGTTACTGTAAATGAGTTGCTTTTATGGGTACTTTTTTGAGTATATTTCTAAATCAGTAATTTCATTTGTGCTTAAGTAAGTTTTAAAAGAAGTAAAGTAATTTTTAACATTTCTACACCCAACTGTTACTATCTAATTGAGCAAAGTTTTACTTGAAATTGAGTATTTTATGTATGACTTACTTGTACTTGTAAGTGAGTACAATTTCAATCAAGTAGCATTACTTCTACTTGAGTTGGACATATCAGTACTCTTTACACCTCTGCTTATGATCTATAACGTGTTAAATTAGTGGCTTTATTTTCACATAGAAGAACACAACAATTATTATAACTTTAAGCACCAATCATCATATTTATCATTTCTATAGAGATTTCTTTAAACTCACTTGTTTCCACTCATCAGCATCTGTTCCTGTTCCAGACTCTGAGTCAGAGTCGGAGTCAGATCTCATCATTTCTCCATAGGAATGGTCAAACCAGGCCATCCTACGTCTTTTCTTTAGCTCTTCTTCCAATGACCAGCTCAGCTGACGCCGTGGATGGTCACGTTCCCAACCTGGGGTGGTGAACCCATGATGTGGGCCGTCCACCAGGCCCACATCCTTCTCACTCCTGCCCTTCTTTGTCTTTCCACCAGTGTCTTTTTGATGAGTTGTTTTAGGAGGCCGCAGGGTGGTCACATACTACAAATATTCAAATACACAGAATGAATCGACATGGGATTACAAAAGTGAACGGATTAGGTAGTGACTGATCATGTCTCTTACTTTGTGGCGGTCCATTGCGGCGATCACGTTGAGATCTGTTACATTGGAGATCCCTCCATGGATAACCAGCACCTTGTGGTTAATGATGGTAGCCAGAGGCAGCCAGCTGAATATCTTTTGGAGAAGCCCGAGGATTTTTTTACCATGCACCTGCAGAACATCAGGAGACGTTGAGAAAAAATATTTCTAACATGATTGTGGTCCATTTTTATTAGTGACGGACAATTCAGTTTGTACATTCCCCAGCTACAACATAAATATTTGGTGCCAAGATGGGAACTCTTCACCATTTAAAGATGTTTTTTAGTATTATTTTAACATTGATATTAAATAACAAACTTGCAAATAATAAACTGTAAGAAAACGTACAGGAATGCAAAATCAGACAGCAATTAACAGTAGTTGTGTAAATTACACAATTTTTGATATATTACATGGGTCAATGACATAATTCCTAAATAAAGTTTTTGTTAAAAAGCAAGTTTATAATGCATAAAGATATAGCAAATATGAAGAAACTTAGTATATATGCGCTTTTTTTAATGTTACTAAATTATTTCTGTAATTTATTCTGTATATCAAAGTGTCAAAATATCATGTGGTGCGACTGTCTTTAAAAACTTTAAAATTACTAATCTATTCAACTTTTAGTTATATTATAGTCCTGTATAAGATTTCAAAGTATTTCTATTTTTAATCCTATCATAATATTCATGCAAACCTTGCCCGATGTTGCCCATTTTATGTAATATCATGCGGTAAAAAACCATTGTACGTCATTGACCCACATATATACAAGTATAAGTGGATGTGTATATATTCATAACCACACAAAATCATTTATAGTTTTATCTATATATTTATTTCAAACACTGTTATATTCTCGTGGTAATACATTTTAGGTAAATACAAAATCTAAGAGGAACTTACCCTGTATTTCCCCAACACTTCTTTAGTGAAACCATATCTGCAAAATACCACAAGTAGAACATAATTATTTAAAACACTAGCCCCCATGAACAAACATAACATAACAATGAATAAATAAAACTAAAAACAAAAATACATCATTAACAGAAGCCATTATTGTATTTTAACTGACAAACGATGAATATCAAACCTTGACCTGCTAATTTCATTTATGCTTAAAAAAGAAAACCACATTTTCTATTTCTACTGCTTCACCCTGGTTTAATACATTGTTTTTCCTAAAGCCGCATTCATATTTCAAGTAAATTATTAGAAAGAAAATGAGACTGTGTACCGCATGTTGACTATGTGGTCCTCGTGGTTTCCCCGGTTCAGGTGGACATCACTGGGGTAGACCAGTAGAAACCCAAACAGGATGAGTAGGACCTCCAGTGAGTTTTTGCCTCGATCCACAAAGTCTCCATTGAAAACATATGGTTTTTCAGGTGATGGCAAACCATTCTGCATCAGTTAAAATAATGATGTAGATTAAACTGAGCTTCCCTGGTATATGATGTCATGTATGGGCCAGGGGTGCCGATTGTTAGGTTGAGAATGCTGAAACCAACAGCAACTTTTTGCAATATGTAGCAACAAACCACGTATAAAAAAACATGTGTTTCTTTAAAAACGTTAACTTTAAACAGATTTAGCGCTTGTATGCATCAATGACTTTTTATTTTGGTACTTCCAGTAAATTTGCATATTTGCTAAATATTTAGTTTCACCTGACATTTAGATTTAACATTTAGATTTACAGTAGATCTTACATTTAACATTTAAGATTTAGATTTAACATTTAGAGTTATCATTTAGATTTAACATTAACATTATATTTTTACAAGAAAAGTAAATATCACAAATTTCACAAATATTGCTATAAATTTGGTCAAAAGTAACATAAAAAACTCACATGCATTTTTTAAACTTGGTTTGTTCCTCATTGTTGCAAAAAAGTTGCTGTTTATTTCAGCATGCACAACTTTACAATCATCGCCCCATAGTCATGGAGTGATTATTACCTTATAGAAGATGAGTAAAAGATCCTCAAGTTGCCCATGCAAGTCACCTGTGCAGAAAAAAACCACCGCTGTGATTATTTGAAACACTATGTGAAATGGTTAATTGTGTTAAATCAAGCAGAGTCCGTCTCAATGTGTACCACATATGGTGATTTCTTTGGCGCGGCAGACGTAAACGTGGTTAATGTTTGGAAGATTTCTCAGAAGTCTCCAAGTCTCTCCAAGAATCTGCACAACATATCGAGCATGGAGCTGCTACTGAGGGAAAAAAAAGATTGATTTAACATTTATTTTGTATTTGCATTGGATAACAACCATCAGTGAATGTTAGGCTACAGAGAACCTACTTGTTTGTGCTTAAAGCTCTCCACCAGTTTCGACACGCCACAGAAGGTCATGGGGAAGGACAGATGGGGCCCAGTGTAGCTCTCAGTAACCTCAATACTTTTGTAGCAGAAATATCTTTCCAACTCAATGTCACGGCAGACCTTGTTCTCGTGAAAGATATGCGATATGAGGTTTCCTTCATTTGGGACAAGAAGGGAAGAAAAGGTGGGAGATTGGATTAACTCACTTTTAGTATCTAATGAATGCTTCAAATCATTGACTCCAAAAATGTTGCTGGTCTCGTATTGTTGCCAAACATGAGAACAAAGAGCCACAGAGACTGTTTATTTCATTGCTTTGGACCAAAGATGTTAAACAAAGCATCTCTGTGGCCAAAATCTTTGGCCAATGATTGATATTCATCCATTTATTCATTTAGTCATTGCTCAATCATTCTTTCTCTTACGTTCTCTGCTGGCTGGGGTGAAATGGTCCATCAAGTGACCAAAGAAGTTGTAGAGCTACAGAAGAGACAAAGAAAATATTTCACTCTAAGTCGGCTTTCTAATCAATCAAATGGGTTGACTAAAGGATTCAAATGAAAGATAAAGCTGGCAAAGCTGAATTTTTATCCCAAGTCCTGATAAAAACTTGGAATGTTTAGGTTTGCATCAAAGCACCAGTTTGTGTCTTTTAGTTCTGTCTCTTTTCCAACACACATAAATACCAAATCAGTCTTTCCTTGTACAGAGAACCCATGTCTCGTAGAGTATAGTCTTATATGTGTAGGCCATAAATTATTTTACTGAATGATTAAAAAGATTAATCAAAATCTTAAATTTTAAAGGAAAATGTTTGAATATCACCAAACTCAACATGAATACGTTGCATCTGTGAAACTGAGACACCTTGGTTTCTTCGATAAACTGAAAGGGCTCAAAGGTGCAGTCCACAGTTGTGGAAAACTAGCGTGATTTGAGCTAGCATGATGTCCTCTAAGCTCCTCCCCCTTCCGTACGCTCCCATCAGGGCTCCATCCAAAGCCACGCCCCCATAAGCTAGAACATGCATCTGATATGAAGATAATAAATAACTGAGGCAAAACAAATAATGACCTGTCCAACAGAAAGACAAAAACTTCTGCATTACTTCCATGGACCGAGGGGGGCGTGGGCAGGATGAGACATGAAGACATCTGATTGGTTCTTTCCATTCGGACCGAATGGCAGGGAATGGTCAGATTATTCACAACCGGATATCATAAAGATATGGACCACATCAGGCAATAAACCAGCACTTTTGGTATTCTTCTGTCCCCCAAAATAGATGTGGACCTAAAGTGACCCACACATGATGCTGTAATAGTAGGCCAGTTATCTTGATGAAACATGTTTGGGACAGTTTTGGCCAAATTATAACGAGTTAGCATCAACTAATCTGGGTGTGTGCCAAAAGTATATTTATTTGGTCTGTTCTTGGCTGACATCTGGCATTGTGATTAGAGCTTTAATCAGGTCAAAAAAAGAAGAATTTGACACTGGAGTCTGATACAAGTCACATTTGAAATGGTTGTATGAACAGAAAAAAAAAATCAGTTCTGATCAAAAAATCGGAATTGAGCATTGAGGCTTGCAGTGTAAACGTAGCCTAAATGTGATGGCTTGGTTGTGGCCGAGTTCTGGCAAATGGGAGCAGAGCACCCTAGTGCCATCATTCCATGCGGTATCATATATGGACCATATATTTCCAGCTGCTACAGAGGTCTGATTTTTTCATTTCTTAAAGTATTGTTTTTCTCAGAATATAAGCAGAATTTCAACCAGGACAGTGTTTCTGAACAGGATAGCTAACTCTGCCTTTTGATCAAAGTCCAAAGCCTTCACACCTTGATCTGGTCGTGTTCTTTTGCATATTCGATTGACTGGAAGATGTTCCATGTGCACCTTCGTCTCATCTCCAGCCGAGCCACATGTTGCCGGTACCAACGCTGGATCAGCACAGCTGCTCGGATTGCTGCTGATTCAGAGAATTTCAGGTAATCTTTTACATTTTCTTCCATTATGTTGCATCTAAACAAATAGATTTACCAATGGCAGCTTCAAAGAGTGCATGTAAATCAAATGGGGGAAGAAGAAGTTACCCAACAATAACAAAGGTGCTTTTCTTCAATGTTTCAAACTTAAAAAGCTGAAAAATGATAATATTCATATACCTGGTATTGAGATGTTCACTAAAATAGCAAAAAAGTTCAAATATTAGAGCATGTAAATGTAAAAAAGGCAAATTTATTTTATTTTAAAGGTGATCAAAAGCTAGATTTTGTTATTGCTTTACCTTTATCATGTTTCTTGGGCTTTGCTCCTGACTTTCCCATACCACATCCCATGGCTTTTTGCAGTTTTCACTGTAAAAGATACAAAGATTGATTTTTGCAAATATGGATTTTTTTTTTATACAAAAGAGGAAAATCCCTCCCCTTCACTACACAATTACCTGGTCTATTACATTTTTACAAGTAGCCTTGTATATAGGTTTCAAAAACACAGCTAAGTTTTTAGTGAAACTTGAATTAAATGTTATAAAAGACATTTTGCATTTTTTTTTTATTATTTATTTTTTTTATTAAAAGTATTTTGGCCTGAGTAAAAAGCTAATCAAACAACACTTACCTAACTCCAACCCCAGTTATCTCCATCAGCATTCCTGCATCAAACGCTTTCCTTTTGCCTCAGCAGCTGTGCCATTGACAGTCCAAGGCTTTAGTAAAGTGAAATTATTAAAAATGTCCTAAACTTTGATACATTTTATGTCCGCAGAGCGGCTGTAGCTTAATTAAATGGACTGTTAGTGCTGCTTCTCACACTCTCAGCTTTCAGTTGATCGCTTTATGAAAACAAGTGGATTAGGATTAAACCTGACTACAGCTGGCACTCATAAAGGAGGCTGCAGTAATAGAACAGATCATCTTCAGTGCAACTCATATACTTATTAATTAGTAGTAATTACTCATTTTATTTTTATATTCATTTTCTGTTTTTTTAGATTTTTAAAATGTTTATTTATTTATTTTTTAACTGAACTATAGATAAATAAGTAATCAGTTATTTCCTATATTACTCATTATACTTTTATATTGATTTTCTTTTTTTTTTTTTTTTAGATTTTTAAATAAAGTTTAACTGAGCTATAATTCCTGATAATTTAGTTATTTATTTCCGATATTGTTTTACATTTTTATAGATTTTTAAATGTGGGTTTTTTTTTTCAACTAAACTTTAAACTTTTGGACTCTTTACACTTTTTTAACACATATATTTTTTTGTTAGAATATTAAATATTATATATATATATATATATATATATATAATTATTAATATAATTATTAATTTAATGAGTGTAGTTAAAGTTAAATTATTTTAATATCTTTACTTTTATCTTGTAGATTCTTCATCATGCAATAGCTTTTTAATTTAATATAATATAATTGAATTTAATTAAACCTAAAAACCCTATTTATTTATTTCTTATCTGCAGCTTCAGAAGTTCATAAGCAATTATTACAAAATGTTCAACTTTGTGTCTCTAACTGCATTTTTCTTCAGCAAATGCTAAGTTTTTTTCCCAGGCATGCATAGCCATTGTCTGGCTGTATATTTTTCTCACCATGGTTGCTTGTAATTATTATAACTATTAAAAAGCATTGACAGACTTGCAGAAGTTAGTTACAATGTTTCAGGCAGTGTTATCAGAACCAAGGTTCACATCCAGGTGTTGTGTCATGCCTGGTGAAATGAACTTCCACAAGTGTGTAAAAGTATTATTCAGTGGAGTCTTATCGGAGTTTGAGACATCTGCAAACTTGTGTTCATCCTTCCTGTGTTGGATTACTGATCTGCAACAGGTGTTCAAACATTCAAACATTTGTGTATCGTAGTGGAAAGTCCGCAGCTCGTTTCTCCCACAGTTTGTGCTGTTATTACAACTGTGCAATGGAAGTCATTTGACCAAATATCAAGTCCAACATCACCACCTTTTATTTTTCATTTTACAACAATTCAAATATCTAATGTTTTCAGTTAAAAAAAAATGGCAAAATCATATTAAACAATAAAAATAATATCAAGATCAAATTTTAAAATTCCACTGTCACTGTGTTAAATCCTTGCAACCAAATAAAAAGGCGTAGTAGCTTAAAATGTTTGTATCGTGCTAACAAAGGCTTTGATCTCATTGATTCTAAAATATACCTGCTCACACATGAAAAGAACTGTTCGAGCTTTGGGCGAAGTTTGCTGCCAAGGAAATCAAAGCATTTTGTTCAGACCTGTAGAGCATGTTATGTTGTGCAAGACCTCAACCTACTGATGTGTGGATCACGTTGTGGTGCATTGACTGTTTCATATGATATTCATTTAATCCAATATACCTTTCCTTATCTAAATTTGAATGCTTGAACACATGTTTTCACAATTAAACCCAACCAGCACAGATGTACAGTTGCTAGAGTGTTATATTGACTTGTGAACCAACAAAGTAACTTGGTCCCAAACTGGTCTCTTCCTGGAACAGCAGCTGTATGTCATAAAAGTGTCTGATTCTGGCTCTAGTTCTTTGACGAATAGGATTCTTACCACCTTTAGGTCCACGAGTAAACGTGTGTTGCTTCCTCTCTTTGTGTCCAAGCTAAGGCTAATTTAGTCAACATATGTTTGTCTGAAAATCCTGTGGAAGATATATATACACTTTATCTCCTGTTTTCACTTAGAATATGATTTGATGCTCTCACAGGGCACCTATCTCTGGTAGTCCTGTTTTTTATTCTGCTTTGTATTATTTTGCAAGTCAGTTTCAACAAAGACCTTTTTTCCACACCGCACCTTTTTACCATCTACATCAGTGGAGGGCAACTGTTATCACAACGGGGCCACAAAAATGTGTTTGTTTGATCGCAGGGCCACGTTGTCAACATTCATGTCATGTTTTTTTATTCATTCTGTGTATGTTTGTTGTTGTCTTGCTCGTTATGAGGCATTTTGTGCATTTCTGTAGTCCTTTTGTGAATTTTTCCAGTAAAACATATGTTTTTTGGAGTCCTATTGTGTATTTATGTTGTCATTTTGCTTGTTTGTTAGTACTGTGGGTTTCCAAAGTCATTTATCATATTTTTCTTGTCTTTTTGTATATTTTTGTTGTTATTTTATGTAATTTTGTATATTTTTCTGAGTAATTGTGTAATTGTTGTAGTTTTGTTAATTTTTGGAGTACTTTTGTGTGGTTTTGGAGTATTTACTATGTTTTTCTTGTTTTTTACTGTATTTTCCTGCAATTTTGTAATTCTTTATATTTCTTTATCTATTCTTGCTTTTTTTTTTTTTGCTTATTTTTCTGTCATTTTGTATGTTTAGTTTGGGGGCCGCATTAAATTAGACCGAGGGCCGCATGTGGCCCCCGGGCCACCAGTTGCTTATGTCTGATCTACATCATCATCTGGGGTAATACACGATGTCTTTAGAGACATGCAGGGATGTGACTGTTTCCAGGAACAAAAATAACAAATTATTGTTAGATGAATTGAACCGTTATTTGCGATTCTTCCTATATTCCTTATTTGTTTACACAGTGGGATACACATAATGTTTTGTAATGCAGAAAAGCTTCATTTCTGCTTCCCATGTGATACAGTGCTAAAAATGATGTGCTTATACTTCAGAAATAAAAAGATCTTGTATCAGCTTGCACCCAGAATTCCTCTGGCACTGTGGATGAATTATAATTGTTTGCAAGCAGATAAAAGTTCCTTTTTGGGCCTCATGAGAAAGTTTTGCTCATGCACAGTTTAGTTTGGGCGGATGAATCGGATGAAAAGGACATTTTTGAGGACACAAAGTTGCCATTTCACTCCAATCCCATGGCCCTCCCAGACTCACATCACTAAGCAATGCCAGGAATGTTTTATCCCTCGCATATTTGTATAGATATTGACATCACCTGCAGCATCAATCGTTGCTTTGTGGTACATTTCTTCCTCTCACAGTTTCGTCCTTGGAAAAACATCTGCTGAGAAAGTGTTGTTATTATGCTTCCTGGGATAGTTTTGCTCTCTTTAATGTAAAAACCAAACAATGTGAAGTCTCATAGAATGTGTTTGTATTGTAAATGCTAAAATTCAGGCTCTAAAGCAGTGATTCTCAACCATTCCCGTCCACGACCCCCACAATAAAGGTGCCAGAGACCACTATAGCTGAAGGTGGTTGAACACAGACATGAACATTGAAGAACAGTCATGTGGAGACAGGGTCATCTACACGGGGGAATAAAGGGGAGAGCTTTTTGGGGTCCATCCATAAAGTCAGCAAAATGATGGTCCATTGTTTTATGAATCTGTGATAACCACAAGTATTTATTTATTGGAATAATATCGACTGTTATCCAGGAAGTTTATTTATTATTTTCACTATAATATATAGTCATCATAAATATGTTAATCCTTGTTTTAATGAGAAATAAAATGGGTTAAATGTTACAGAAATGGTGGAAAAGGTGGTGAAATGGGATTTTAAAAACCACAGAAATGGTTTAAAAGTTGCAAATTAAAGTGGCCAAAAAACGGACAGAGAAAGGGTTCAAAGTGTCAATATTATCTTATAAATGGCAGAAATGGGAAGGGGTGGGATGGGGTTAATGTAATTTAAAAGTAGGAACAATTAGTTTGAACTGGCAAATAATAGGCATGACAAATCATGTTATGGGGTTAATTTGGCAAAACATAATCATGAAATATGGTGAAAAGAGGTTAAAAATGCATGACAATAATGGGTCAATACATCCAACATTAGGTGGGAAAAGTGGTGAAAAGGGTTTACCGGTGCCTAAAATGTCTCGAAAATGGAAAAAAATGTGCAGAAAAGGCATTGAAATTTGATGCTTTATATAGATTAAATAAAGACTGCAAAATATGATATACAGCTTGATTTCTTCCACCTTCATGGAGTATCGAGCTCACTATTTGCTAGGTAGAGAACAACAGAACTTAGCGTTGTCCTTTTCTTCAATAATTGGTCTGAAAACGTATGCATGCCATTTGTTTATCCTTTTAACATAAATAGTGGTCTAATATTGGGCAGCCCCAAAAGTAAACGCACAGAATTACAGAAAAACACTAAAGACAATATCAGTTCAGTTTGGATTGGATTGTCTCTGTACTTAAATGTCATTTATGTCCTTTTGTGTGTGTGTGCGTGTGTGCGCGTGCGTGTGCGTGCGTGTGCATGTAAATGGGTGAATATGCCTAACAAGGTTAATTCCAAGGTGACAAATAATGCTCTTAAAATGTATATATTGAATTAAAACATTGCAAAGCCAACGATTTGACCACTGTTCTTTAAAATTTTAAATAAAAATGCAGAAATTGAATTTTTATACTTTTCCAAATGCTTCTCTATTGTCTCCTTCTGGCTTCTCATTCCTCGGTATTTAAAATACACATATATATGATACATATGATAGAAAATACTGGTACACAAATTGACAACAACAAAAAAAAAAAAATACACAAAATAAGAAAAACACATGACAACTACAGAAATACAGAAAAATACATGACACGATAAGAAAAACACACAGAAAACAAACTCCACAAACATGAAATGACAACAAAAAAACACATTGACTATAAATGCATATAAGATCACCACAAAAATACACATCATCTTTTTTGTATTAACGCTCAAAACAATCAGTTTTCTAATCAGTGAGATAAATGTTGATAATGTGGCCCTCAGATCTGAAAATCACAGTTTTGTGTCGTCCACTGTGATAAAAGTTGCCCATCTATGTCTGGTACAGTGGTTTAGTTATTAGATCTACTTTATTTATCCCACATTTGGATATTCACTCGTTACAGCATCCAAGGTGACAAATAATGCTCTTAATATTGGTATTGAACTAAAACATTTCATTTCCATATGCTTCTCTATTGTCTCTTTGAGGCTTCTCATTCCTGTGTTTGTCTCAAGTCTCTCTCTCTCTCTCTCCTCACACACTTTCACACAGCACTTGAGGAACAACACAACAATGTTGAGCATCTCAAGGTCACCTCGGTGTACAAGGAGATAAAAATGCAGGTTCCCAGACCAGGCCAAACAATCCCACTCTGAGCTGCATCCCTGTCTCGTCACTTCCATCTCCTCATCATCATCACTTCAGACGCACAGGACCATCTCCCGCCATTTATTGCAGAAAGTCTGACTGGTGTACAGTTCATCTGTAGATTGGCTTCTTGAATCTCGCACCATGTCTTTCGCCTTTATCGTCATGACGATGCTTCTGGGCTCGTCCTTAGCATTTGCTTTTGTTTTGCATCCGTCAAACGTCGAAGCTGAAGCGTCTGCTAACTCTGCTGCTTCCTCTCACAGGTATAATATATTTAAATACTTTATTTATTCAGACCCTTAAACTCTGACTTTAAAATGTTCAGATGTTGCTATGGGTAAAATGGGAATTTATGTTATAGTTGTTATCAGAGGTGTAAAGAGTACTGATGTACCAAATCTTACACAATTGGAACTTGATTTCTTTTACATAAAGGCACCTGTATAAAACGAAATGTTTGTTAAAATGTACAAATCTTTTTTAAATAAAATAACACCAATGAATTTAATTCAAAATAAAAATTTAAGAATGGCTACGTTTATGAACTCTATAACTGAGAAAATAACCAGCATTCAATGCTGTTTTAGCGCTGTGCATTACGTTTAATCTGATTGGTCGGCTATGATGTGATGCATTTGATTGTTGTCAGGACATTTCATGTTTTTTGTAGTTTCACAATGTCCGTTAATCCTTTTAAAACAAAAAAAAAAATGATTTTTTACTCAGTAATGGTTGGGTGTAGAAATATAATATCACTTTTTTAAAACGTACTTAAGTTCAAGTAAAATGACTGATTTAAAACTCAAAAACGTACACGTATCCATAAAAGCAACTCAATTACAGTAATGTGAGTATTTGTAATCTGTAACTTTCACCTCTGGTTGTTATTGTGGTTGTTTTTCAGCAACAGTGAGTTTAGTAACTGCCTGTTCTGTTTTTGCTTTGGCTCTGAAATCAATCACGCAACACTAAAACTCTCTCACTCAGCTCTGCCAAAAAGCTTCTAAAGTTCACTAAGTCCATTGAAAAAGTTTTCCAGATCCTTCAAATAAAGACCTAACCAGAGGAATAACACGATAACATAGTTATGGAACATATATGTTTGTGTTTCTTTTCTTTTGTCACTGAATGTGACGTTCAGGTGCCAGGCTGATTCCAGGCAGTGGATCAGAAAGGGTCTCCTGGAGGCTCTTGGTTTGAAGACGGAGCCCCTGCTTCCTGCTGGTGGACTGGACAGTGTCAGAGAACAGTGGAAGAGGACTTTCAGCACCATTCCACAGAACACTGCATGTAAGTGGCGTCCAAAAATTGACAAATTCTGCTTCCCACTAAACTCAATCCTGTCATTTATGAGCGTAAACCACACTAATGGTGTTGTTTTTTTTTACCTTCCTGCAGCTTCACCTTCTCTCACTGGTAATTCCATCTCACCCATTGGTGGAAACAGTTCAGGCCTGATGTGCTGCACCACCGTGTCTGAGATCTACATGAAGGGTACGCACAGGACAGGCATTTGCTCATATGCTGCAGGCTGTATTAGAGCCACACTAATATGTTCGCCTTTGTTACATTTTCAGATCTAAACTGGGACAACTGGGTGATCCACCCTTTGAGCCTCACGATGGTTCAGTGCGCTCTGTGCAACCCTGGCCAGGATGTCGTGGAGTGTCCGTTCCCAAACTTTGGCGCCCAGGACACAAATTCACAGGTATAGTGAAGTATTGATAGATTATTTATGCAGAATGAATAATACCTACACCAATCAACCATCACCTATAACAAGTGTCAAACTCATTTTAACTCAAAGGCTAAATACGAAGTAGTTTAATCTTAAGTGGGACGCAAATATTAGGTTAGAAAACGAGTCATTTCAACATTAATCACCCAAAGTTTGCACTTTTCACAACGTATAAATGATACATAAATTACATCAGGCCCGAACAATATCTTTAACTTTTGAATTTCATTGATTTTGTGACCGTTTTTTTATTCAATTTGGGGAATTTATGTGAAATAATTTTGGGAGGATGGAGTTCTTTCCACAATTTGAGACTTAAAATGACTGCAGTCATGTGATAAAAGCATGAGAAAAATTGCAACCCTCCAAATATTGTGGATTTTTATCGAATTTGTGTATTTAGAAGGGCTGAGATATCTACAAATTAATTATTTTTTTATGTCTTTTCAATTTTCTCCTGTGGGCCGAATTTGATGGTCTAAAGGGACAAATTTGGCCCCCAGGCCTTGAGTTTGACACATGTGACCTATAATGACCACCTCCCTCACACTGTTTGGGCCACTTTTGGTTCACCAGACACAACAAAACGTGTTATGCTGCGTATTCTTACACCTTCCGTTGCAAAGCTAAGAATGAGCTGATGTAATCCTCTAATGTCTTAACCTTGGACATATACGTAGTTACATTAAAAGTTTATTTTAAGCAACAAAAACTACATCATAGTTTACATGTTCAGAAGTTTTTTTTTTTTCTTGTATGCATTTACACTTATCCTGTAATTTTGTAAAACCTTTCCAGGGTAAACAGTCATTTACCTATTTGTCATTAATTTACATACTTTTTTAAATTAATATTCTGAATTTTATGACGATTTTCTGTTTCTTTTGTAAATACGCCACTTATAGTAGGTTTTGATGTTATTAAATGTGTTTTTGATCTACATTTTTTGCACGAGGGGGTTTTAGGTGGGCTCCTTCTTGTTTCACAGCAAACATGGTGACGCTGCTTTTAGTTGTTATGCTGCAAAGAAGTGGAAGGCACTTTTTTTCTCTACTGCTCATGAGTGAGACGGAGATTTGAAATGTTTTTACTACTGATTTAAAGTTTTTATTGATTTTTAAACTGTTAAATGTTTACTGTTGCACTTTTTTAATCATGTAAAGCACATTTAATTGCCTTGTGTATGAAATGCACTATACAAATACATTTGCCTGGCCTTCGAGTCAATCGTAGCTTTAATAAAATAGATGCATTATTATTATTTTTTTGTTCTGCAAACATTAAATGGCGTCCTATAACTGCGTATAACTTGTATTATTCGTCTCCAGGTGGATCTGCCGTGTTGCCAGCCCATTGCCTTTGAAATGGTGCCGATTCTCTACATGGATGAGCCTGGCACCGTTGTTATCTCCTCGGTCAAGCTGCCCCGCAGCTGCAGCTGTGGGCCTGGCACCATCCACCAGTAGAAAAAAAGTAAGCAGAAGTTTTGTTTCACAGCCCTGTGTGTGTGTACATAACACCAAACACACAGTCTGTGCAGCCGGTGTCATTCTACGAAATCTGGTGCTGCTTTCATAGACGTAGTCTCTCTATCGCAGGCTGTCGCACTGTGTATTCAGCACTGACCGTGGGAACCAAAGCAAAGTGTCTGAGTTTTGAATTCCTGTTGTTCTGTTCTAACACTACCTGCCAGCCGGCAATAAAACTGCTTTAAAACCTTCCAAAGTAAATAAAACCACCTTTATTTTTTTTCCCTAAGGGTCAGTAACCTATTGAGTTCAAGACAGTTCATCAGTATTTATGTAAATAAATTCAAATATAACCTTGGCATGTCAAAGAATCCAACGCAGTGCAGCTGAAACCTAATCTTAAAAATAAATCTTATGATCACAGGCTACTATATTTATAGCTGCAAAGTGCTTTTGAGTGAGTGTTCCCTCTAAAAAATGTGGGATCGTTTGGTGCCAAATGCTTTCAGGAGCCAGTTCTCCCTTCTCTGATGTTCCATGAGAAAGAATTTCGTTTAGCCGCGTTAGCTCCAAGGAAGGTCAGTCAAATTTAGCAATAGTGTTATGCAAGACCTGCTGTTTCTGTGATTTAAATGGCTGAAATATAGTCCAAATTGTCTTTATATCTTTGCAGTTACTTTCCATTGACTGGCTGTTCTTCACTTATATGTTGCATTTAGTTTGATTAACAGGGCCACATGGATTTTTGGTAATTATATTTGAAATCATGACTTCAGACACTGTTGTGTGATTTTGATTTTGTGTGATTTTTCTGTTTCATGCTAATCTATAAACTCGTTTATATCGAGTTTAAGTCTGTTTCTTTGTTTTTTCTTTATTAGACTTCATGCATATGTACATTTTTTTAAAACGTCTATAAAATCATTTTTGCTGTTTCTTTTTTTTAATCGTTATTATTATACAACTCTATTACTTAAAGTTATTGCACGACTTACTTTTGAACTGTTACCCTAGCGCAGACATGGGCAACTTCTATTAGAGCGAGGGCCACAAAAATGCAATTGTCTGATCCAAGGGCCACATTATTAACATTCATGTGAGCATTTAGAATAAAGACCAATCTGAGCATTAATACTGGAAAAAACTTTTATCCTTTTGTGTGGGTTTTCTTTGTGTTTTTTTAGTTTTTAGACATTTCTTGTGTTTTTGAATTTATTTAGTCTATTTTCTTGTCAATATGGTGAATGTTTGTTGCCTTTTTGTGTGTTTTTCAAGTAATAATGTGTGTTTTCGTTATATTTTTTTAGTTAATGTTGTCATTTTTTGTATTTTTCTGTCATTTTGTGTGATTTTGTAATCCTTTTATGTGTCTTTGAAGTCCTTTTGTGTATGTTGTGGTTTTTGTAGTCATTTTGTGTCTAAGTATTTGTTTAGTGTGCCTTTGTTTGTACTTTAGTTGACATTTTTTGTTTCTGGGGTTTTATGTATTATGTTGGGCTTCATATTACTTCCAACCTCAAAAATTACAATTATGTTTTGGGGGCCATACAAAATTAGACCGAGGGGATGTGGCCCCCGGGCCGCCAGTTGCCTATGTCTGCCCTAGCATATGTGTGCTATTATTTTTTTCATATATTCACCACTTCACTTTTTATTGTACTGTTTCAATAATATTTGCTGAATAAAGATGAATAAAATCTAAAATGTCCTGTAGTTTTTTCTTTTAATTCTTGTAATGATTTTAGGCTACATGTTCACTTTGTAGCAGTCGTTCCCAATCTTTTTTGTCCCTCGTACCCCCTCTGCATTTTTGTCAAATCATGGGTACCCCTTCTTAAGTACCCTCTCCAGAATTGCTTATGCTTTTTCATTTGTGTCTCAAACATTAGTTCCCCAAGGATTAATCTACAAATTAAAAGCAATGAGTGTAATTTAAAGTGAATTTATTTATTTATTTTTTAAATACCGTACACTTTTATGTGATTACTTCAATAGTAAGTAAATACAGTCTCCATTGTAAACTGCAGCTCATTTTGGTCTCCTATTGTCAGAAGTGTGACAAATAATCATGTTTCAATAAATTACAAGAAAATATAGTATTTTATTGAATTAGAATCAAAATCAGAAAATACTTTATTAAACCCTGAGGAGTTCATTAGAACAGGAATTAGTGGCATATTAGAAGAAAAAAACAACACTATTAATAATAATTATAGACACACAGAAAGTAGGAGCAAGACGACACAGAAAATGTGCAAATAAGAGCTAAGGTGCAATAATAATAATAATAATAATAATAATGATAATAATAAAGTAAATATACATATGTAAACAGAATTTTTGAGCAATAGTACTACAATAGTTTGTGGTAAATTTGTCCAATTTTTTTATTTAATTGTTAAATCTTTCCGAGTACACCCTGCAATTTGCTCCTGAATCCCTAGGGGTACACGTACCCCTGTCTGGGAACCACTGCTTTAGAGGGAGGGAATTGTCATATGAAGAAATGTTGGCGTGACTGTTAGCACATTGGTGTGGGGAAGAGAAGAGCCTCAGGTTGCGCACTTGAATATTTTCAGTTGCTGTGTCAGCATTTGGGCTCAGAGTTTCATTATTTGGACTGCAGTGGACTCCTGATGGTTTTTGTGCAGCTGTAGCTTGTGAAACTCTGGGACCTTCACAACTCTGTGTACCCAGCTTTTGTTTTTTTTTTTTGTTTTTTTTAATTAATTTGTATTGTATTTTGTATTGTGTTAGTTGACACAATGCAAGAATACATCTGCATGTGTGTGTGTGTTGGAATACTGTCCTCAGTCCTGCAGGCTGCAGGGCAAGTCCAGTGTTTAGAAAAGAAGAAACTTCTGCAGCCTCGGGCTAATTTTTCACTGCCTACAGACTGTTTGATTCACTGCACTGGGATGACGTTCATTAAAAAACTGCAACTCCAGGACATGAATAACATCCGCATGCGTGACTCAACAGATGGTAAGAATCAGAATCTGAATGTTTTATTGCCATTGTTGATGAATAGAATTCACAGCTAGGAATTTGCTTTGGCTTACAGGTACTTAAAAAGGTGCAATTACAAACAATAGAATAGAATAGATTAAAAAAATGTAAATAAATAAAATAAATAAAATAAATAGAATAGATAAAAAAAATTAAATAAATAAAATAAAATAAATAAAATAAATAAAATAAAAAAGGGAAGGAATAATATGTTCTTGGTAACAATATAATATATATACTAAATAACATGTCGTCAGTGCAGTTTTTTAAGGACCGGGATTTGAAGCAGCGAGTTACACAGTTAGATAGATGTTACATAAGGAGCTATAAAGCAAAGGTGTAAAAAGTACCAGAGGTAGCAAAAGTACTAGTGTTCAGTACTCAAGTAAAAGTATAGATATTTGAATAAAAAATTACTCTGGTAAAAAAAAAAAAATATTCAAGTTGCTCCCTTACTTGAGTAAAAGTAAAAAAGTACATACTATTTAATGTACTTAAGTAAAAAAGTAAAAAGTTAAATGTAAGTCCCTTCAATAAAAAATAAGACAGGGTTTTTAAACCAGAAAATTCCATCTTTTTTTTAATTTATTTTTTTATTTTAAGAACTTGTCAAAAACTGGTACATGGAAATAAATTAAATCTGTCACCTTTGAACACCTAAAGAATTTAGCACTCATAATAAATACAATTTGTAGGTAAATTCTCAAGAAAACCCAGAGCAGCTCTGATTTAACATTTTTAAGAACTTGTATAAAACTGGTACATGGAAATAAATTAAATCTGTTACCCTTTATCAACACCTCAATGAAGCAGTCCTTATGAATAAAATGTTTCAAGCTTTTCCTCCAGCTTTGCGATTGTTAGTTTGCGTCTTTTTTGTGACGTGACGTCATCTTCGAGGGTCTTAAAAGTAACTCATTTTTAAAATGTAAGGAGTAGAAAGTACAGATATTTGTTTTTAAAAGTAAGGAGTAAAAGCAAGAAGTCCCCAAAAAAATAAATACTTACGTAAAGTACAGATACAAAAAAAAAAAAACATTTATTTTTGGTAATAAATCTTGCCACCTTTCTCTTGCACACAGTAAACATCTCATGTATAAACTTAAAAAAGAAGAGATCAAACCTTGAACAATTGGAACCTAATTTATTTTCCATGAAGGCATCTGTATAAAATAAAAGGTTTGTCAAAATGAACAATTCATTTTTTGAAAAAAATAACACCAATTAATACAATTTCAAATAATAAAAAAAAACATTCTCAGGCTCTAAGTATAGCTAAATTTATGAACTCTAAAACTGAGAAAATAACCAACACTGAATGCTGTTTTGGCCTTGTGCATTACGTTTAAATCTGATTAGTCGTCTATGATGTGATGCATTTGACTGTTGTCTGGTCATTTAATTTTTTTGTTGTTTCACAATGTCCGTTGATCATTTTAAAAATTAAAAAATAATAAATGACGCAGAAACGGTTGGGTGTAGAAATGTAACAAATTACTTTACTTCCTTTAAATACATTACATTACATTACATAAGTACAAGTAAAATGACTGATTTAGAAATATACACAAAAAAGTAGAAATAAAAGCAACTCGATTACAGTAACGTGAGTACTTGTAATTGGTTGCGTTCACCTTTGCTATAAAGTGATTAAGTTACTTCTCTGAAACATTTTCCAAGAATACACATGCGCGTGCTCTCAGAATAACATTAGACATCTTCAGTAGTGCAGGTTTATGTGCTTTGTATACTTTGTAACATCCTCCTTTATGAGGCTTTCATATATATAAATGTATATATTAATCACTGATGTAAATATCATTAACGATGAACTCATTTCCATAGGAGAACTTGGGGAATACTGCTGGCCATCTGAACTGAAGTGCAACACAGTAGAAAGCTTCCTCAGTGCTTACGTTGTGCTCCCAGTGGATGTTTCTACCGTCAGTCATGAGCAGCTAAAGGTCAAAGTCACTGACCCCGCCACCACCACCATGCTGCAAGTGCACAGCCATGCAAGCACACTGGCAGACAGCTGTGGCCCGCGCTATGACGTCACACAGCACTTCACCACCACACGGAGCACGGGGACGTCGTTCTGCATCCAGGTGCTCACCCATGAAGATGCCCCGGGGGACGTATTGCTGAAGTGCCCTCCTTTCCTCGCCACCTTCTACCTGAGAAACCCGTCGAACTAACAAAGCGGTGGATAAAAGTTGGCAATCATTGACGAAATGTGTCAGACGTTTTGTGTAGACCAGGAGTGTCGAACTCATTTTAGTTCAAGGGCCAAATATGAAGTAGTTTGATCCTAAGTGAGATTTAAGGCAGGAAAACTAGTCATTTCATCATTAATGTCCCAAAGTTTGAACTTTACACAACGTATAAATGATGCATAAATTACATCAGGCCGAACAATATCCAGGCAATAAGTGACAGATATCAGTTACTGCAGGCTTTCATCTTTTAAATTTCATTGATTTTGTGACCAATTTTTTTATTTAATTTGGGGAAATTATGTGGAATCACTTCAGGAAAGTTTAGTTCTTGAATGATTTGAGATTTTAAATGACTGCAGTCATGTGATAAAAGCATGGGGGGAATTGGGATCCTCCAAATATTGTGTATTTAGAGGGGTTGCGATATCTAAAAATGAAGAATTTGGTAATTTGTCTAAAGAGTTTGACACATGTGACCTATAATGACCACCTTCCTCACACCATTTGGACCATTTTTGGGTCTCCAAACACAACAAAATGTGTTATGCTGCGTATTCTTCCACCTTCCTTTGCAAAGCTAAATAACACCAGTTATGGCTGATTGGAAGCTATTCTGGCTATTTTGTATTTAATTTGGGGGAAATTATGTGAAATCATTTCGGGAATTTTTTGTTCTTTGAACAATTTGAGATTTAAAATGACTGCAGTCATGTAATAAAAGCATGAGGAAAATTGCGATCCTTTAAATACTGTGGAGTTTCATTGAATTTGTGTATTTAGAAGGGCTGAGATATAATTTGGACAATAATTGATGTTTTTTATATCTTTTCAACTTTCTCCTCCTGGCCGAATTGGTCTTAAGGTCCAGATTTGGCACCCGAGCCTTGAGTTTGATGTAGGTGGTGTAGATGTTCCACTTTACACAATTACAAATGATTTGAATACAATTAAGATGTATTTAAAATAGTATTAAATCTGCAGATTCGGCTTTTTATATTTTGATATGTATTTAAAATAGCAGTCTCTATCGCATCACTGTTTATGTAACATTTATTTGTTGTAGACATGTTGTAGAGACACCTCACGATCCACATTTACATGCATGATGTGTCATAAAATGAACTACGCTAAATGTCAAAGCAAAACAATTTTGATAAAGAATACATTTGATTACACAATTTCTTATTATTTTCACCCTCCTATTATCCTCAAATGTTACTAACACATTATATTTGTTTTTTGTTAAATACATAAATAACCCCTTGATAATGAAACATTGACCTATTCTCTAGCGTCACCATCAGGCCAAATTTCTAAATTAGAATTGATTTATTTTGAAAGGTTTTCATCCAAAACTTCTCAAATTTACTGACAACATTAATCACCACATGAGTATGAACCCTATTGGTTGTGGTGATGATATGATATTTCCTGCAGCGCCACCATCTGAAAATCATTTATCCAATTATTTTCTCATTTGGGCTGCACATTCATGACTCTCACAGTATATGAACCATATTGATTGATTGTTGGTGACCCCCACTTTCCTCTTATAAACATATTTATTTACTTATTTATTTGGGGTTATTCACTATAAAGTTTCAGACACATTCTCCACTGTCATTTTTACTGTGAAAGAGCTTTTCCAAAACCTCATCAATAGTAAACCTTTTCCTAGACGACAATTTTGAGAGAGAGAGAGAGAGAGATTGTGCAAATTGCAATACACAGACAGACAAGTTTTATAGGTAAAACAGCTTGGGGTCCAATTGACCCCAGAGGAATACCTATGCATGCAAAATGTCTTCAGCGGAATATGCTTAATCAATTGTATCCATCAAATTAGGAAAAGTCATGAAATATGAAGCAAAAAAAGAGTAAGCTATTTTTTTTAAAATAATAAACATTGAATGGGGTCAAATTGACCCCAAGGATAATAGAAGGGTAAAAAACATTTAAAAAATGACTTCTGGTGACAGGCTACCTGTTACTCTTATGACACTCCATGCCAAGTTGCAACTACTGACGTATTTATCCTATTGTGTTCAGATTTCAAGCGCACATAGAAAACCTAAGTAACCTAGTAATAATCTTTAAAAGAAAAGTTATTGAAGTGCATATTTTTTCTTATTTTCCCTTTATAGCCCATCATCAACTGTAGCAGAGAGAATGGGGCAATTCATGTTCTGTTGGAACTGTGACTCTTTTATATCTGATGTTAGATCATAAAAATGTTGTCTAAAAAATTACAAATATTGGTTTGTTACACTATTTGTGGGTAAAATGCCCAACCTCAGAGTTTATTTAAATGTCTCCCCGAATCCCTCTTCTGTATCATGCAGTTCAAAACAAAAACTATTTTAGTTTGATTCTTTTTCATATATTTCAAAAATTAATTGTGAAGTGGGCATAAGGACTTTATTGTAATTTTATGATAATTATAGCGTTTCTTGTATTGAAAGGTTATATTTTCCTGGTTTATATTAAAATATATATTTTTACCTGTATTTCTAAGTAAAAAAAACAAAACAAAACAAAAAAAACAACATTTCTCGTTAATCATTGTGTAAACTTTTTTTGAAGACTAATTGACAGATGTAAGATTGATGATGATGCAATACTTTTTGCAGTGTTTAATATATATTTACTTTGCTGTATTGTTTTATTATTCTGTGCTCTTTAATTTTTTTCTGCGGGATTTATAAAAAGAACAAATGTAACATTTGGTTATGTTTGCTTGAGATTACATTGCACATTATTTGATGCATAATGTGGTAAAACGAATGATGGAAACGTGTGTTAATTTAATGGGAAGAATTTAGTGATTTTACTTTAAATTCATGACTCTAGTTACAAGTGTTCCATATATTACTACAACTCTAATGGATTCATGTTTGTTAGAATTTAATTGAAGTAGATAAGGATTAGAGAAAACATATACTAGTAGCCTAATTATTGAAAGCAAAATGGGGAAACAATTTATATAAATTTAATTTGTGATTAATGTTCAAATGGAAAAGTGGAAGATGACTGAATGAATAGATACCGAGGAGCATTATATATATTCTTATCTAAGACGCCTTTGTATGACACATATTTGGAATATGATTTTTACAATTCTCAATTAAACCATTAACCGAGTGAAGAAATTGTTTTGTTTTGTTTAGTTTTTTCACTTCAGAAGAAACTAGACAGTGCCCCCTAGTGTGTAGTTACTGCTAAATGTGACATTTGTTGTGCCCTTCTGTACAAAAATCTGAACAAACTTCAGTATGTCCTGTGCTTTATGGAGGTAGATTTGAGTCTATATTATTCAATAAAAGAAACACTTTTCAATCATAGGAAGTAGACTTTAATAAAAAAAACAACCTTTTCAATAAAAAATTAAATAAAAAAATCTCCAATCAAACAATTATCTTGGCCTCATATATTATTTTGCATTTGAACACTTTTTTCTTTGATTGCAAATATTTCTTTTTGATTGAAGTTTTTTTCACTGACTACAATGCTCCATCGTACATTGTAGTCAGTAAAAAAAAAAAAAAAAAAAACAGTTTCAAATAAATTTATTCCGAATTAATTTGAAAAATGGATTAAAAAAAGATTCGGAAAACGAATTAGAAAAAATAAATTCATTCGGAAAACGGGTAAAAAAAAAAAAATTCATTCGGAAAACGGATTTTTGAAAAATAATTCATTCAGAAAACGGATTTTAAAAAACACCCAACAAATTCGGAAAACTGATTTTTTTTTTTTTTTTTAATTAATTCGCAAAACGAATTAAAAAAAAAAAAAAAAATTAATTCGGAAAACGGATTTTAAAAAATTATAATTTGGAAAACTGTCTTCATCTAACTGTATCGTAAAATGGAGTATTAGGGCAAAATTAGAAAATTAGAAAATCTGGGCACTGCGAGATTAAAGTCGTAATATTTCGAGGACAAAATTATGGAATCTTATTGCATTATTTTATGATGATAGCATCATATCATCGTAATTTTTATGATATTAAAGTCCTAATATTTCAGTATTAAAGTCTTAATATTTTGAGATTAAAGTTTCGGGACCAAAAATTGTAATTTCTACATTTTAAACAACAGTGAATATAACCGCGTGCGGTGTGACGTGTTTCTAAACAGGGCAGACTGTACCATGTCTAAATCAAAAGGGTAACAGTTCAAAGTTTTGTTGCGAAAACCAATAACGCACATCAATGTTAACAATGTTTAAGTGTCGTCATTGTACTACAACACAGCCTTCGGACTGCTTTATAAATGTTTGTGACGAGTTTGGCATGTTTAAAGCTGAGCTCGGCCCCCCTGTTCCTGAGCGCAGTGGAACATTCCAGCTAGTTTACACGGACACTCTCAAACATTCTCAGCGACGACCGACGAGCCGCTAAAAAAAAAAAATCACCTGAGGCATCGATATTCGTTTAGAAATGTGACCGTGGTGTGGAGAAGACCTCTTTGAGGACGGAGAACAACTTAAAACAACTGACAGGCTGTTATTGGAAGCGAAACATGGCATCTCAACCAAGGTGGGCACACAAACACACACACGGAACTTTGCACAGCCGCTGGCTGCCCGCTGTGGGCTGACCCAGTGATACAAACCTGTTAGTTTCCATGATATAAGGTGACAAATACTTTATTCGTATGTTTACGTAATTACTGTAAATAGTTTTCTGTATTTTATGTTTGATGCAAAACTTTAACTTGTGTATTGTTTGTTTTTTAATAAACAAGTTAGCCACCAGTCAAACGAGAAACAAATATATCCATAACACCTAGCCTTACAAGCGCCGACCCGTCGCGGTTAATGTTAATTAATAGTCAGCCTGCTGGGTGTCAACGCCACAGAGGAGTCTTTAAGTAAAGTTTAGAGCCAAGAAAGGTGTGGACGTATTAGTGGAGATTGGTACATGTCGTAAGTGCAGTGGTTTAAAGTTTTAAAGTGAGACGTGAGGAGCTAAAAAGGTGAAGGGGAACCAGCTGCAAGCGGCAGGCTGCACTGATTTTAAACCAGCTGATCAACAGGGATGAGCTGTCAATACCAGCCATGGAGAAAACACGTTTATAAGCCTGTTTATGAATGTTTTTCAATTCAGTTCACACGTGTCTAGCTTTATGTGTACGAGGTCCTGTTTTTATTATTATTATTGTTATTATTATTATTGTTATTATTATTATTATTATTATTATTATTATTATTATATGTAGTGATAATAATACAATACCTGTAAGGCCACCCAAGGGCACTTTACGTTAAAAACAGAACAATATAAAACAGAGTAATACAAAAAATAAAAGATAACAATTTAGGAGAAATTATGGAATAAGATGAAACATTGAATTACAGAGAATATGCATAGATGGGTATGGAGTTTTGTCTAAATAACTCAAACAAGTATACATTTTTGTCCTTGGATCAATCGCTCAAAATGTAAAGTTCTGTCTTCTTGGATTGCTACAACCGTCTTGAAATTAACTTAATTCAATATTGCTGAAATTAAGGTATATATTTGTTTAAAAGACTAAAGTATCCATAAAAACTGTCTCTAATTTTTGATTAAAGTTTATTTGTTTCTGAACAGACTACATTAAAGGCCTAATACAGTGTTTTTCAACCCCCAATGTGGGGTGACGGGTCTCTTTAAATTTAGACGGTGTCGCCTGGAATGTGTAAAAATAATTACTGATTTTTTTTTAATTTTTTTTTTTTCTTCAAATTAAAACACAGCACACAATCTTAAACAAATGTATGCTATACCTTCACTTTTCTCAAATATGAATCTAGTTCAAATAAAATATAGTATAAAGAGAAGAGTAAAAGGAGAGAAAAAAAAACATACACAGTATAACAAATATGATCAAAAAATATATATATATTTTGGGTTGCCAGAAATTTGGAATATTAAAAAAGGGCTGTTGCTATTGGTCCGGACCTGGTGTCATGTACTGAGTTCACATCGTGACACCGGACCTCAAACAATTCTGACCATAGTTCCGGCACTTCCTGTGCGCATGCGTCTGCATCCGTCACTGCCGGACCCGTGTTCTTCTAGCTATAGTTTTGTTAGTTTTATTTAATAACTCTATCCCTAACTCTAACCCAAACCCAGGAAATACCCTTAAAAAAAATTTTTTCGTTTTTGTATACGTGTTTTTAAAATTGCAATTTGTCGCATTAAATATGTAAAAATGAAAAAAAAAATGTCAGAAGCAGGATTTGAACCCACATCAGTGGAAGGAAACATCTTTAAGTCTAGCGCCTAGACCACTCAGCCATCATTATGTAGAAAATGTCTGGCAGTGATGGAATTGCGCATGCGCACAGTAAGTGCCGGAACAATAGTCAGATTTTTCGGAAGTCCGGGTCCGGAACTATAGACACTGTATAAAAATTGGGGTCACAATCCAAAATAGATTGGAAACCACTGGCCTAATATAACAAACTACAACTGTTTTGTTTTATTTTTAATTATTTGCTTTGATTTTTTTCACATCGTTTTCCAAGAGAACACAAACCTCGACCAAGCACCGAATGTCTACTTTGCCAGATATTTGCAGTTATCTGGATCTGTGATCCTGATTTTTTTTTTTTTTTTTAATTATGATGATCATTATTATTATTATTTGGTTCATCAGTTAATTCAACAGATGCATTATATTTAAAGATTGCACATTAAAGGCTTGTAAATAAAACATATTTCCCCATTAATAAGGATACAGTTCATCCAAATGTATAGGCACCCCAAATTTTTCTATTGTTAAGCGCTTTGACATGACTTTGTTATATTCTGCTCTATATAAATAAAGTTGAATTGAATTTTTAGAAAAATTGTGATAAAATGCACAATTTGGATCTGATCTGGATGAAACTTGGTGGGATAATTCAGAAATCATTTGTACATGTCGAAGTCAAATTTCATAAAGATCGGTCATTGATAAACCAATATATGAACTTTTTAAATTTCACCAATGACAAGAGATTTTTTTTAATTAATCCAGAATCTGTATATTGATCCAAATCCCCTCCAAAATTTTATGGAATCTTCCGTCGCGTAAAGGCTATCTTTTGGTTGAAATGTTGTCTAGTATTTTGGATGTAATTCTGCTAACAGACAAATAAATAAAAAATAAAGGCTGGTGAAAATATTCCCTTTTTGGCATAGGTAATAAAATTCAAGTCAACAGCAAATGATTTCTCTCAGGTTTGACTTGTGTTTTGCATTGTCTGTCATTTTTTTTTTACCTGTGGGTGTTCACTGATGGGGGACTGGGCAGGATTCTGACCACAGTCTGTCGGATTAATGAGCAAACACTAGTTTTGGCTCACACCCAAATCTTTGCTGCTCCACTTGTTGTCATAGAGACTTCCCTGGGGTGGGGTGGGGTGGGGGGTTGATTCTGTCAAGAGGATGTTTACTGTTCAGCATCTTTTTTTGGGGGAGGAAAGCCAACAGACTATATTCAAAAAGACAGATGATAGCTTTCTTTTAATAAACAATTAAAAGCCTTAAGAAGGCACTATACTCATTAAAGTATTTAATCCAACTATTAGATTAACTCAGTCTGTTTGTCAGTTAGCAGGATGCCAGGATATGTGAATTTACCCTAGTTTTCCATTTGATGAATGGGCTCCAAGCTTTCTTTGGGGACTCTAAGAACAAAATGTGACTGTTGTAGTGAATCCTCATGGCGGCCGTGTTTGACATTTCCCATCAGACACTCATCCCTGCCCCTCATGTGCACGTGTCTGTCATTGGCACACCAAAAAATGCTGTTTTGTCTGCTCTCTTTAGCCTAAGGTGTCTTTTGAAATGATAGTAATTTTGCATCAACTAATAACTGATGTTTTTAGTATCAATAAAAAAAATTATGCTGCATCTTTTTCTTTGTCATGCACAGTTATTGAGTTTTCTTAAGAATACTTTAGTATATCAGTGAGATTATCTTTTGTTGATGCCTCCCTTTTGTTTATGTTTTATTCACCCTGCCAAAGATGTGCTTGTCAAATCACCTTGACTAACATCCTTTTCTGATTTATTTATTTATTGTAGTGTTGACAACGAAGAAAGGAACCTTCTACGCCTCCGAGCATGGGAACGGAGGAACCAAGAAACCAGGCAAACCAAAGAATTCAACCTTGAGAATGAGCCACTTTTTGGGCAACCGTACAAGGTACAAGTTCACATTGTGGGAAGGGGAAAATTACACAATACAAGCTGGTTTCACTGTTTGTAGTGGCATTCAGAATCTGACACATTTTGATTGTTCTCCTTATTAGTAATGCTATGTCTGTCAGTACATAGTCTGCTATTAGAATAAATGATTTTTATTCTTATTGTCATGTAACCACCTCTAATTCAAAGTTGTGATTTTATCAATACAATACAGTGGCAATAATTCTTTGTTCTTCTTATAGACAAATAAAGGCGACGAGCTGTCCAATCGGATCAAGAAGATGCTGGGCAGTTATGAAGTTGGAAATAATTCCTGCCCGTTTTCCATTGTGCCCTTCAACATTCCTACTTCTGTAACCATGTCACAGTCTTATCAGCATCAGCCAAGCACTGATCAGTCAGCCAAACCTCAAATCCACAACCTGGTGTCTACTGAAAACTGTGGGCCGTCAGCTAACAGCCTCACCTCTCAGTATGCACGGACTTCCACTGCATCCTCTCCAGACGGTCGAGAACATGGAAAAAGGAGGAGGAATAACCTCTCAGATCCTGGGGAGCCTTTTAGCCCTGACCAGGAAATGTCTGCCCAGTCCCCTGACATTAAGCCACCCCCTATCTTTCATTCCAGTGTTCACAATAATGCAGAAACCTTTGACCGTCAACAACTTCCCAGATCTGATGGTCCCTCCTCTGAGTGTCTAAACACGATGGATGTTTCCACATTAAACCTGAAGCAGTCTCCTAAAGATACACCTGTCTCTCAAGTTAACATGAATAACACACTGCACTCCCAGAACTTTGCTCCACTCCTATCGTCCAAGCAGCCCCACGTGATCCCGACCCAGAAGCCGACGGCGTATGTTCGCCCTAATCTACCCGAGTTAATCAGCGAGTCAGACTTGGTCAAAAGAAAAACAAAGCCCCCGTGTTTGGAGGTAAGTTAATGATCTATGAAATGTCTTTATCATGACTGTAAATGCTTTTCTCAGTGGCCTTGGAGTCTAAGCAAATATAGTCAAATACAGGAGGCGTGAGCGCAAATGCTGAAATGACAATTTTTCACAATAAAGTGACCAAAACAAACCAAAAAAGAAAATTAGAATCATTTTAACACTTTTTTTATTGGTCCGGTACCAAATGGTCTACTGACCAGTAGTGGTCCATGGCCTAGGGTTTGGAGACCACTGTGTGAGAACGGGGGTCACGAGGTTTCCAGATACCTTCAAGGAACTAGGAATAATTCTTTTGAGCAATTTGAGCCCAGTATTGCTTATTTTTATTTCTTTTTCTGCAAATACACCAAACTTGACATATTTTACCCTCTTTTTATCACTTATCTTGTCATATTGTTGCTCCTTTGAATGCCTTTTTGCTGCATTTTTTTTCACTTTTAAGTTATTTTCAGCACTTGTAAACCCTTTCCACCACTTTTCTCACTTAATGTTGCATATGTTGACCTATTATTGTCACTTTTAACCTCTTTTCACCTCATTTTATATTTATTTTTGGCAATTTATCCACATTCATGATTTGCCATGCCCTTTATTTGCCAGTTTAAACTAATTGTTCCTATATTTAACTTTTTTTTCTGTCCATTTTTGGCCACTCTAATTTGCAACCTGTAACTAATTTCTGTGGTTTTTAAAATCCCATTTCAGCACCTTTTCCACCCTTTTTGGTCACTTTTAACCCATTTTATTTCTGATTAAAACAAGGGTTTACATCTTTAAGATGACTATATACTATGGCGGAAATAATAATAAACTTCCTGGATAACAGTGGATATTATTCAGATAAATAAATAAATTAGGTTGTCATAGATTCATAGAACAATGGACCATCATTTTGCTGACTTTATGGATGGACCCCAAAAAGCTCTCCCCTTTACCCCCCCTTATAGATGGCCCTGTCTCCACATGACTGTTCTTCAATGTTCATGTCTGTGTTCAACCACCTTCAGGTATAGTGGGGGTCACCGGTCTCTGGAACCTTTATTTTGGCGGTCAAGTTTGAGAACCACTGTCTATTCAGAATGTTGAGTGTTCATTGTCTTGTCTTTTTCAGTATCAAAAGTTATCTGCACTCATTGTAGACTTTAAGACTTTGTTTATTCACATTTCAGTGCATTGAATGGTGCCACAAAATAATTTGATATCATTGTTCATTGCTGTTTGCTAGCTCTAAATGCTCTGTACTGTGAGCAATGTTAGTCGTGTGTGTGCTGACCTCACGTTGTTCTCTGACTTGTCTTTATCTGCTGAACCAGTGCAACATTTAAGAAGTCCTAGTGCTGTTCTTTTTGGGTTTTTTTGTTGTTTTTTTTCTTAAACTACAGTGGAATTTCAGTTCATCTTATTTTTTCATATGAACATTATTCATGACTCTGAGCTTTTGCTGCAGCACAACAGTGCTGAAGAAGTTGCTTACTTTGATATTTGGTAATTAATAGGTGTGATGTTGGGCAGTGACGTGTTGCCTTTTTGTTATCCTGAAAAGCTTGTTGCTGTGAAACTAAACTCTTCCAATACAGTGGGGAATTATGTGCTTGGGGTGCATTTCTATAGAAAAAGTGAAGTTCAACTTAATTTTTCTCCCAAATTAAATTTAAATGTTTTTTTAAATAGCTTGCAGGGAATAGGGTAATTATTAAGGGTGTAAGAAAAAACGACTATATATTGCAATATTTCACAACGCCATCGTCATATCGATCCAAAAATATGTCCAAATCAATTTTTTAAATAAAGTTTTTGAACGAAAAAAGGTGTCAGTGAATCATATAAGACCTTGTTAAACTACCTATCGCTGTGATTCTCTGCTGCTAAAACACTGCACATTTCACCTTTATCTTTTTATCATTCCTCAATGCATTTTAGCTTGGAAGTTGATTGCACTTCATCTTCACAAAACATCATGGAGACTTTTATAGATGTTTGTGATTACTTTTTTTTTTTTAAGAATTTAAAATAATCTGTTGTAAAAGCAGTGTCCACACGGTCATGAAAATTTCCAATCTTAAAAAGTTATGAAGTATTTTAACTGTTTTTGCAAAAGTTTTGGAAATATAGCCCATTTTATTTTATTGTTTAAAATACCGCAAAGATGTTAAGCGTTACCTCAAAGTGAAAGTGCTGGATACCGGCAGTATCATTGAGCAGGAGTCAAGAGATCTAACAAATTTGCTAGTTTTAGAAAAGTTTTGAAAAATCATTGTGGAAAAAAGTAAAAGCAAAATTTAAACTTTTGAAAAATGTAATTTGATATTTTGTTAAACATACCACGTGTTTTTCATATTGGTACTTGAATTCCAGTTGGCTACCATTTACTTGTTACTGTTACTGTTTTGTACTTTGTAGATTTGTAATTATCGATATTGCGATTGTATCGCGATATATCGGGATGTATGGTATTGTGACTTGTATCGTCATATTAATGGCAATGCACACGCCTAGTAATGATTAACATTGATGAAAGTTATCAATCTTTTTAGATACGTTGTGACCTTGGCTGCCTCGGATAAATTCACTGCAGCACTCGGCAGAACTGAAATGTAACTCTTTGTCATAAGCGACTGCTCCATGGCGCCGTTCAGTCTGAACTTGTCGACAAACGCTTCATTCAGAAGGAAAAACTCAGAGAAGCATTGATCTTATGTTGCAGTTCACTGACAGCTGCGTTTCACGTTTTACACGTTTTCTACTTTTTACACTTTTAGAAAGTTAAAAGCAGGTTTTCTTGCATCTTGAAATTTCATTAGCTCTGTACATTAAGTCTCTCCACTTTAGTTGTAACTCCATCACCTACACATCTGTAACGGTTAAAATATACAAATATAAGTAGTATTTGCCGTCAGCTTAAGGAATGTTTTATCATTTTACATCATGACATTCATTTCTGCTTGCACATTCTGCAATTATTGTTAATGTCAGCTTTATTTATGTAGCAATTAAAAGCAGCCAGCGGCATACCAAAGTACTCTACAATAAAATTGAAAGACCTTAAAATATTTTAAACAATGATGCCACAAATAAAGATACAATAGAAGTAACTAAACTCTGCCAAAGGCCTCAGTAAACAGGTGAACTTTAAGCTGTGCGTATTTCCTTGTTATTTGTTTAAAATCAGCTCATGTGGTACAGCTAAATGATGGATTTTGGCAGACTTTTTAAAATTTGAATGGAGCAATCATTGTTTCTCTCTCTACTACCTTATGTTTGTAAACATTTTTTTAGAGACTAATGTTGTTTCTTTCCTCCTGCTATAGATACGAAGAGATGATCAGTTTGTGGAGGACATTTTAAAGGTACGTCCTGCTGATTGTGTGATAGTTCTATACATACATTTTTCAAATAAATTAATTTTAGTTATTTACAGGTGTTTGTCAACTCAAGACAATTCTTTGATCAAGACTAATTTAACTTGATGCTACTTTTAGACAAAAAATATTATCACATCATCCGCTGCATTTATTGTCAGAAGTGGTTCCCAGTATTAGATTCTTCAGTGGGAATTATGAGCTCTCTGATATAAACATATCAGCCACACTGTGGTAATACAAAAAATGTAGTCGTGCCAGAACAGAGCGTAACGTGGCAAAACTGTGACTGTGCTTATGTTGTGTTTTCATTTGTCATTGAAGAGCAAACATGGATTCGTTTGCTCAGCAATCCTCCACTCTTGAGCGGCTGCTGATAAAATGTCTTTGCTTCTTACTGTATGTTTTCTGGTGTTTTCCTCATCAGGGCTGCTCCGTTGTTTATCAAAGACTTTCAAACCCATTTGTACTGCAACAATTCAAAATAGGATTTATTGAATTTTAATGTTAAGGTGTCCAGATGTGGCCCGCTATCAAATTTTGTTGCTCCAGAAACAAAAAACGCCAAACCCCAACAAAAAGACAAATAACATAAAAAATACAAAAAGACAGCAAAAACCCACCAAATCTATCTATAAAAGCAAGAAAGTTCTGTATGCGTGTATGTTTGAGGAGTGAATATCTCCCAGACACGGTGTCTGTTCGACCTGAAACTTTGTCAACGGCTTCCACATACCCAAGTGTGTACATAATTATTTAGCACTGACATTCCACCAATGCACAATTAAAAATAAAATGACCCCACTCATACATTAAATAATATTGCACAGGCCTATAGCTGACTGGGCTTCTGAAAGAGGTTCAACTTAAATATGTTCTCATAAAAACACAAAGTGCATTTAAGTTAATGAGTGCATGCTTGTGTCTTTACAACATACTGTTTCTGTTGAGTTGTTTCGGTGAGAAAAACCAAAAATACACTTTTGGGTAATTTTCGGTGGACAAATTTTGGGTGCAATGCTTTCCTGTGATCATTTTCAGATGTTGATAATGTGGCCCTTGAAACAGGCATTGACACTTTTGTGGCCCCCACCATGATAACAGTCACCCGTCACTGTGCAATACGTTACATACAACTGGCTGTTCATTAGACTGGAGAACCTGGTTTGAGATTTTAAAATGTAATGTACAGCCACCCTCTGCCTCTCCTTATAGGAAATGACTTCCTTGTGGCCTCCTCTTCTAACCACCATTCACACACCCAGCACTGAAGAATGCCCCAAGATCCTTTTCCCAGCCAAGGTGAGATCACAAAGACAGAAATATTTTTCTGTGAAGGTTCTCAGGCATCCTGGTTATATTAGATGCAGTAGTTTATACGTATAGCTTTGATGCAGTAAACACTGAAATGCTGTTTGGTTTTAGCCTCAGTCATTTGCTGATGAACATATGTGTTCCTCGAGGTGATCTAATTTTTTTATTTATTTTTTTCTCGCCAAACTTGCTCAGCAACTTCCCTTACCTCCTGTGTGCACAGTATTGACAGACACTGTGGCAAAACACTACTCTTTAAGCGCTATTGTTTTTTAGATGATACAGTCCCTAAAAAAAGAGTTAAATCTCTTTTTAAATGTTATAACTATTCCTTTTGAATGGACCTACAGGTTGATGTCTTGGCTCAGATTGCATGATTTGCTTGAGGAATACTTTTTTTTTTCTTTTCTGCAACTAAAGATAATTATTTTAGAATATGTGAATATATTTTGTTAGAAGTTAAACATTTCTAACAATACACAGGTATGATTTAGATTAAAGCCTGCTTCTCTCTTTTATTTATCTTGGTTTTTTGTTTTTTTCACAGGAAGCAGAGGGTGTGTCTTCATGTCCAGTACTAAGTGAGTAACAAAGCAGTTTTGTGTGGCTGAGCAAGCAATTTATTTCAGAAATACAATTCTAGGATTTTGTTTTGGAATTATAAGTAAAAAAGAAAGAAAAAAAAACATCTATTGATTTTACCATGGAGTCTGCTTTAAAGGTTACGTCTGTAATGTGCTTAACTAAACTCAATTTACTTGAATATTTTTTTCAAAATTCCCAAACAGTGAGTAATTCTGCATTGTGTAATATAATAGATTTTCCCCCAGTTTAAAGTACTTATATTTTCAAACTTTTGGGGAATTAAATACCTCTCCTGGTCTAAATTATGGTAATTCAATAAGTTTCTGTCATGCTGAATTTGTGTACAGTCCTGTGGTTTTTATGGAACATTTCTTTATTTTATTTTATTTTAGTAACGTTATCCCTGGTAGAATGTTGTGTAGTCTAAAATCAAATCTGTCTCTATTTTTTCCAGAACACCCTGAGCCCTCGCCTTCAGATTCAGCTCATCTAAACAAACGGTTTCCCCCTAAGTATGTGACTTTCTTTTTAAAGCACACATTATTATTTAAATTCTGTACTGAGATTAAAATAAAGAATTTAATGGAAGGTTTAAAGGATTCCTCGACTCTGTTCGTAAATGTTTGTTTTATTAAATATTCAATTTGTAAACGAAGGAGTTTGCATAGGAACCCAATCTGATTGCCAGTTAAAGATGCTAGGGACCGCCATTTTTTTTTGTGGGTAATGACCGATTGTTGGTGGCTTTTCTTAGCACTGAAAAGAATAATGAAATGGTCAAAAGTGTCTCATTGTTTTTCCATGTCTAAACATCTTTGAGAAAATAGAAAATATTTCAGGTTTGTTATTCTGGGTTCTTCTACTTCCTTCTACTCCCACAGATTTCTGAGCATTTTTAAATTCATCCAAAGCTTCTTTAAAGATTAAAAATGTATGGATGACTTTATGAACATTTCCAATTGTCAGTGGCATTGTCCCAGTGGTTCAACGTTTGAAGAATCCCTTTAGCTTTTCCATTTTGTTCTTTTACACTGATTTGACAGTTTTATGGTTGCTAATGTGACACTTGTGTGTGGATGTGACTTAGGTCATGTGGGCCAACACATTCCAGTGGTGGAGAGTCGGAGTCCGAGTGTGACAGCCTTGCTGAGGAGCCTGTTGTACCATCAGTTAAAACTGAGGTTCGAAACCAATAATGCACATGCTCTTTCTTGTCTCCGCAATTCTTATTTTCTGCATCGTTTTCATCAGCCTGATGCTTCTGTGCTGAGCCATGGCAATAGGCACTTGGGGAATTGGATCAGGCCCAGCCAGCAGAGTTCCAGCTCGGAGGTCCAAGCTGATGCACATGTGCCTGAGAGCGACGCCCACAAAGAGGTGCTACCCACTCAAAGTCCCAGGTTATTTCATGGAGAAGCATCAAGTCCTTTAGAATCCAAGCCAGAGGTTTCTTTTCACCAAGAAGAGTTCACGGATAAACATTCTGCCCCTAAAAAGCCTCTTAAGGAGTCGGAAAGACAAGACGAATGTTCTCGGGAAAAGGATGTAAAACCCCTTCCTGCTGATGTGACTGCATCGAGTAGTCACAGGCAAGTGTCCAAACACTCAAAGGCAGATCAGACTGACTCAGCACTCAGTGTACAGAGTGAGGTTGTTCCAAGCACACAGACATGTTTAGCTGAGGTTAAAGCTAAAACACGGCATGGAAAGAGAAGCAAAGACAGAAGTGACTCTAAAAGAGACACGAAACGGACGAAACACAAATCGGCCGATAAGCAGAATGTTGCAGTAGAGCCGGGACCACAAGTCCCTCCCACTCTGCCTTCCATTGGTCCACCTTGTAGTGTTCATTTTCCTAACGTTTGTTCCTGTCCAACCCAAAGTCCTGCTCAGCCCAAACACCCAAAAATCAGAGACAAAAGCAAAAAACACAAGGAAGAAACTGTCTCCGAGACGGCGTCAAAGACTCCTCACCAAGACGTCCAAAAGAAGTCGAAGAAGCCCAAACACGTCACCAAGGATTCTCTGGATCTACACCACCCTCCTAAGTCTCTGCTGGTGAAGTTAGACCTGAGGCTGCTTTTAAAGGATCACAAATCCTCCAGCAGTCTCCCTGGTATTCCTAGCAAAGGATCCACACTGGTCAGAGAGCAGGATACACAAGTCCACATGGGAAGCAAAAAAGACAAACGCTCCACAAAGGACAAAGCTCAGAAAGTGAGAAATCGGTTCATTCCAGGGTTGGAGTCAATTATAATTGTAGTCGCGTAATTGAACAAATCTGTTGCTGTTGTAATCGTAATATAATTGTAATTGAGTTGAAATAATTGAGTGTAATTGTAATTGGCATAAACATTCTACTAAAATTTACAATTTCATTAAACGCAAAACTCTGGAACCATATTACAGTTCTATGGCTTACACATACATAGTTAATTATTAAAATGTGTTTCATAACAAGTTTACCTGTCAGTTCACTTTAAGATAATTTTACCATTTCAAAAAAAATTAAAAATTAAAAATGAAATTGAGGCGTATACTGACAGAAAAAAGGCTCAGACACTCGCACCAAAAATATTAACATCAATATTTTCATGGATAAAGAAGCCTAACAAGCTAACCAAGAGATGAGAAACTTTAGATGATGGATAATAGTTTTTTGTGTATTCTACTGCTGATTTCAAAACAATCTCATTGTCATATGAGATGCTAACACAAGAGGAAGGTTAAATTTTATGGGCTTATTTATTAAAGGCCCGGTAATTGTAATTGGCTTTCAGGGAAAAAAATAATTGTATTTTTAATTGTAATCAGAAAAAATGCCAGTCAACATAATCGTAATTGTGTTGTAAGTAAACATGGATAATTGAAGACATAATTGTGATTTAAAAATGTAATTGACCCTAACCCTTTTTCATTTTTTCTTAAATGACATGAAGGTGATTGTTGACTAGCCTTAACTTTGATTTTTTTATTTTTCCTCCCAAAGCATGATGTGGAAACCAAAGCTCAGCCCAGGAAGAAACAGAAGCTGAACAACAATACCTCATTATCATCTCTCACGTCTGTTAAACTGGGGTAGGTCTCTCAATCCGAGGCAGTTTTTATGTTTTTTTTTTATTATTTTTTTTTTATTAGCTCTCTGTCTAACACAATCTATGCTCTGGCCTCCTTTTGCAGAACTTCCAGACATGTCGCTGACGCTCAGGGGAAAAAACATCCAAAGAAACCTTCACTGCAGTTTGATGCTTGCAAAGAGAAGCCCAAAGACTCCAAGCTGAAGAAAAGCTGTTTAGAGAAGAAGCAGGGCTCTAACAAGGAGCTTGTGAAGAGCAAAGAATCATCCAAACACAAGGAATGTAGCAGAAAAATCCCAGAGCAACCACACACTGATAAGGTATCATGAATGTCAGAATGCTGTAACCGATTATTTGTCAGATTATTTTAGATTTAAACCCAAACATCCTGCTCTGTTGTTCCAGCCAAAGGCTCCAAAGAGACGCGTTGCTCTTGCTTCCACTTCAACATCTCAGCCCAGGAGGAAAGTTCAGAGCCACAGACCTTTGCTCAGCTTTGATGAGAGGTATGATTTAGTTTGAGTTCAGGAGCCAAATACGGACCAGAGGGTTATTCCATAAAGCGGGTTATGTTCAAACTCTGAGTATGTTCGGGCTCAAATGAGGGAAACTCTGAGTATCCCATTCCTAAACGCGAGGTATGTTCTAATCTGAGTATGTTACCATGGCAACATTGTCCGTGAACTAAACCTCCTCGCTGACAGGTTTTATCGAAGAAACCCTGGGTTTCTAGCTGGCTCTGCCCACCTGAACACTGTTTCAGGATTTATTTGACATTTTTTGGATGTTGAGATGACTCTGGCGACAATATTACATTAAAAATCAAAATAAATGATTCTATATCTATATATATTAAAAGCGGCAGTCACTGTCTTTATAGCCAGTGTAACGGGAGGGGCTCTCTATGCAGCCATCCTGTGCTGCTGACACGTCTCCTCAGACACATTTTTTTTATATTATTCCCTGCTCGTCACGTCACTAAAGCGATAAAGTGATGAAGGGACCAAAAAGCGCTACTAATCACAGGTGATTTAAGCCACTATAGTCACTGAAGGTGCATTCAGTGTGAACATACCTTTAGAACAGGCTCATATCCTCAAACACCGACTTATTTCACCCATCAGGGTGACTAAATCACTCTCTTCCGGGTGGTTACCATGGTAGTTTCTGTAATCGTCGATCTATTGATGATGGCTTTTTATCGCGCACGTAAGGTTTACATACTCAGGGTTGATTGACCCACTTCATACCAGCTGTAATGGAATCCGATACCCAGAGTTTTCCATCGTGGGGTATGTTGACCCAGAGTTTATGGATAGAGTTTAACCCTCCTTTTTGAAATATCCCTCAGTTTGATCTCAAGTGGGCTGCAGATTTTATGCAGGGAATAAAGGAACAATTTTCACATTATTGTGCCCTAGTTTTCAATATTTGGTTAAAATACTGCTATTTGTTAACGATTTTTTTCTGTATTATAGAGGAATTGTTTGTGAGAAATTCTAAGATTTGTGAAAAAATTGAGTTCTTTCCACAATTCGCAATGAAAAAAATTATGTTTATCATGTGATAAAGGAAAAATGCAATCATTAAATTGGTGGATTTGAAATATCTATGTACAACTAGGTTATCTGGTCATTTATACAATAACTTCATGTTTTTTTCTGTCGTTTATACTTTCTTCTGTGGGCCAAATTCGATGCTCTAAAGCGGGGTTCTCAACCTTGGGGTTTTAAAGATGTCTTTAAAAAAACAAAGAATTTTTTTTAACAATTGGAGCCCATTTTTGCTTATTTTTACCCTTTTTGCATCTACACAAAACTTGCCATTTTTTAACTTATTTTCATCACCTTTTCTTGCCCTATTTTTGCTTCTTTTAATGGATTTTTGATACATTGCTCAATTTTCTGCCACTTCAAAAATTTGCCTTTTCTGCACATTTTTCCACTTTCAAGACATTTTCAGCACCTAAAAAACCACTTTTCCCACCTAATGTTAACCACATATGTTGACCCATTATTGTTACTTTTAACCTCTTTTCACCATATTCCATGCTTTTTGCCAATTTAACCACATTCATGATTTGTCATGCCCATTATTTACAGTGGTGGTCCCCAGTCCCGGGCGCCATCCTTTAATTTGGGGGTAACAGGGCTGAAAAGGTTAAGAATTACTCCTTTAAAGGGCTGAATTTTGGCCCCCGGGCCTTGAGTTTGACACGTGATTTAGTGGGACTCTAGGTGTGTGTTTTTGTTAGTGATGGGAAAATTAAATCCTGTTGTGTCAAAGGAATAGTAATGTTGCTCAGTAGGGATGTAACGATTAATCGTAAGGCAGTTAAAAATCGATTCATAGGTATCACGGTTGACATCGATTTTCTGAAAATTGAATCGCAGTACTTTTTTTAACCAGCAGAGTAGGCGGCGGGCGGAGTCTGCTAATACTTTCTTTCTGGCCGCCTTCTACTCTTAAATATGTTAATAAATGATTCATTGTCCCTTTAGCACCGAAAGAATATCTGTAATATTACTTGAATATCTGTAAAAGTCACGTTTTTCTATTAGCTCTGTCTGCTAGCATAGCTTCTCTTCTTCACTGCAAGAATTTCTGCATGCCAACCGACCACTGGGTTACCAGCGCCCTCTGCTGGTCCAAACAAATATGGCGTAAATCAGTGTAATCACGTTTTTTTTTTTTTTAAAGTCTAATTGTTAAGGCACAAAATACATTTTCAGTTGCACTTTTAAAAAGAAAAAGAACTATTATGCAGTTTTGCATTGTTTATTATAGAACCAGAATTTAAATTATTAGGCTTCATTTTCATTTGTATTATTCCTTTATTTATTTCATTCAAGATTTATTTTTAGTTAAATTGCATTGTTTTGAATAGTTTATCAAGGGATTCTTTTGACAATGAAATATAAAAGGAAAATAATACAGTATTTTGAGAGAATTGTATCGTGAACCCAGTATCGTGAATGGAATCGTATCGGGAGTTGAGTGAATCGTTACATCCCTATTGCTCAGAGTGAATATCTAAACAGTTTCAACCCTTTTAATGCCCAGGAATACTAGACTAGTTGCAAAGAGAAAAAAAGTAAAATCAACAGACATGAACTAAAGATAATCAGTTATTTTTATAAAGCCGACAGGGACGCTGACCTTAAACTGTGTTTATATTGAATACTTCAGCTGAATCCTGTCTCACCTACAGGAAGTGTCCTGTGAAGCATTACATTAAAGAAGCCAAAAGACTCAAACACCAGGCAGATGCTGAGGTAGATATTCTTCTTTGATTGTTTCAAGGAATCATGGCACCACCCTTATTATGAAGGCTTGAATCACTAAGTGTGAGTTGTGGTTTGTTTTTTTTTCTTTTTGGCTTTGCAGTCTGACAAACTGAGTAAAGCCTACAACTACCTGGATGCTGCCATGTTCTTTGTGGAGAGCGGCATTGCCATGGAAAAGGATCCTCAGATTTCAAAGTCTTCCTATACCATGTTTGCAGAGACTGTGGAGCTCCTCAGGTAAGACCAACTACATTGTAATTCTGATGCTAATGAACTGCGAGTGCTAATGTTAATCGTTGCAGAATCCTTTGCTCATCATTTGTGCTTAGTTTGTGTTTTTTGTCTGAAAACAGTTTCTCATTTTTCATAGGTTTGTACTGAAACTAAAGCACTCAGACGAGTCATTGTCACCACCAGCAGAAAAGGACTTTTTAGCTTTATGGTAAGATGCTAGTGCTGCTTTTTACCCTCTAAATCAGTGATAGGCAACTGGTGGTCTGGGTACCACATTCGCCCCTCGTTCTAACTTAATGTTGCCCCAAAACTAATCCTGAATCAAGATGTTGGAAGGACTATGAAACCCAACACGATACACAAAACAACAAATGTACAAAATACGCTATATAACAAAAATACACAAAGTAACAATTTATATATAACAATTCTATAAATGCTGAAAACAGTTTCTCTTTAAAGACAAAGGCTCTGCTAGTCTTACAAACTATTGATTTCTAGCAGCTCTGTTGGTTTTTGGTTTCCTGGAATGTTGCAATAGATCTAAGCGCAATTATCATAAATCATTTTTAACGAACAAACCATTTAATTGCGCTAATATATGCATAGCACGTAAACACCAGGTCACTAGGTGTCAGTGAAGCACATAAAACCTTGTTAAACTACGACACTCCTCAATGCATTTTAGCTGGAAAATGATTGCACTATATTTTCATAAAACATACTGAGCACTTTTAAAGATGTATGTGGGTACTTTTTTTTTTTTTTAATTAACACAATCAGAATATGTTGTAAGCAAAAGTTAAACTTAAAAGAAAAAATAACAAACAAGTGGTATGTTTATGAAATTTGACAATTCGATAAACATACCACTTGTTTTTAATAATGATACTTGAATTACACTTAGTTAAACTGTATTTCATACCGTTTTGTACTTGCAAAGGTGAAATTTGTCGCAATCTATATTGTATTGTTTAGTATCGGGTTATTTCGTATTGTAACATGTAAATTTTATCGTCAGACTCACGAAAATGTTTACAGCTCGTATGGATTCTGTAGCACTTGCTGCATTTTGTCCTTTTTCAAACTTTAGTAAATTACAGGTTGGTCTCTAAATGTTGATCTTCTGTCAGAATAAGTTGTGGTTATTGGTAGTAATAATTATAATGTATTATGTCTGTGATCAAGAGATCTTTTGCTCGTTCTTGAATCCTGCTTTTTTGCTGCTCCATTGTTAATAGTTTTTGTATTAAAGAAATAATTCCCAAACATGTCATTATTGACGGTAATGATAATGTAGTTTGCCCATGCAAAATTCCACCAAATGAATGTTGAATAAGGGAATCCACTTCTTCATAAACCTGAAAGTTTGAATAAAACGTCTTCTTTATGCGTC
The DNA here is from genome assembly GCF_900634775.1 of Gouania willdenowi. Taxonomy (NCBI): domain Eukaryota; kingdom Metazoa; phylum Chordata; class Actinopteri; order Blenniiformes; family Gobiesocidae; genus Gouania; species Gouania willdenowi. The sequence goes on along the minus strand of NC_041055.1, from coordinate 26,986,483 downwards.
TCTTTTAGCCTGAAGTGCCTATCTCTGCTGCAGATGGCCATGTTTAGACACAAATACCCAACTGCTCTCAAGTATTCAAAGGTCCTGACTGAGCATTTTGATGTAAGTAACTGTAGTGGTGGTGTGAGCAGCACCACTACAGTTCCAATGAGGCAAATGGTTTCTTTACTGCACTGGAACCTGTTTAATGTCTTTTTTCTCCTCATGTTATCAGGAAGTACGAAATTCTTCCAACTCCACATCCAGGTCAGTGTTTTTTTTAAGTATGTCTTGTCTATGGTTAGTGCATCACCTGAGTGTCCCCGTCTGTTTATCTCGTAGGGTCTCAGACCTGTCATCACCCAATGTCCCATCTCCTAGCAGCACATCTGTCACTGGTACCAGTTCTGTGGCTCCTCCTCAGACCATGAATCAAGTTTCCCTCACCTACGTCAACATCACCACGTTAGTCCTGAACGCTCATGAAGTCTGGGATCAGATGGAGGAGCTGGAGCACAGAGGCAGTGGTAAGAACGAAGGAAACTCAGTCACAGTGGAAGCATTTCTTCAGCGATGACAGTGGACTTCCTGACGACTCAGCAATTATGAAGTCCTGATAAAGTCTTTGAGATGACCCAGTTATTTTAGGAGAGTTTTACCTGCACGTGGATGTTTTAATTTTAACGTGAGTGTTGATTCTATCAAAGAACAGTTAAAGATGTGTTCAAATTTCCATTGTGATACCTCAGTTGCCTTAGTGGATGGAGCTGCTGTTGTGCAAATAATTTCACTGTATCTTATGACATTTGTTCTCAACCCCATTTGGGGTTACGAGACACTGGGAGCAGGTCACCAGATGCCTTTAAGAAACTAAAAAACAATTTTTTTAATAATTTGAGCCCATGTTTGCTCATTTTTATTTTGCTTATTCAAACTTGCCATATTTCAACCTATTTTCATAATTTTCCTTGCCATATTTTTGCTCCTTTAAATGCATTTTTGCTACATTTCTGCCATTTATGCCACCTCGCCTTTTTTGCACATTTATTTTCACTTTCTGGACAATTTCAGCACTTTTAAACCCTTTCCACCACTTTTCCCACCTAAAATTGCATAAGTTGACCCATTATTGTCACTTTTAACCTCTTTTCATCATAATTCATGCTTATTTTCGCCAATTTAACCACATTCTTGATTTGTTATGCCCATTATTTGCCAGTTTAAACTAATTGTTCCTATTTTTTAAATTACAATACCCCAATCCCCCTCCCTCCATTTCTGCTACTTTTAAGCCAATATTGACACTTTAAACCCCTTATAACCACTTTTTTTGTCTGTTTTTACCCACCGTAATTTGCAACTTTTAACCAATTTCTCCTGTTTTTTAAAATTCTTTTTCACCACCTTTTCCACCATTTGTCGGTCACAGTAAACCCATTTTATTTCTGACTCAAACAAGGATTTACATCTTTATGATGACTATTTACTATAGCACAACTTTTATTGACTTTGGCAGTGATCATACTTTTGTCTTCTCAGGTTTGTTGGCAGAGCTGGATGCTCTAATGGGACCCCTGACCCTCTCGTCCTCCATGAGCTCCATGGTTCGCTACACCAGGCAGGGCGTTCACTGGCTGAGACACGACACTAAGAAGCTGTGACGGTACAACACTGTCCAACACAATCCTGAAGCTGTGATGTTCCCCTAAGTGAGATAGATGTTTTTCTTCTTATATGTTTTCCAGCACTTTAAATCATGGTAATATTCTCAACTTTGACATTATTAAACTACTTTATAAAAGGTTGAAAAATAAAAAATGGTGGCCTTAGCTACATCAGGCATTAGCGAACTGCTGTTTATTGGTTCTATTTTTGCCACAGTGATCATTGAGATTTAATGTGGGATCTGGATGATCTGCAAACCTAAAGCCATTTGAAAACAACATTACTACCATTGTTTGTAGTGGACATTTGTTTTGTTTTTCTTTGTTATCTCATGAGGGTTAGAATGTTGCATTGAAGACGTGACTTTATTGTAAACAGGCCACAGATAAACCAGCCTTGATGTTAAGTGCAGGTTTTTCTGCCTTGAGAAATGCAGTAAAGTTGTTTCCTTCACATCTGTACATTTTCAGCCGTGTGTCGATAGTTACTGGTCTCATTGATTTTAAGGTAAAACCTTTTTTTCCAGCACCTGTAACCTGCTTCATTCAGACTTATACATCTAGGAAGGAAACTTCAGAGGATTTCAGTGTTTATACTGAGTCTTGATGTCGAGCTGCAGCAAACGTGAGTTGACGAGTGTTTTTTGTGAAGGTTTCACTGCTAGAGATTACTGGTATATTTTAACCATTCACCTCTTTGTCACTGTTGGGGATGAAACCTGTATGTTTCCAAGAGTTGGGTTGGTGGTGGCTGAACCATAGCTCACTGTCAGGAGAGTGTTTTTTTTTTTTATACATTTAGTTATGAAATCTGTGTTGTGACAGTGAAACTATATAGTTTCCTAATTTATCACCTGGAGGCTGAAAAAAGAAAAATAATTTTGCATGTTGAAAAAGAAATTATGCGATGAGGCTTTTAGTTGACGTTGGAAAGACGAGAGAGAGAAAAAGGGCTTAACTTAAGTTTACAAAGTGTTTCTCTCTTTAATTATTTAATACCTCTGATCAAAGGTGTGAGTGAGTTATGAACCATCTCCATCTGTTTTCTTCATCTCATCAGTTGTTGTGGAAAAATAAACCTTTTTTCATTTTTGTGAATTTTGTAAAATAAAAACTGTTGCTTTGTATAAATGAAAATAAACACTGTGGAAACCTATTTAGCATTTATTTATTTATTGTATTATCAAATGAAAAATTAGGTATCACACTTAATTAATATCAATAACACTTTCTCTCATTAATTTGCATTACAGTATATACAACACTGAATGTGAAACAACAGAAACTTGTTTTTAAAAAGGCATTTTTTTTACTGATTCAATCAACAAGCTCCAGAAGTCACTTTTAAGTGTCCGATTCCCCAAAGTTTGGATTTTTGAAGTTTGGCTGCAAAAAAAGAAAAACATTTAAATATTAGAACCATCAGTCAATCCATGTCTGACGATCAGGAAGAGCACTCACCACGTCCACCACGTTATTGGATCTGATCGGTAAACTTATGCTGTTCAATTTAAGCCCTCGCACACGGAACACGTAGAAAAACAAACCAAAGATGAGGCAGAGAAACAGGATGGCACCGATGATTGCTCCTGCTATCACTCCTGCAACAAATCAAGCAGATATTAATGAATGGATATTCATTCAGCATGTTGTCTTTAATAAATAGCACATAGTCACACATGGAAGTAATTGATTAAATCCTTGAATTTACAAAGAAACGTGTGTGGGTGACTCACCGCTGTTTCCGTTCGGAGTTCCATCGGTGGGGAAAATAGGGTGTTTGTCATCGCCTGTCACATAGTCTGAAAGAGAGGGTCATAAAATTTGGAAATCCAACTCAGAGGAGGCAAGAATGTCAATATTTATAAATTAAAATGTTCATAGGGGTGTGCATTTCTATTAATCTGACAATATGATTCACTATTTTCATGTCACAATACGATATATCCCGATACAATGTACAGACCCTTTCCAAAAAATTAGAATATCATGAAAAAGTTGTTTAATTTCCATAATCCCATTCAAAAAGTTAAACTTTCTTAGTTTATAGATTCAGGACCCACAACAATTTCAAGTATTTGTTCATATTTACATAATTTGGGCTTCCAGCTTATAAAACCCATGAAAACAGGATTTCAAAAAATTTGAATTTAGTGAAGAAATCAGTGTGAACGCACCTTCAAAAAAAAACAATTTACTTTTCAATTTTTGCAGAAAAAAAGAGCAGAAGAAGGACTGGACTGTTGGCTAGTGGTCCAAGGTCCTCTTTTCTAATGGAAGTAAAGTGTCTTTCATTCGGGAATTAAGGTCCAAGGGTTTGGTGGAAGACTGGTGAGGAACAGAACAGAACATTGCACCCCAAATCATGACTGACTGTGGATATTTCACACTCCCTCAAGCAGCTTGGGTTCTGTTCCTCACACTTAACTTTCATCAGAAAAAGGACCTTGGACCACTGGCCAACAGTCTAGTCCTTCTTCTCCTCTTTTTTTCTGCAAAAACTGAGAAGTTAATTGTGATTTCTTCACAGTATTATAATTTTTTGAAATCCTGTTTCCGTGGGTTTTATAAGCTGGAAGCCCAAATTATGTAAAAATAAACAAATACTTGAAATCGTTGTGGGCCCTGAATCTATAAACTATGAAAGTTTATCTTTTTGAATGGAATTATGGAAATTAAACAACTTTTCCATGATTCTAATTTTTTGGAAAGGGTCTGTATATAATTATTGAACCTTTTCAAATACAAAATGGTATGAAATACAATTTATTTCATTTTTTTTTTTTAAACTTACGACAACAATTAAATGGAAACTAACTGCAATTCAAGTAATGATAACAAAAACAAGTGGTATGTTTATCAAACTGTCAAATTACATTTTTCTTAAATTTTAACTTTGAACATTTTATGGATCGATGCGATAGAACTATTGTGATATATCGGCGAATAATTTTTTTTTTTACACTTGATGAACCCGGCGCTAAATGTATTTTGGAGGTGCTTACACTGGCGGTGTTTGCAGACAAACCCTCTCTTCTGGAGGCAGTTGTTGTCGTTCCAGTGGCCGTCGTGGTACATCTCCACACAGTTCTCCTCGGCCACGTCCCCGGGGTGAAAAGCTTCGTTAGGCTCACCTTGAGCCCAGTTCACGAAGCCGACGGCGGTCAGATCAGTCCAGCCCCAGCCGACTGTAACAGAAAACACAGCATGGAGGTCTACTGCATCTACCTCAGGGGTCTCAAACTCATTTTAGTTCAGGGGTCAAATACGGACCAGCTTTAACTCAAGTGGGTTGCAGATTTTAGGTGACGGAAAAAAAAGAGCAAATTTAACATCCTTGTGCCCTAGTTTTTAATATCAGTCCCTGCATGATTTTCACTTCAAAAATTATTGATTTCATACCCAATTTTTGTGTAAATTAAAAGAATTTTGTGGAATTGTTTGAAAAACAACAAAGTTTGTGGAATAATGTAACTCCTTTTTACAATTTGCAATTAAAAATGACTGCATTCATGCCGATAAAAATATTGTCGAGTATCATGTTTGTGAATCTAAGATATCTACAACTGGATTATTTGGTTATTTACACAATAATTCATGTTTTCTGTCATTTTTACTGTCTCCTGTACGCCAACTTTGATGCTCTAAAGCAGTGTTTCTCAAATGGGGGTATGCAATGGCACTACAGGGGGTACTTGGAAGTGAGAGAGTGGAACATTTATATATAGTGTCAGTTTTGGTCCCACCCCAGTCGTGAAATGACCAGAAATGGTAACTATAGAAATCAATCTATTCAGGAGCCACTAAATCAGTGTTTTTCAACCTTTGGGTCAGGACCCCATGTGGGGTCGCCTGAAATGTCTAAAATTGTTTTAGATTTTTTTCTTTAAATTTTTCAAACCGTATTTCTATACTTGCACTTTATCCAGTTCAACTAAAATGCAGTAAAAAAAAAAAAAGAAGAAGAAAAGAAATCTGAGCTCAAACATGATCAAAAACTAATTCTATAAAAAAAAAATGTCTTGAGGCTCGCCAGAAATTTTTGATATAAAAATGGGGTCACGATCCACTGCACTAAATACTGTTTCATTCCACTTATTTACAAAATTATATTCTTTAAAATGTTTATCACTCATTCATTCCATCTTTATGCTCTATAGGTGTTCATAGTATTCTGAGCAAAATGTTGTAGTTGGACAAAGTGGGTACAGTACTTGGATTCAGAAAAAAGAGAAAAAGGGTCGTTGGGCCAAAAAAGTTTGAGGAACCACTGCTCTAAAGGGCCGGATTTGGCCCCCGGGCCTTCAGTTTGACACTCGTGATCGACATCCACAAGTTCCCATTCAGCTGAACTCACAGTTCCTGTCCCGGGTGAGGCCGATCCAGACGTTGTGATTCTTGGTGTAGTTCAGGTTCCTGATGAACTCCACCTCTGCCCTGCTGTGCAGCGAGGCCAGGTCTGTCCTGAACTCCTGGCAGTAGTGACGCGCATCAGGCCAGGAGAACCCCTGCTCCCCGTTGTACACGTTGTAGCAGTAACGACCGTATGGGACGAACGAATGCAGACACATTCCATCACCGGGGGCTGGAGTAGGCGGGGGTTTGTCTGAGGCACAGCAGAAAAGAGACAGATACTCACCCCCACCTTCTCACACAGCAGTAGAGACGAGAGGCTGCATTAGGACTCATGGCACCATACCGTATGTGATTTTGCAGATGTAGGGTTTAGCCAGGTCACACTTGGTGTCGTTCCAGGTGCCGTGGAAAGGAAATGCTCCGTGCAGACTGACGCAGCCCTCGTCTTTATTGTTACTTGGCTCTCCTGGTCCCCACTGGGTGAAGAACATGGGCCAACCATCGGACCACTTGTAGGAGTTGTCGTCCTGCAGAGCAAAGGTAGAGCTGTTTATAGTGGAAGTCGCTTTATTTACCTGAAAATTCATTCTACTACAAAATGAGTAACTATAAAGTAACAAACTATCAAAAAGTCATTTTGATCAAAAAAAAAAGCTTAAGGTACAAATACCATGCTGTTTTTAGTTTTGTACTTTTTATTTTTAGAAATCCATAAAAATGTGTTTGTTTGGTGTAAGATCTAAATCTAATTTTATATACACCTACAATGTTAAAAATGATGGGTGCCCCGATTCAATATTGATATCGGATATTGGTCCTATATCGGCAAAAAAACAAGTGTGTATCGGCGTACATCTAAAATCTCGAATAGAATATACATCGTTTTTATAGGATTTATTGTGGTTATTTTTCAGGGCCTTCCTTTTGTATTTATTTTATTCAATCATTACCTATTTTGTCATTTTATTCAATTATATATTGTACAATATTCATAATTTTAAGGTTCAAATTTATGTAACACATTGGTTCATAATAAATCTATCATACCAACCATCATTTGCCATCTCCACAAAATAGTATTTAAAATATGTATGATTTGTGCTGTTATCGCCTCGGCCAACACACACAAAGGTACAATATTGGAATCGTATTGGAAGTGAAAAAGTTGTATTGAGACAACCTTAGTAAAAATCTCCAGTTACTTTACTTTTTACATCTTGACCCAGACTTCACATTATCCTGTCCCCACCTCCATTTATTCTTTTAGAGCATTTTTGTAGAAGAAAATGTTAATAAAATTCATCAGTTACATTTTTTCTCCTGATGATATTCACATTTATTCTTGATCTATTTTTAAAGTTGGGTTATGATTACAACAGGGTTAGAGCTGATCTTCTCAGACCTTCCTCCTTAATCCGATCCAGGCGTCGCTCCTTTCCTGCAGCACGACGGAGACGAAAGCCTGTTCGTAGCTGGTATCTATGCTAACCAGGTTGCCTTTGTTCTGCTGACAGGAAGCTGACGCTGCGTCCCAGGTGGCTGCTTCCTCCACCACCTTGTAGCAGTTCTGGTACCAGGAGACGTAGTCGGATGGGCACGGGCTCTTGGTTGGCGGAGGAGGGTTGATGCTGCTCGCTGGTGTTGGCGAAGGTGAGGAGACATGAATGTCTGAGGATGGTGAAACATTTTGAAAGTAAAAGTTTTCTTATTTTACTCACATTTCTTCATGGAGCAAACAAAGCTGTGGTTTTTATGGCAGGCATCGTCGTTCCACTTTCCGCTCACCAGCATGTTGTGGGTGATGGTGACGCAGTGTTCCTGTGGAGCAGAAAACAAAATGTTTTGTTTTCTTAGGGCTGTCACTTTAACACGTTATTTGCGATTGGTTAATTAAGTACAGAAAAAAAATACAGCGCAAAAAAAATTAATGCCGTTAATCACTTTTTCTGCAATCCAAACAGTGCAGAACCTTTCCAGAGTTCCCAGTATACCCATAATACTGATACACAGACTATATTACAAGACGGGAGACAGCTGTGCTTTTGTTGGCGATAATTTTAGTTTAAATAAAAACACCAGATGGAAAACAACTTTTTAAAATCTCCTGACAGCACTACTTTTTCTATTGTCTTCCATCAACCCAGCCTGACTCTTCCTCACCGATCCTCCAGCATTGTTGGGCTCCTTGTCGTTCCAGTTGGTGAACAACACTGGGCTGACGCCGTCGCTCCAGGCGTACTGGTTCTCCACCAGCAGGTCTGACAAACCGATCCACGTGGGGAGCCTTAGGTCTCTCAGGTAACTGGTCACAAAGTCTGAGGAGGAGCAAACGCAGACACTGTAAACTGGAAACACTGGGAAAACACTGGTAATAGGATGAGCTCACTGTTCTCATGCTGGTTATCAATTATGGCCAGAGTTCCTCCCTGTTCTTTGCACCAATCCCGTGCGAAGATCCAGCTGCCTTTGATGTCATTTTCTTTTCCTTTGAAGATGAAGCATTTATCCTTAAAAAGCAGCCAACCTGCAGGAAACAAAAGAAACATGGGTTGTTGAAGCATTAAGATAGTATTTCTATTATTTATTATCATTTAACAATAATTGTATGATATTTAATGACTATACATTAAAATATTATCAGTTAAAATATATTATTTATATGCCAATGCCCATTTAAAAGAGTGAACAAATATAAAAATGATTTATCTATGTGAAAATTGTATCAAAAAGCCATTTTGAGCAAAGAAGCTAAAGATGTAAATACCATTTTGTTTTTATTTTTGTTCACTTTTGGTGCTTCATATTTTAGAAACCCATAAAAATGTATTTGATGTACATCTATATATTATATGCACATTTTTTTAACTACAGTGAATATTGGATTGTATTTGAAATCTCCAATATAATATATTGTTTTTATTGGATTTATTGGGGTTACTTTTCAGGGTTTTCTCGTTTATTTTTTATACATTTTATCTAATTATAGAATATTCTCATTTTTAAGGTTAAAAGTAAAATATGTGTAACCCATTGGTTCATAATAATAAATCATTTTTATCATACCCACAAAATAAGTCATATTTTAACGCCGCTGCAGTTAAATCACAGCAGAGACCACGGGAAACACAATAAATTATCTATTTTTTGTGACTTACAGAATTAACCATATACGTATTTTAAAAATGGCTATCATATTCAGAGATAATTCACCCAGCTCCACTATGTTTTTTAAGGAGAGAAATTGGAGAAAATACTGGTTTGTTTTAAAGTCCATTTTACCTTCTGGACAGTTTCCTTCCCATGGCTGGGTGGGTGGGGGAGGGGTGTGGATGTCTCCAGGATATTTTTTGCAAACGTAACCTGCTCCGGCCCGACCGCAGTTGACATCGTTCCATCCACCTTAATGCAATCATCACACACACGCGCACACACACACACACACACACACAACGTTGGTCTGTGTGGAAACGGGAATTCCTGAAGCTACTTATTTAAAGCCAAAGCTGCGTTACCTTGGTGTCGGTTCATCTGCACGCATTGCTCCTCCCCGTTGGCGTTATTGGGCTCACCTGGAGCCCAGTGTGTGTATGAAACAGGAGAATGGTCCACCCACCTGAGCACACGCCACAGAAAATAGATCTTTACCCTTTCTCCAAGACATTAACACCAGGGTTGGGGTCACTTACATTTTTAAATATTCATTTTATGTACGTCTTCAAATATCCATGTTACAACTCAATTTTCAATTACGTTGACTGGCATTTTTTTTTTTAAATTACAATTATTTTTCCACTGAAAGTCAATTACAATTAATCACAAATACAGTACTAAGTCTTTAATAAATAAACCTATAAAACGTAACCTTCCTCTTGTGTTAGCTTTCTGTTAGCATCTCTTATGATAAAGGGTTAAAATCAGCAGTAGAATACACTAAAAAATATTATTTCATCCAAATTGTTTTTCATGTCTTGGTTACCTTGTTAAGCTTCCCAAATTAATCAATGAAAATATTGGTATTAATATTTTTAGTGTGAGCGTCTGAGCCTTTTTTCTGTCGATATTCCCCCGAGATTTTTTCAAATAGTAAAATAATTCTAAGAGAACTGACAGATAAACTAGATATGAAACATTTTAATTGTTAAATATGTGTGTGAGCCAAAGAACTGTAACACGGTTCCACAGGTTTGCATTTAATTAAATCATGAATGACAGTTGGTTAATAGAATAGAATGTCGTTCATGCCAATCACAAAGTCAATTATCTGAAACCAATTGCAATTGAAGTTTTTTTTAATTACAATTATAATTTCGTCATCATTGTAATGATCAATTATGCAACTGACAATTATAATTGACCCCAACCCTGCGTTGAACGTTCTGCAGACATACATGTACTGTCCGTTAGCGATGCCCCGCATCATCATCCCGATCCAGGCAGCAGACACCTCCCCCGTCCCGACCTAGGAGAGCACAGAACAGGATTAGAACGTGTTCCATTACAAGCTTTAATATGTTTTAATGAGAAACCAAGCCGTCACCATGCTGTTAAAGTAAGCCTGCTCGTCTTTGCTCAGGATGAAACGAGCCGCGCCTTATCTTTGTAGCACCGCAGCATCGCCGTGTGGAAGTCCACGATGTGTCGGTGTCGTTTGTAGTAGTAGCAGATGCCGTCGTTCTTCCTCCAGCCTAGGTTTTGTGCCGCAGTCGGGAGCTACGAGCAGAGGAGAAGCCAACAAACACAGTTCCAATTACCAATTTGTGACGAGAACTTAAAATTTCAGAACTACTGACGACAAAAATTCAACGACAATTTTGTTTATTATCGACTGACGAGGAAAACGTGACGAAAAAGATGACGCTGTAATCTGGATTACGATCACCCTAAATGCTTTGACTCTTTTCCCTTTTTAAACAATTAAATATATCTTAACCTAAATTTTAATTATCAGGGAGCTTCATTCTTGCATATTGTTATTCATTTGTTCGAGTTCACTACTAATTCCAGCAAGTTCATTTTGTCTTTTTTTTCACAATATGTCATATTTCAGGAAATTTACTTTGATCTCCTGACATGTTTTGACAGTCAACTGTCAGTCTTATTCAGAGGCGTCTGCTGATCACTTTGATGTTTCCTTGACACCCAACACAGCATAACGTGGATGGCTGTTCATCATAGGAATGGGATCCACACAAGGTTCCTGCTGCTTAACAGAAGGTTTTCCTTGCCGCCATGATGAATTCATGGGTGTGGGATACATATGTGTGTGTATATACGTATATATGCATATGTGTGTATCCATAAAATGAAGAGTCCGTCCTTAAGACTGCTCTACTGTAAAGTGTCTTGAGATACCATTGGTTATGATTTGGCGCTATACAAATAAAAGATTGATTGATTGACGTCTGCGTAATACTGTAATTCCAGCAACTTAAGTTGGTCTTATTTTTGAATAATTTGTTAAGGTTTCATTTATTCTGACACATTTTTCAGGAAATTTCTTTCAGGAATTTGAATGATTTATTTTCAGAAAATGTCCTGAAAAAAATTGTCTGAATAAATGAAACCTTAACATATTTAAAAGGGAGACAAAATAAACTTGCTGGAATTATTACACGGAAGTCAAAGCGATCAGCAGATGCCTCTGAAGAAGACTTTTTGTCTGAATAAATGAAACATTAACGTATAGAGTTTTCACTACCATGACAAACATTATTTTGTAAAAATGTATTACAAAATAACGAAACTGTCAAATTACTTAAGAAGAAAAAAAAATGAGACTAAAATGAAAACCTGTTTCCACAGACTAAACATTTAATAAAACTAAAAGACTAAATGCAGTTTTTGGTGAGTGATTAAGACTAAAATTAAATTAAAAAAATTCTCGCCAAAATTAACAAAGATTTCAGGTTTGTATTTTTTCCACAACAAACTTTCATATTGGGGGTTAAAAAAAAAGACTAATTCCCAGTGAGTGCCTTTGTACCTGGGATGGGAGGTGGGGGCACTGGAGGCAGGACGGGGTTTTGTCCCTTTTGAATCATGCAGATCCAGTCCTGATGAGCGTCACAGTTGAGTCCGTTCCACCACGAGGTACGTCCCATTGGGTGGAGCTCACCATCTCTACGCAGTTCTCACGGCCCTCATGGTTGTTTGGCTCTCCATGCCCCCAGTTAGTGTGGGACAGAGGGGAGCCGTCAACTCCAGGAGTAGCCTGGGAAACCACGGGGGGGGCGGGTGAAGTTTAGTGCCCACCCTGAGTTCAGTCAGTAAAACCACAGACACACACTTGACCAGTTCCTACCTCCCTCTATGGTGTGTGCTGGAGGCCGATCCACTTGCTGCTGCCTTTGCTGTAAACAGACAGGAACTCTTCCTCCTCCTGGGAGTGGAATGCGGACACCAGATCAGCTCGTCTGGACCAAACAGTCCTTCTGTGCAGCCCCCCCGCTCTATTTCATGGACCACTTCACGTTGTGAAAGAGCTGCAGGGACACAAACATAGATCCAAGAATGGAAAAGCTTTGGCATTTGGATGTGATTCTACAAGGCTCTTACTTCTGATTTACATTAAAGGGCCCATGTTACGCTAAATCAACTTTTCTGCTGCTTTAAACAATCATGAAGTGCTATTTGGGCTTCATACACACGCTTTGTAAAGTGTTTTTTTCATTGATTCCCTCATCGTAGGTATAAGGGTGATTTGGCTCCTTTCTTTCTGCAGGGTGAGCCCAAACACCTCACTCCATTTGATGACGTGTTCCCACTGTGTGATGATGAATTTGCCGAAGGCACTGAGCTGGAGAAGAAGCCGCGGCCTCCAGGAAGCTCTCTGCAGTAGATGTGAGGATTGTAAACAGGAAACGCCCACGAAGGTGTAAGCATTTCATTCAGCGTCCTTCGCGCGGTGTGCTATGTATGTTATTTTCTACAGTCACTATGTACTGTACCGGCGAAACTCATTGTTTGTGGGTTCTTAGAACCAAATGGAGATGGGTGAAAAATAGCATGATATGGGACCTTTAAATCTCCTTTGAATTTCCTCTTTTTTGTGTTTGAATTCATATTTTCTGGATTTGATCACTTTGACCCTGCAACAACTCTATGGCTTTGTTCGAAATGTCATACTAACATACTACTCATACTTATGTGCCATTCGCACAGGATAAATATTATCTGGGGACTCCATGTAATAAATAAATGACCCCCCAACATCTGCTTTTTATGTGGCGCATTTGCACGGGTTAACCGAAGCCTGAGATTTTGCTGAAATGTACGGACATCTCCCGGATATGATGTCAACATGCTGCGTATTGCGTAACATTCGCTCACATTGTTTTCAACAAGGCGGGCGCTAAGAAGAAAAGTAGGCACTGGACACGAGAAGAAACCTTAAAATTTCCCCAAAAGTAAATAAGCATGAGTCCCGGAAACCAAACGACGTAGTCACCCATCAAATCCCGCCCATTTCTGTCCAAATCACAGAGAGGCCTATTCGCATTGGATTAGTCGGAC